>NC_069786.1:34083612-34395349 GCF_027406575.1 Nycticebus coucang | reverse complement strand
CGCCCATTCATTCATTCATTCAACATTTACCTGTCTTTCTGGGACATGCCTTATGCTTAGGCCCTGGTGTTATAAAGATGAATAAGTCCCTGTCTTCAAAGCGAGTTCAATGGGAAAGATTCATATGCAGGTAAACACATAAATTAGATCGGGGTCAGAGGCATATGCAAATATTGCAAAAGTTCAGCAGGAATAGGGAAGCCTTTGCTGAGGTAAGGAGATCACTGAGTAGTCTGAAAGATTTCATAAAACCTCTACATATAAGGAAAATGGATTCTTCACACAGAGGGAATAGCATGCCCAAAAATGTAATAGCGTAGTGAAACGGCCTGGAAGACATGTAAGAGGGAAATAATGACAAGAGATGAACAGGGTCAAATTGGAGCCAGATGGTAACAAGGCCTGTAAGTTAAGTAATTTGGAATTTATCCTTTAGGTCATAGGGAGCCATTGATGGTGTTTAGTTGATGGAGTACTGTTATTAGATTTGACAACACCATAAAGAATGAAAGACCCTGGAAGGGCAACCAATTTCAAGACTCTTAAACTATTTTAGAAGAAAAGGCTTGATTTGATTATAGCTATGTGAATGGAAATACTATGTTAGATTCAATAGTTACTTAGCAGGTAAAACAAGAGAGGATGTCTATAAAAACCTTGAAATAGCAAAAATATTGGTAATTGAATTGTAAGTATCAGTGAATGATTTATATTGTTATCTAATTATCTAATTTCCTGTCCTCCAACTTTAGTGGGAGTTGTATTCCCTTAGTCCTATTTGTTAAGAATGAAAATAACTAACCTAGAGACATATATATTTGCACTTTTTAAAGAATTAAAATTACTAAACTAAAATAGACATTCAGTAAGAATCTCTAAGTTAGAAAGTTCCATTTTGATGACAGATGCATTGATATGATTCACATGCCCAGCAAAAAAGCCATTCACAGGATGTGGTTAAGTATCCTCTATTGTATTTTTCCCTAAAAAGCATTTAAAACACCTGAAAACTTAGCTAGCATTAAGATTGCAATTGAGTGATGCTCTTTTCTCCTACTTTCTCTTTAGAGAGGTAAATAACTCCAAAGAAAGACTTGGCAATTTGATGATGGTCTTCAGACAGAAATGTTCAGTTTTTAAATATATTATTACACAAAAACAGAATAATTCCAAATATACGAATAAAATTCTTCTTGCAGGTCCATTTATTGAGCACTTATCCCTACCATCCCCAAACCACAACCCTTGTCATAGAATTTTGGGCTTTGCTTTTCAATAAGAAGTAATAACTAAGAATCAAAAGGAAATGCTAGAAATCAAAATCACTATAATAGGAATGAAGAATGCCATTACTGGGATCATCAATAAACTAGACATATGGGGGGGGTGACCAGTGACCTTCGTGAAATATCAATAGAAAATTTAAAATCTGAAATGCAAAATGCAAAACAAGAATGAAATAAACAATAGGCAAAAAGCAAAAGGGAAAGAAAAGTGCACATATTAAAAATAAATGTATGTCTGTATGTATGTGTAAAAAAGAAAACCATAAAAATAAATGTAAGTACTGTTATTTAAAAAAAAAAAAAAAGAAGTAATGAGCCATTGCTGGAGTGCAGATTTTTAAGTGAAACGATCTCCTTGCACTGGAGAAAGCAAACCTTTAGGATCTTACCTGAATCCTAGAGAACCTAACAAGTAGGGCTTCTTTGGAGCAGGATCTATTGCTAGCTAGCTTAGTCATCTTGAAATGTATAGTTAATTGGGTGGTGCCTGTGGCTCAAAGGAGTAGGGTGCCAGTCCCATATGCCGGAGGTGGTGGGTTCAAACCCAGCCCTGGCCAAAAACTGCAAAAAAAAAGAGAAAAGTATAGTTAATTTTCCTTTAATGGCCTCATCTATAAAAGTAAAATATTGGAAAAAATGACATGAAAGGGAATTTCAGAGCTAAAATTTTAAGCCTTCCCATAGGTGGATATAACAATATTTTCATGATCTTTGCCACATACCCAAGTTTTAATTGTAGATTAGTCATCTTCAGTTTAAGAAAGAGAAGTCCAAAATCTACAATAATAAAATGTTTCCTCATTCATCCTATCAAATTGCCAATATAATGCTCTGAGTATTATCCCTGAGTATTATTATAAAAGTTACTATTATATTTTAAAATTGGACACTTGTGAACTGCTCAGGTCAATGAGGGAAGATAAAATCTATATTCCTGAGCATTACATTTTATTAAATGTTTTACACACACACTTTATTTTGGCCTTCAATGGACATATTCTTAGCCTACTACTAGATTCCAAGAACTACAGCCATCAAACATATACAATAATTTTATTAGAAGCCTACGTATTCAAGCACTGTGCTTGCTCCAAGACATGCCCTTTTAAGCATTCCATTAACCAATGTTATGCAATAAGTTCTTTAAAACCATTTAACATCAAAGAAATAGGTTCAAAGAGATTAAGTACTTGCTTTAAAACAAGTAGTTTGGAGAATAAAATTTGAAGCCAAGTCTATCTGGTTCCAGAGACTGCTTGCTTTCTACTTTTCACACAGCTCCTTATTTTTGAACAGATAATTGAAGATTGATGCCTACTTGGTATAGCCTCTAATAGCAACAGTTATGGCATAATTGCACACCTATACAAATAAAAAAGTATCCATGCCTGAACTCCTTCAGACTAATTTAAATAATGGACATAGGTAAATTGCATAAAATATAAGGAAAAAATCCCCAAACTAAAAGCACAAGAACATAATTATCATAAAAGAAAGCATATGTCTCATCAAATCCAAACATTTTTGTTTCTTTGAGGACATGAAATGGGCAATAATGTCACTTAAAAATATATACCCTGTGTCTTAACCTGTTTAGTCTGCTACAACAAAATGTCATAGTCTGGGTAATTTATAAACAACAGAAATTTATGACTCACAGTTTCAGGCTGGGAAATTCAAGATCAGGGTGCCAGAAGATTCAGTGTCTGGTAGTCTGGTAAGGGCTCATTCTCTCTGCTTCACAGATGGTGTTCGTTGCTGTGTTCTCACATGGCAGAAAAGGGAAGAGAAATCTGAGCCTCTTTTGTAAGGATATGATTCCCATTCATAAGGTTGGAGTCCTCATGATTTGTCACTTTCTAAAGGCCCCACCTCTTAGTACCATCACAATTGGTATTAGGTCCTAATATATGAATTAAAGGGTGACAGGACATCAGCATCCAGACCGTAGCATTTTGTCCCAGGCCTCCAAAATTTATGTTCTTCTCACACAGCAATATTTGTTATATCTCACTACACCAAAGTATTATCTTGTTCTAGCACTGCCCGAGAGTCCTGAAGTCCACAGTTTCTTCTAAACATTGTTAAAATTAGATACAAGTGAAACTCAAGGTATGATTCATCCTGAGGCAGATTGCTCTCCAACTGTGAACTTGTGAAATTAAACATGTTGTTTACTTCCAAAATACAATGATAAGATAGGCATAAAACTAGCATTTCCATTCCCCAATGGAATGGGGGAGAAATAAGAAAAGAAGAGAGAAGTAACAGGCCCTGACCAAATCCAAAATTCATCATGGAGATTATTAATTCTTAAAGCTCCAGAACAATCTTCTTTAAGTCCTATTTTCTGGACAAACTGGGACAGGAGTTGAAGCTCCTGGGGCTCCACCCCCATGGTCTTACTGGGTTTTACTAATTTTGCAGCTCTCACAGGTTGGAGTCTCTTGTACGAGGCTCTCCCAGAATGGTTACAAGCTATGACTTTACCACCGTAGTATCTTGTGGGTGGCTTTACCCCTACAGCTCTGCTAGGCAATGCCATAGTGGGGACTGTACAAGGCAACCCCAGTTCTATGGCTTAAATATGCATTGATCTAATGGGAGCTATCTGCTGTGGCCCCACCCCATGGCAATTCTCTGCATAGATCCCAAAGATTTTGGCTGCATTTTTTGAAGTTTAGGTGTAGATAAACACATTCTTGCAGCTTGTGCACTCTACATCCTGGTGGAATTGCATTATGACAATGCTGCCAAGGTTTACCATATGTGCCTTCCAGAGGGGCAATGTGATCACATATGGGGATGTGCTTGAGCCATATGTGGCCTGGCTAAGGAGTGTTACACTCAATGTTGGGAGAAGAACCTTGACGTTGTTCTGCTTATAAGGCCCTTGCTTTCTGGGTTTGTGATGAATAGGGCAGCTTTGAAGATCTCCAAAATGCCTTCAAACATCATTCTTCCATTGTCTTAATGAATCACATCAGGCTTCTTCCAGCCATGCTGATCTCTTTATTAAATACTTGGCTACAAACTTAGTGTTCTTTCCCTGAAATACCCTTTCATTCTATACAATTCCAGGTTGAGAATTTTCCAAATTTTTATTTCTGCTTTTCTTTTCATTTAAAATTCCATCTTTAATTCCTTTCTCTCTTCTTGCATTTTACTAAAAGCAGTCAAGTGAAGACAAACAGCTCCTTTAATATTTTCCTTCTGACAAATATCCTGTTCTATCACTGTTAAGTTCTGCCTTCCACAAAACACTGATATGCAAACATGATTCATTTTTTTCCCCACTTCATTATAAGGATTGTGTTAAGTTCTGCCTTCCACAAAACACTGATATGCAAACATGATTCATTTTTTTCCCCACTTCATTATAAGGATTGAGTTTCCTCGAGTTTCCAGCAATATGTTTATCATTTCCATTTGAGACCTCAGAAACATATTTTTACCAGCATTCTGATCACAATTCAGAAAATTTCTTAAAAGATTAATACATTATTATTGTTTTCCTTTCCTTCTGAGCCCTCACTAGATTTTTTTCTTAGGCTTATTTTATGGCAAAGTCCCTCAAAACTTTCAGCATTTACCCATTACCCATTTCCAAAATCACGTTCACATTTTTAGTTATTTGTTACTACAATCCTTGCAGTTCTTAGTACCAATTTCTGTCTTAGTTTCTTCAGGTTGCTATAACAAAATACCTTAGGCTGAGTAATTCAGAAACAATAGAAATGTATTACTTGCAGTTCTGGAGACTGGAAAGTCCAAGATCCAGGCCTTAGCAGATCTGGTATTTGGTGAGGGATCTGTCTACTTCACAGCTGACTTCTTGCTGTGTCCTCTCATGGTGGAAGAAGAAGGCAGTTCTATGAGACCTCTTTTATAACGTCATTAATTCCATTCATGAGAGTAGAAACCTCATGAAAATCATTTCCCAAAGTTCCCACCTCTCATCTATTACATGAGATACTATATACATGTGTTAGTTTTGGACATATGAATTTGGAGGGCAGCACCATCATTCAGATCCTGCTTTAGTGAGATAGTTTATGGCAGAGTTTGCTATTTTAAAACTAACCACATCACTTGCATATAGGAAAACTATTAAATCTTATTTGTAAATTGATATCACAACAGATTTTCTGAAATTTGAGATCGTCTGTCATTGATTGTTTCCATTCCAAAGAGTAATATAGTCATCTCTGAAGGGAATATTTATAAAACAAGTTTTAAATATCTCTTAAAAAATTTTTATCAATAACTTTGCATATCTACTTTAATTTAGAAATTTCTTTTTTCCACTTAATGAAAAGAAAATTAAATTTTAGGGATTTTTTTACTTCTGACTACTTATCTCAGTTTTAGTTCTTCTCCTTTTATGTTAGTTGAGCCATGAACTTGAGATATCTTAGTCAGGTAGGTAGTATTTTTGGCAAATAAAAGCCTAAAAATACTGTAGAAATAGTAATTACAAAAGGGTGAACTAAGAAATATGTACATTTGACCTTGATTTTAAGCTTTTTTATTCTAATAGGTTCTTTCAGAGTACTATACTGAGTATAACTAAATGATTTAATCTTGTATTAAATATGCTGGTCATATGAATATTTTACCTACCTTACTGGAAAATTATTCTATAACTGTAATTTCTCTGAACAGTAATAATTGGGTCTGATTCTGAACTACAATTTTTCACTTAACTATCTTTTATTTTGTGAACAGATTATTTAAATTTTAAGCAATTATGGTGACTACAACTTTTCATTTAAGGTATAACTATTTCTAGACCTTAAACCTGAAGAGGCTCATACTAAATTATCAATATTGTAGTCTAACTCTATTATTTGTTTATTGCTCTGGGAATCCAGTCTTTGTTGCAAGGGGCCATTCTATGTTGGATTTGAAATCCAAATCAACCCATGCAGTTTGTCTAATTAATGTTGGAAAAGGAATCCAGATCTCCAGATCCAATACTACTGGTGAAATAGCATAAAATATATTTGAAAGGTTTGCTCTAAAGGGAAAGATAAAAAACATTGCAAAGGGAAAAGGGAGTATTCTATGTTCACATATCCTGAAACTCAATAGCTGTTGCATTTAGATCTTTAGAAAATTTAGGTATTCTCTGAAGCCCACCAAAAAAGTGAGATAAAAATCTAGCAAACAATTCCCACACCCCACCTCCACTATTTTACAATATTCTAGAATGTTTTTTCCTTGGTAAGATACTGTAGTTATAGTACTTAAAAAAAAAAAGTTTCTTATAATTCACAGTCCATTAGAAATAGTAGACTTCACAGGGTATTTTATGCCAATGGTGTTGATTTGCTGTTGTTTGTAATACAATAAAAGTTAATGGAAAGAAGCAAAATATAATTCAGTTACTATAGAAATGTTTCTGAACCAGTAAAATAAATTGAAATTAACTGCCAATCTCTAAAATGTCTTAGGATTTCAGTGTGAATCATGTATTTCAGTTTTATCCCTTGAATAGAACATATTACATTAAATTGGATATATGTTTAAATAGATTTTATTTTTGCAAATGTCATGTGTACTGGGGTCTTATTAAAATAGGGACATTTTAAGTATTTCTCTAGTTTGAGTTTCCAGTCATTTTCCACAACCTCATTCATTTCTAATACATATGAAGCAGTGGAGAATCTACAAAGGGTCAGTAGATTACAGATCAGTAGGTTCACCTCAAGTCCATTCACTCCTTAATTCAAACACATTGCTTTGCTACAGAATTGTTCAATATTATTTTCCATTGAATAAGGCTTCTATTTATGACACCATTTGTAACTTTTTTTTAAACAGGAAGTTAGACTAAATCGGAGGATAACTGTTCTATCAATTCCCTCACTTAACCCTACTTTTTGATAGGACTACCTAGAACACATTAGAAAATTCTTGTACTATGTTACATTTTTCCTTATTTTTATTCCAGAAATAAATTTCTAATGGCAAAAATTCAAAACAATCCAATACTACTTTCATGTAAATGGCTCTGCTTGATGTCTATCCCAAAGGCAAAATGCTTTTTAAAGGCTTCAGTTTTCTTTAGGATTCTCTAACAAACATATTCCTTGTGCATATTTGTGATAATATCCTAAGAATTATATTTAGTACTGATAGGTTCAGACTATCTCATTTCTGAGTACTTTTGAAGGTTGTATCACCAGCAGAAAGGCCCAGAAAGTTTCAAAGCAACAGAAATATATTTTTCTCAAATGCATGGAGCATTGTTGCTTTGTTTACTTCAGGGATTGGAGAGCAAAGTTGTCATCATGCAAAGATATTTTTAAGCAAAGTCTAACTTTCAAAATGAATGTACTACTATTTGCAGTCTGTTTCACAAACTTCACATTCATTAACAGCAATACTTTTTTAGACATTAAGTATTGAAGTGGTGATACATAACTTTCTATTTTGAAAAATTTAAAAATGGATGAGAGAGGGAAAGTGATTGAATTATATTAAATTTAATATTCCTAATCTATATAGAGAATACATATTACTTGAGCCGAGGAGGTAGACAAAACAAGGAAGAAATACTAGAAAAGTATGGACCATGGATGCCTCTTAATAATAACTTAAATCTAAGGAAGATTTCTATATACAGCATTGATTTCTGTACTTTGCCATCAGGCATCACACTCATTTCAAAGAGTTATAATTCTAAGAGTCTGGGTATCCACTACTACACTAAGGTGGGACATATAACTTCAGTTCAGACATTTGTTCACTATCAGTATTCAAAGGGCAGCCTCATATAATAGATTCTCAGAGAGTGTGAACTCAGACCTGCTATGCACTATGACATGTTTTAAATGGAAGAACTTTATTTTTCATCCCTGCAAGTCTCTCTGAAGGACCATGATATTTTTTATTAGAAAAATACAGTTTCAAAACTGCAAAAAAAAAAAGAAAGAAAGAAAGAAAAATACAATTTCAATATTCTAGCATAATATTTGCAGATGTTGCCTATTCCTAATTTTCCTGACATTTCTTAATACTTAATTTATCTTGAAAAATGGACTTTTAATCCTTTTCCCTGAAATTTTATTTGTAATATTATTTGTTACCATTAAGCAGGATCACATTACAGAGTAGGCAGGCAAAATATTAATAGAGGCAGATATTAAGTGGAATATCTTAGTAGTGTGTTGTTGTAGGTTCTAAAGAAATAATTATTTAGCAAAAAAGATATGCAAACAGTAACAAAGAAAGGGACATAATTATTGACATAGAAAAATGTCCTTGGCCCTGAGTTTATATAAAGCACAGTCTTTTTTGATAGAGCACTTGTAAAGCTCTGGCTCAGCAGTCATTCTCTGAAGACCAGTCTTCCCCCAGGGCCATTTTCTCACCCACTCATCCTGCTCTGTTACTATTCATAACTGAGAAATCATGATCCACACACCCACTGGCCACTGTCTTGAATCTTCCACTTTCTGTGTCATGGTAAACTACCTCCAAACTATCACCTGAATTTTATCATCTGTTTACTAACCTACACATTTTTGTAGCTTTTGTTTAATCTCGCCTCATTTTTAAGTGCCAATTGTTTTCCTTTCTCATTTCTTTCTTTCTGCTTTCTCATGTTTTCTTGCTTTAGTTCATGTCCTATCTTCTCTACATATTTTGTTGTACTTATGTCCTAGAAGGATATCAGAGAAAACTGTTGGTAAGTGTTCTTAACCTTTCTTCTGAAGACAGAAGACGTTTTAGTCAGGCTAAATACTTTGTCTAGCCTAATGATTTTTAATCTGTGAGGAGCTGTGTTAGATGATAAAATATGAAAAACATTAACTAATGGTAGTTCTAGTTATCCTGCCTTTGCCTCTTTGCCCTGTTCCATGTGCTAGAAAGCTGCTGACTTCTACAGATTCTATCACCCAGGAACCCAGGCATAAGCTCCTAATGTCAAGTTAGATTTACTCCATGGGATTATTGGGAGCACATTAGATGTTGGACAGAGGAAGAAGTCAGAATATTTGTTTGTCTTCTTTCCCTTATGCACAACCACAGTTATTGATAGTGGCTAAGTTCAGCCACCAAAGGCCACTGCTCTTGCTGGGTAACTTTTTTACTCAGCCACATTTTCTAGGAGGTACTGGTGACAGACCTAGGAAAAAGCAACCTCTCATTGGTCTCTTTGCTATGTCCATTCCTAGTAAATAAATCCTTTATTAAACTCTCTTCAGTTATCACTTAAAGATGTATTTCCGATTTGCTGCAGCAACTTTCACTGATATCAAATAGATTGTAAGAGATGGAAATAAGGAGAAAGGTGTATTTCTCAGTATTTCAGCTGTACGAGATGGGAGCTTTTAGTAGGGATAATGACAGAGAAAAATTTAAAAAATGGAAGAATCATAAAAATATATTAGAATTTAAAAGACAATAAGTTTCAATGTTTGATTTCATATGCTTATTAATATTAAAGATTTAGGAAATCAATCTTCCAAACTGGCTATGAGTATAGCAATACATAAACTCTCTATAACTCAAATACATTAATTCTAAACTCAAGCTACTTTAAGATCTTGACTTCTTCATAAAAGTGATTATAGAATATGGTGGTTACATTCTATAGCTTTTCATTTGAAAATATTGCTAAAGATTTTATACTTATTTTTAAATGATCAATTACTGGGATTTTTGAGAATAAAGTAATATTTTAAAATATAATTTTTATTCTTAAAGTAAATCTTAGAGGAGAAATAAGGGGAAAATATAGTATAATAGAAATATTTGTGTTAGTTTAACCCAATGTGCAATATCATGTATAATCTGCCAGTATTGCAATGTTATATTCTCTTCAACACCAACTATGTGATTTTAACTCAAGAAAGGATGAGAATCTGTTACTGGTACATTTTGTTCCTAAATTACATATTTAAAGAACATTCATCAGAAATACAAAGTTGTAATGATATTATCCAGGAATCTAATTGTTTAGCCTATCCAAAAAATGAATAATCTAGGGTGTTGTAATAGAGGGTATTTATAGCTGTGAGGCAACCACAGTTAAGCCAAAAGTGTGTTCTGGATTGCAATCCTTTCCATTTTTCATAATTACTATGAGTCTTAGCAGGATAGCATCCAGCTGGACTCACAGGGAAAAACTACATAAGGAGGTATTTCTTTGATTTAATTTTTTGGCAAATATTATCTCCTTTCTTCTGAAAGATACAGTGTATGGGTCAAAAATGAGGAACCTAGTGCTTGAGTGGAATGCTGGAAGCAGTACAATAAATAATGCTGTTATACAGAATAGAGGCCTAACTACAGTAAGCAGCTTCGAAATAGGCTTAAATATGTAATAAGTACCTGTTAACTACAGCCCACATAGCAGTTTTGTTTTCCTCATCTTTTGTGTGTCTACTGAATGCCTATAAAGGATAGATTCCTTATATTTACTTTTCACATTTCTTTTTAGTTAAACAAATGCAGCTTTATATAGGACAACTGGTTATATGATTATCCCTTAAAAGGTATAGCCATCATCATTTTGAGGAAATATTGACTACTTTTTCCCTAAAATTAACTACTTCTTTGTATTAGTAAAAGTTTGTTAATTTTTACCCTTGAATTCCTTTATTAAACTCTCTTCAATTACCATTTAAAGTTGTATTTTCTGTTTACTGCAGCAACTTTCACTGATATCAAAGAGATTGTAAGATATTTCTTGAATTTCTTGTTTAAATTTTATCAGCTCCACTTACTAAGTCTGTCTTAGTCTTAATCTGGTTTTGCTTTTATAACAGAACACTACAGAAAAGGAAATTTATAAAGAAAGTTTATTTGCCTTAAGGTTCTCAAACTGGGAAAGGCAAGAGCATGGTACTGCCATCTGACACGTTTCTTCCCGTGGCTGAAAGACATCACATGACTAGACAGCAGACTCAAGACAGGGCAAGAGCATATAAGACATAGAGAAGAGGAGGGCCAAACTCCTACAACAGCTGACCCATTCCAATATAATGGAATTGGAGTTGGTTCATTGTAAGGTTGAGGACCTTGTGAACTAATCTCGAAAGCTCCACCTCTAATACTGTTATAATGATATTTAGGTTCCTAACACATGAACTTTTGGGGGAATACAGTCAACCCACAGCACTGCCAATTTACATCCCATAATATATTTCTTGTTGTAATACAACTAAACACATATGCATACATACATACATACATACATATATATAGCATAAAAATAGACAAACAAAATAAACAGCTTTTGTCTTCATTCAGAATAAGGAAATTTTCTTATACCAAAATATAAGATGCTTTAGCTCAAAACATCTTCTTATTTAATCTCAATGTGGGTAGAGGGAAGGGGTTTGGTGGGATTACACCAGCGGTGCATCTTACAAGGGTATATGTGAAACTTGGTAAACGGTCTGTGAAGCTAGTGAATGATGCCCCATGATTATACCAATGTACACAGCTATGATTTAATAAAAAAAAATAATAATAATCTCAATGTGGGTTAAACTCTTCATATATGGATGGAAAAATAAACACAATGTTCATTTATTTATACTTACTATTTAGCAGTTAATAGATAATAATTTTTTTTAATTGAAGCTTAAGAAGATAAGCAATTAACTCTTGTTGAAGAGATTTAGATCTAAAAAGGGAATGAAGCACATTGCCAAGTTAGGAGCTAAGTCCTCAGAAAGACAATATGTGAAGATTTTTAACCTGTTTTCACTTTTTTTGTTTTGCTTGATTTTCATTAGTATTGCTTGTGACATTAGGGAGTTAGTCACTATCTCTTAGAAGACTAGCGTCATGTAGCCAGCATAGAGTTTGAGGTATGATACTAGGTTCTTCGTTGTTAATACAAATTGTTTGTTTTTACATTTTTTTTATAAAGCAAATACTTTGGTAGTTGTATTTAATATGGTTGGGGAAGTAAGCACATTTGCTAAATGTGCAGGTTTGAAGTGGGGGTATGGAGCAGCTAGTGACTATCCTGGTCTTTACTGCCATTGTCAAACAAGGAATCATATCAAACAGATGGTCACTTTAGCCAAACAGACTAATTTTCTTATTATTTTTTTTTTTTTGTGGTTTTTGGCCAGGGCTGGGTTTGAACCTGCCACCTCTGGCATATAGGACCGGCGCCCTACTCCTTGAGCCACAGGTGCTGCCCAAACAAACAGACTAATTTTCTTTATACATGTTCTGTACGTTCTCATATGTGCCATCTTTATTCTGAAATAATAGTTAACCCCTTTCTGATTTCAATAAATGTATGGTATATGTATTTCATAACACAAGTCCCTGATGGTTAATCACTACTTAATACTTGTTTAATGCTTAAATTGTCCCATGTCTGGAAAACATATACCATACAGTTGCAATCAAGTAATTATATAATCTGAACTTCATTCAGAGTTTATGAAATTAGCACCACTGCTTTACATATTTTACCCTACAAAGCTAGCTTTCTTAAAAGCAGTCCTAGGGTGATAAAATGGGAGGAACTAACTAATATTTAAACAACAGTACTTTCATTTACTAGGTTTTCCATCACTCTGTTACTGAATTTAGAGATCTCAGTTTCCTCATCTGCAAAGTAAAGTTTACTACTGAGTTGTTGAGAGCATGTAGAAGAATAAAATAAAATAAGGTAAATAAAGGAGCAAAATTGCCTGTTCCACCCATTGAAAATGACTGGCCTAGTTCTGGAGAACCCCTATGCTTAATAAATATTAGCTATGGTTACTGCTGAATAGCTAAAAGGATTGCTAATTCTTAAATGATGACTTGTAAATTCTCACAACATTTTTTACAAAAGTTTTTTGAATCTTTCTGTGGACTGAGCTTTTTGGAAGTGGTGATTAATTTCTTTGAGCCTGTGTTTAATGATATGATTACTTCCTTCCCATCTAAAGAGATCCAAATTAAATATTTCTGAATCTTTCAACATTTTATTTAAATTTTTATCTTATCTAAAAATTTCCAAATCTACATATCATGGTCACCCATCATCAAAATTTAACTAGCTGAAGAATTTTTGTTATTTTTTTTAGAATGAATTTATACAGGCAAAGGGCATAGATGGGAATGGTTTATGTAAAAAGCTCTTACATGATTTACTAGGTGGACTATTCTTTTACTTCTTCTTTTTACTCCTTTCCAATTCCAGTTATTTTAGTCACGGTCTCCATGTCTTTGAGAGTACATAAATAATTAAGTTGTGTGTATATCTGGACTTTTACATCAAAATTGAAAATACCTAGAGTGTGTACATATGATATTTTTACATCCTTTTTATGCATAGCTATGTTCTGAGATGGATTTCTGGCTAGATGATATTACTAATAGTAGCCAATAATTTAACACATCACCTATTTTGAGAATTCTCATTTTATTTCTACTGTTTTTGATTGATAATGAATTTACTGATCACATTTGGCTTATCCGAATAACAATAGAAAATCAATAAATTTAAAATGTCTTCTTTACTTGAAAATATAAATTTACCCAAAATTTTAAATATAAAACTATAAACTTTCCGGGCGGCGCCTGTGGCTCAGTGAGTAGGGCACCGGCCCCATATGCCAAGGGTGGTGGGTTCAAACCCGGCCCCGGCCAAATTGCAACAACAAAAAAATAGCCGGGCGTTGTGGCGGGCGCCTGTAGTTCCAGCTGCTCGGGAGGCTGAGGCAAGAGAATCACATAAGCCCAAGAGCTGGAGGTTGCTGTGAGCCGTGTGACGCCACAGCACTCTACCGAGGGCGGTAAAGTGAGACTCTGTCTCTACAAAAAAAAAAAAAAAAAAAAAACTATAAACTTTCCTAGAAAGAGTGAATTTTATTTGAAATTCTAACATTTACTACTGAAAGGACTATGCCAAACTTTGCTCAGTCATTAAAATCTAATTAATGAAAAAGTACCTATCACTGGAATTACTACATTTTGTTTGTTAATGAACTTTTTCTCAGAACTTCTAAAAGTATATCTGAAAATTAGGAAGTTTCCATTTTCTTAATTTGTTGATTGTTTTAACAATTTTGAGAAACGAAATACACAAAACTGTACCATGATTTTAAAATTACCTGACCTCCAAACACCAGATTTATTACATCTCATTTGCTTGATAGGATCCTATGGTCTCTTGAAAGAAAAATTTGCATTTATGATGTTCAATCTACTATTTATATTTAACCAGTAGAAGTTATAATTATAAAACAATTTAAATCTGCATCTAAACAGTTGTATGATTATTCAGTCCCCATAACATATTGTTACCCGCCATCCTTTATTTCCCTCTTCATCCCAGTTCATCTCGTAGTAAAAATATTCATAAAATATCAATGACTAGAATGGTTTTATTAGTTTTCTAGTCACTTTATTTCCAGGTAGTAGACATATTTCATCCTGGATATATAATTTGGTCATTTTAAATGTGGGAAAAAGGAGAACAATGACCTTTATGCGGTAGATTTAGGTATTAAGAACGGGCAGATTAAAACACACACACACACACACACACAGTCTACATACCTACACCAACTGTTAATTTAAAAATAAATGTTGGATGTTATTTGTTTCTGGTGAAGCAGCCTTTAATGGTGAGCAGAATCACATTCACTTTTTTTTTTTTCCAGTGGTTAAACCAAGCTAAATCTGAGCTAAGCGAGCTCCTGTGCCCAATATCACATTCTTTTAACTGGTAATAAAGAACCTTGCTGGCCTGACAGGTTGTCACAGCAGTTATTCACAGGAAGTTCTGTAGCAGTTGTATCTGTCAGCCCATGTAGTATTGAATATTTTAACTGGCAGTCTTCCAAGACTGAACATTAATCTTACCATCTCCTATTACAGTCCCTAATCAAGATATTCCAGGGGTGATTGCACTAACATTGTTTGAAGACTACATCTACTGGACTGATGGGAAAAGCAAGTCACTCAGCCGTGCCCATAAAACATCGGGAACAGACAGACTCTCACTGATTAACTCATGGCATGCCATCACAGATATCCAGGTGTATCATTCTTATAGACAACCTGATGGTAATTATTCTTCATGATTTCCATAGATGCATTAACATCTTTTGGTAACATCCCATTTTTTATTCTTTCAAGGTTCAGTGTAATGTTATTTTTGAATGGATTACCAGATTTCATTATTTAGCATCATTTTATAGAAGAATTCACTTGATATCAAGTATTACTATTGAGGGGTATTGATTAGAAGCTCCATAATAGCACAAAGAATTATTGATTTGGTCGAATCATATTAAGCTAAAAAGACAATAATAAATGTAGTCAGGGAAATGAAGATTACATTCTTGAAATAATTTGTTTACAAAATAGTTACAGGAGTCTTAAGTTTCTGGAATCCTGGGTAGAATGAATTATTTTTAAGTAGCTCTAGGGTTCTAATAATGACAAATACATCAAATTTGCTTAAACATATGTCTAATAGGAATTCTATCAGGCCTTGCAAAATGAGGATTGATCATCTTGCTAAAAAACCCTCTCTGGCCTATCAAGCAAAGTCATTACCGTAGTAATTGTAGATCATTGTTTCATTGTTTTATTTAACATTTATATTTTTCAATGTATGTGTGTCTTCATCCAAAATGTTTCTATTCTCTATTTTTCTGATGGACAATTTTCCTACTAAAATACTTGTTTCTATAGAAAGTGCACTCTTAAAATTATTTAATGGTAAAATCAATGTCATTGGACAATGAATACCATTTGTGGTGAATAAAAATTGTATTTATAATCTTGATGAGTTTTGATTGCAAAGTTTTACTCAAATACAAGTTCTGAAGCTTAAATGTCATATCTATGAATTAGATATGTTAAATTATTAAATTTAAATGATTTTAAATTATTAGTCAAATTATCTTATTTTGTTATTGTTGTTTCTTTCTCTTCTGTAGTCTCCAAACATTTCTGCATGATAAATAATGGTGGTTGCAGTCATTTATGCCTTTTAGCCCCTGGAAAGACCCATACCTGTGCATGTCCCACCAACTTCTATCTTGCAGCTGATAACAGGACTTGCTTATCCAACTGCACAGCCAGTCAGGTGAGTGGAGGTCTGGAAATCATCTCCTGGAATGTATGGGCAAGTTGTTATAAAAGTTTGCTTCAGTTTGTTTATGTTTGTTTAGCATGACATAGAATGAATATTTGATACATTATAAAGCAATTTAATGAATATCGTTTAAATGGCACCTTCAGCACTAAGAAGTACAAATAGAGGACAAAAAGGAAACAAAATGAAAACTATTATTATGCAAATTCACACAAAATAATGCTTCAAATCCTAAGTCCGCATAGCAGCAGCAATAGAAGAGATTTTATATATCTCATGAGGGCAAGATGATTGAGGTAGACAAAGGTAGGTGGGGTTAAAACAGAGCAAGAAATTTTCCTAGCTAATCTATTCTGTGTCACTGCCTTTTCTATTTCTCAGAGCCAGTGATTTGGACAAGATAAATTGGATGCAGAGTAATTCTCTAGATACTATTTTATTAAAACATTATATGATCAAGGTAATATCCTTCTAAAACCTCTTTTTCTTCCAAATTTAATTATTTTCAATGAAGATATCCCAGAAATTAAATTTTATACTAAAATGATAATTGTGTGGACTTGATTTTGTTCTTTTCAAATTTTGGACAACAGTCATAATTGCTTTATAAAACTAGACTATGTGATATTTGACTATCTTTTTTGATTTAAGATAAAATTGTCAAAGAAGCTGTTTTTTTAAAAAATGACTAAATTTATTTTTAGAATTCTGTGTTTTGAATTTTCTGGTATTCCAGTTACTTACAGTGACTTCGTGGCAAGAAACTAAATTTATCTTAGAGTGTGTTTATCTTCAAAATGGAGAAGCTAATATTAATGCAGACTGCCTCTCAGATTAGACCTATGAGCTTCATGAAAGAATTATATAAATAAGAGATCGGATCTTTTCCAGGGTGTACATATGTGAAAAAGCTAGGAGCCACTCTAAAGCCAGGCTCACTGAGATTCTAAACTGACTGTCCTTTGAACTGGCTGTGTTACCCTAAGTTTGTTACTAAACTTTTTGTTCCATCACCTTTCTTCTCTTTTAAATAAAGTGATAATATTTCCAGGCCATTTCACAAAGATTAAGTGGGAAACATTTCTGGTGTGTGATAGATGTTATTATTACCCCTGTTTGTTATTATTACCCCTGCAACTGGAATATGCTATAAAAGAATATGTGTGCAGTTAGTGTGAGCTGCCATCAGGAGGTTCTGACGTCTAGTGGAAAGCAAACCCATAGATTCTGATTTCTTTACAAATTGTGTTGTTTTAATTATAATTCCCTTAGGATTTGTGTAAAAACAATACTCTTTTAAAAACTGGAAACTTAAGTCATTATGAGAGATAAAATTAGCAGCCAAAAATGGCAAAATTTAAGGGAGAAATATATTTTTTAAATATTTTAGAATATAATTGCTATGGTACTGTTCAGTCAATTCCCAGGTTAACCTCCAGGTCATTGTAAAATAATCTTTGGTCTCCTGCTTTGGAGTGGTCCATGAATGAGCTGATGGCTGAGGCCACTGCTGGCTTCTTAGAGATGAAGCCTACCTAAGCCACTGCAGTGTGATGTATCTCAGCAGCCAACTGACACCTGAGTTAACCACGAGATGTTTTGAAACACACATCAACATCTTAAACATCAAGACATAGGTTGTAAAACATCAGCCTCGCTACAGACATAAGAGGAATTACATTTTTCAAAACTTTATTGTGCAAGAAATTCTATAGATATGTTTATTCAGTGCCAAAAATATCTGATCATTCAATTAAATGAAAGCCCAAGTCAGTCTGAAAGTATTATTTATTTAATAAAATTATTTCCCAATTTGACAAGACTAAAATATTTAATATTTAACATTTAATAAAATTATTTCCCAAATGATGACAAGACTAAAATATATATGATTTTTCCAATACCCCCAATAATTTTTATCATTAATTTCAAAAAATTTCAACAGTAGCAAGACAGAAAAGGGCAAACCAAAATGTAGAACAGATATTATGGTGTTTAACTACACTTATGAAAAATTTTAAAAAAAGAGTTATCATTTCATTTATTTCATCTTCAAGAAAATGAGGAGTAACTAACTCAGTCCATTAATAATAATCCTTGTAAGTCTTTTGGTGCATACAGACAGATCTTGTGTGAGAAAAAATATATGTACACTGCACACTTCCTGGTGATAAATCAGTTCTCGAAACACAGTTTTTGGTGAGGTAGGCATTTAAATGAAACAAATCATTTGGGCAGTTCAGAATCATACATTTATTATTACCTAAGAATTTTGATTCATCATTTAATGATAGCAACCCATGACATGTCTTCAAAATAGAACTGATTATTAGAAAAATAAAAAAAGCAAATAATACCAATAAGAATTCTATTAGAATCAAAAATATGCTCTGAAAATGTGGTAAAAGTCCAGATTAAATCCAATTCTTATTATTTATTTTAAATATTTAAATCATTTTAATTAGGTAAAAATGGCTTCATATAGCTTTGAAGTGGAAACAGTTCTTGTTTCACTACATTGGGATTTGCATTTTCATCCTTCTATGCATATGAAAAGACATGTACTTAGTAGTTTCTTTATGGCTTCTTGTGGGTGATATTTACACTCTGCAATTAGTTTTATAATGACATTAGTTTTGGAGAATATATGCCACGAAGAATTGTTTTTGTTTAGTATAAATAACTTTTTTTTAAGCTTCTGAATTTAAGTATGAAAAAATGAAGCTCAGACATGAAACCGAAGACATCTTTTTCCTGAATAAAATGTTGATTAGCATGAAAAGTAAATTATTTTGGGAGAAGATATTTGCAGGTTATATATCCGACAAAGGTTTAATAACCAGAATCCACAGAGAACTCAAACGTATAAGCAAAAAAAGAACAAGTGATCCCATCACAGGCTGGGCAAGGGATCTGAGGAGAAACTTCTCTGAAGAAGACAGATGCACGGCCTACAGACATATGAAAAAATGCTCATCATATTTAATTATCAGAGAAATGCAAATCAAAACTACTTTGAGATATCATCTAACTCCAGTAAGACTAGCCTATATCACTAAATGCCAAGACCAGAGATGTTGGCGTGGATGTGGAGAAAAGGGAACACTTCTACACTACTGGTGGGAATGCAAATTAATACGTTCCTTTTGGAAAGATATATGGAGAACACTTAGAGATCTAAAAATAGATCTGCCATTCAATCCTATAATTCCTCTACTAGGCATATACCCAGAAGACCAAAAATCTCACCATAACAAAGATATTTGTACCAGAATGTTCATTGCAGCCCTATTCATAATTGCTAAATCATGGAAAAACCCAAGTGCCCATCCATCCACAAATGGATTAATAAATTGTGGTATATGTACACCATGGAATATTATGCAGCCTTAAAGAAAGAGGGAGAGTTTACCTCTTTCATGTTTACATGGATGGAGCTGGAACATATTCTTCTTAGTAAAGTATCTCAAGAATGGAAGAAAAAGTATCCAATGTACTCAGCCCTATTATGAAACTAATTTAGGGCTTTCACATGAAAGCTATAACCCAGTTACAACCTAAGAATAGGGGGAAGGGGAAAAGGGAGGGGAGGGAGGGGGGAGGTGGTTAGAGGGAGGGTGATTGGTGGGATTACATCTGCGGTGTATCTTACAAGGGTATATGTGAAACTTAGTAAATGTGGAATGTAAATGTCTTAGCACAATAACTAAGAAAATGCCAGGTAGGCTATGTTAACCAGAGTGATGAAAATGTGTCAAACGGTCTATGAAACTAGTGTATGATGCCCCATGATCACATTAATGTACACAGCTATGATTTAATAAAAAAAAAAGAAAAGAAAAACTTCAGGACACTCAAAAAAAAAAAGTAAATTCTTTGATGTTCTTATGAAAAATGAAACACAGAGCAAAATCATCATGTTTTATGTAATTCCAACAGTTCATGTTTATATAAATTAGGCATATTTAGTGAATTATAGAAATATATATTTTAAGAAATTATTCCAATCATAATTTGGAAGACTTTTAGGATGCTTAGGAGGCCTGAAGTCCTGTTAACTAATGTGCTTTGATATATTGTAATGACTGGAAATATTTAATGTTCAAAGCAATTGCTTTTGCTTGTATGCCTAGACAGTCTCCATTTATAACAGTAATTTCTTTTCCTCTGGTAATTTATTAAAAACCACAACAGACATGACCACAGGCTATGTGGAAAAATCAGTTGAGCAGTCAGATAACCCCTGGATTTAAGGTGCTGTTACCTCCTGTGTTGGCACTGTAAAAAAAATTAACTCTCATATTTAAAAAAAAATAATGTAAATCTAACCTGAATCAACACCATGATGCCTAGACAGGTTTAGCAAAAACTAACATTAATTTATCTCTTACTGGAAGAAAGTAACTGTATTTTAATGAACAAACTCTTGCTATTCCATTGACATTAGAGATAACTGAATCCAGGCTATATTTTTCTGTCTTATGTAAAATGTGCTAAGATAAATGCTATCTTGCTGTCAAAATTATTATAGCAATGATTTCAGTTCTTGGAAAATATTGTAATGTATGCATTTCACTGAATTTCTACTAAAATAAAGAAGACAGTTATTTGATAATAAAAGAAGAAGTTGGCTAAATGTTATCTATTACTTGGTTTTAATAACTCAAAGTGGATCTTTTGATAGCAGCTCCTTCAGATGCACATGTTCTCTTTGGGAAGCAGGATTTTCTTTAGTTTCTTCTATCTAAATTTTGCCAAATAAGGAATTAGCTTGCAGCCACAGATCTGTAAGTATTACATTAACTAAGCTTTTCTGGTCACTGTGTTCAGTTAGTCAATAATGAAGTTAGTAGGAAAGATAGTTCTGTGTTCTGCCTCAGGAGGTAAATTTGGGTCAGGTCATCTTCCTCATGAATATAATATGTGATAATATCTTCCAGAATGTTTTTATCTAGTATCTAGTCACCTGTGTGCTAAATAGCCTATAAGTAAACATTGCCATATAATTATTTCAACTACTTTCTCTATTGTTAATCTTCCACTTGATAGTTAATTTTATTGTAAAAGACAGCAGTTAAACTTTCTATTTTTATAAATAAGAGAATCATTGCTTTTCTTTTTGCTATTTCTTTTGTTATTTTAAAGGAAGGGATGAACAAATAAAACATAGGAATAAATATTTCAATTAACAGTTTTCAAAAATAGACTTAGAAAAAGTATTATTAAAATAGTTCTCTTGTGTACTTTATTTTTTAAAAAGTCAACAAGAAAGACTAGTTTTATTTTTAATTAAAAAAATTAACACAATTTCTTCGCTTCTAAAAGCTCATGTATATTTATTAATATTTCTTTCTTTCTTTTTTTTTTTTGAGACAGAGTCTCACTAAGTCACCCTCAGTATAGTGCCATGGCGTCACAGCTCACAGCAAACTCCAACTCTTGGGCTTAAGCAATTCTCTTGCCTCAGCCTCCCAAGTAGCTGGGACTACAAGCGCCTGCCACAATACCTGGCTATTTTTTGTTGTTGTTTTTCAGTTGTTTAGCTGGCCCAGGCCAGGTTCAAACCCACCATCCTCGGTGTATGTGGCTGGTGCCATAACAACTGTGCTAAGGGCGCCTAGCCATTTATTAATATTTCTAAAAACTGGAAAGGACTCTTTTGGCCTAAACCAGGGAGGGGGGTGGGGCCTTGGTGTGTGTCACACTTTATGGGGGCAAGACATGATTGCAAGAGGGACTTTACCTAACAATTGCAATCAGTGTAACCTGGTTTATTGTACCCTCAATGAATCCCCAACAATAAAAAATAAAATAAATAAATAAAAATAAATAAATAAATAAATAAAAACATTCTTAAGCTTTTTAAGGGGTGGATACTCATTATTGCTAAGGCAATGTTTTCAGTGTTCAGTGTATTTCATGAAATCACAACATGATAATACTAGAAAAGATTCTCCATATTATGTTCAGCTTCTTTGGTGGCTAAAAAACAGTCTGAGAGAAGTTGATTGAATTGTCCAAGATTTTTCAGAAAATGTAATTATATTAAATGAACTGAAATTAACAAAATTTATTCAATTTGATATTTCTCCCCAATATTCCTGATAATTCTTAGCCCTATTTAGTGTTTGCCAAACTCTTTCTCAAAACAGCCAGACAGTAAATATTTTAGACTTTTAAAGTCACAGGGTCTCTGTAGCAACTGCTCAACTCTGCTACTCAACTCTGCTGCTGTAGTGCACAACTATCCCCTAGACAACATGTAAATGAGCGAGCTCGTTTGTATGCACAAGAAATCTCAGCAAGTTTTTCAGAACAATATGCTCTCCTGGCAGGTCATTCTGTGACTTGTTGAGCATTTATTCCCTATTGTGGAATTCTATGACCACTATTCAAGTTTGCAGCAAGAGGGTAGGTTAGGCTGAGCTGCCCTGGTGAATTTTTGAATATCCATTGTATGTGATGGGCTCATTAATATTTTTTTCTTTTTTTTTTTTTTAAGTTTCGTTGCAAAACTGATAAATGTATTCCATTCTGGTGGAAATGTGACACTGTGGATGATTGTGGTGATGGATCTGATGAACCTGATGACTGTCGTGAGTATATTAGTTAAATACTGCAATTTAGAATTTAAAGTTCTTTACATCCTAGACATGGAAAATTGAAGCTCGGTCTAAATTATTACTTTCTGATACTTTTCCAAAACTGAAATAGAAAGGCTTTATATGTAAACTTTTAAAATTCTAACAAAAATAGTTGCAGTGTTTTAGGTATGTCTCTGATATCTGTTAAATTTGGAATGACATTATCAGCAGTTTTTGTTAGTTTTCTTCCCTTGAATTTGATTACTTGTAAAATAAATACATTACTTCATGTAGTAATCAGCAGATAAAAAGCATAATTTTGACTTAACATGTGACCAAATTGGAGGGAAAAAAATGGGCAGGTTTTCAGAATGCCACTCAGTGACTGAAATTGCACCTTGAAGAATTATAAACTCTCAACCTTTCTATTGCATTAAAATTCTGCAAATACCCTAAAAGTAAGATTTTTTCCAATATAAATCATTATTGTTAGGCAATTTAATGTGTTCTTAGCAGTTGCCCTACAGTGAGTAATTACATCTTGATGTTTGGCTATGATTACCTGATTTGGTGTTACTCTTTTAGCAATTATTGGTAACTTTGGTTGCAGTGGACAATCAGTAGACTTTTCCTGAGAGCCTTTTACCAGGTCACTCCAATATTGTCCTGTCAAGTTGGAGATGCTTATAGTCTATCATGATATCTCCCTCAACACCCCACTGGATGATCACCATGATTTGACCCTGACAATTAAGTTCAAGATCCTTAGGCTTGCAAGGAAAAAAGGGATTGTACTGTCCTAATAAAAACTGGCTGCTTTCTACTGCAGAACTTTCACTATCTAATTATAAAACTGTTTCAGATTTGGGATTTTTACATAATTGCTTTGATGAACTAGGTTCCATCTCTTTAGTCACTACCATGTCAAGACAACACACAATTGAAATTGTTTCACATAGTTTATTCATATGTCTGAAAACAGTAAGTAATCAATTTAATGAGAAGTAAAAATACTGTAAAAGTCATTGCTTTTCTAATATAATCCTTATGTTTCTGAAAGATTCACTGCTCTATGATTTTTTAAAATAATTTTTTTCACTATAATAGAAAACATATAAAAGGGAAATCTGTGTGGAATATGTATAATATTATGTCTAAATTGTTATTTTTAACTGCTGAAAAAAAGGATATCAAAGGAAGAGGAAATTATTTTGGTGGCCTTACTGAGATTTACTTATTAAAATAAAGTTATTACTTTCCCCACATTAAAGTTAATTTTTTGATATAATAAATAAATTCAACTTACTTTTGTAATTCATACAAATTAACAAGGATGAACATACTAATTTAGTAATTTAATTAAGAATATGACGATTCCTTCCCAGATTTACTATTCTTTGAGAAAATTTCACCACATTGACCCACAGAGAAAGTCAATATCACTTAAAGCTTTTCCTTCTAAAAATATTTGTAGCTCCTGAACTCTAACTTTAATCTTTACTATAATTTTGTGCTGGCACCATATTTATTTGAAAAATTAACTACAGACTTAGTAAATGAGTTTTTTACATTTTGCATCTTTCACACTATATAGTGATCAAGTATTACTTTAGTGTATTAAGAGACATCTGATATTTTAGAGCTTCTGTACGATCTTTGTCCTGATTAAATATTAATATTTACACTTATTTATTTAGACATTTTTCAAATTTACAAGTAACAGTCGTATATATTTAAATTGTAAAATGTTATTATATATGAATACATATTTTTTATGTGAGAATAATTTTATGTTAAAATAATTTTCTTAGTCATTTTTAAGTTTGAAATACATCATTTTTACCTGTAGTAACCATGAAATACAATAGATCAATTCAACTAATTTATCCTGCCTAAATGAAATTTTATCTCCTTTGACCAGCATCTTCCAAATTCCCTAACCTCCAGCCTCTGGTAACCACAATTTTATTCCATGATTTTATGAGTTTGACTATTTTAAAGTCTACATATAACCCAAATCATGCAGTATTTGTCTTTCTGTGCCTGGCTTATTTCATTTAAAGTGATATTCTACAGTTTCATCCATGGTGTCATAAATGACAAGTTATACTTCTTTTTTGAGGGTGAATAGAATTCCATTGTATTTATGTAAATGTCATATTTTCTTTCTTCATTCATCCAATTATGGTCACATAGGTTGATTCCATATCTTGGCTACTGTGTATAAAGCTGCACTAAACATGGGGAAGTATAAATATCTTCTCAATATACTGATTGTTAATTTGGTTTGGATATTCAGGCATTCCTCATTTTATTATGCTTTGCTTCATTGCACTTTGCAGATACTGTGTTTTTTACAAATTGAATGTGGCAATGCTGCATCAAGCTAGTCTGTTGGCAACATTTTTCCAACAGCATGGAAAAATTAGTGTTTCTGTATCACATTTTGCTAACTGTAGCAATATTTGATACTTTTTCATTATTATTGTATCTGTTTGGTGATCTGTGATCAGTGCCTTTTGAGGTGATTATAATTATTTTGGGGACACCATGAACCATACTACAAATTGATAAATGTTGGGCATGTTCTGACTGCTGCACTGACTGGGCCTTCTCCACAGTTCTTCCCCTGTTTGGGCCTCCTTTTCTCTAATATACAACAGTATTAAAATTAGGCAAATTAATAATCCTGCAATGTCTTCTAAGGGTTTAAAAGAAAGGAAGAGTTGCATGTTTTTCACTTTGAATCAACAGCTAGGAATGATTGAGGTTACTGAAAAGACAGGTCAAAATATGACAGCTGAAAGCTATGCATCTTGTACCAGTTAGCCAAGTTGTAAATGCAAAGCAAAAGTTCTTGAAGGAAGTTAAAAGTGCCACTCCAGTGAACACATAAATGATAAGAAAGCTTAACCTTTTTGATGATATGAAGAACGTTTCAGTGGTCTGGATAGAACTTTAAACCAGTCAAAATATTCCCATCAGCCAAAGCCTAATTTGAGGCATAGCATTAACTTCTTAACTTTATTAGTATGAAGGCTGAAAGAGATGAAAAAGCTGAGAAGAAAATGTTGAGGCTAACAGAGATTGCCTCATGAAGTGTAGGAAAGAAAACATTTCCACTACATAAAAGTTGAAGATGAGGTAGCAATGCTTAAAAAGAAGCCACACAAAGTAATACAGAAGATCTAGATAAGATAATTGAAGAAAGTGAATATACTAAACAACATTTTCTTTTTTCTTTTTTTTTTTATTGTTGGGGATTCATTGAGGGTACAATAAGCCAGGTTACACTGATTGCAATTGTTAGGTAAAGTCCCACTTGCAATCATGTCTTGCCCCCATAAAGTGTGACACACACCAAGGCCCCACCCCCCTCCCTCCGTCCCTCTTTCTGCTTCCCCCCCATAACCTTAATTGTCATTAATTGTCCTCATATCAAAATTGAGTACATAGGATTCATGCTTCTCCATTCTTGTGATGCTTTACTAAGAATAATGTCTTCCACTTCCATCCAGGTTAATACAAAGGATGTAAAGTCTCCATTTTTTTTTAATGGCTGAATAGTATTCCATGGTATACATATACCACAGCTTGTTAATCCATTCCTGGGTTGGTGGGCATTTAGGCTGTTTCCACATTTTGGCGATTGTAAATTGAGCTGTAATAAACAGTCTAGTACAAGTGTCCTTATGATAAAAGGATTTTTTTCCTTCTGGGTAGATACCCAGTAATGGGATTGCAGGATCAAATGGGAGGTCTAGCTTGAGTGCTTTGAGGTTTCTCCATACTTCCTTCCAGAAAGGTTGTACTAGTTTGCAGTCCCACCAGCAGTGTAAAAGTGTTCCCTTCTCTCCACATCCACGCCAGCATCTGCAGTTTTGAGATTTTGTGATGTGGGCCATCCTCACTGGGGTTAGATGATATATCAGGGTTGTTTTGATTTGCATTTCTCTAATATATATAGGTGATGAACATTTTTTCATGTGTTTGTTAGCCATTCGTCTGTCATCTTTAGAGAAAGTTCTATTCATGTCTCTTGCCCATTGATATATGGGATTGTTGGCTTTTTTCATGTGGATTAATTTGGGTTCTCTATAGATCCTAGTTATCAAGCTTTTGTCTGATTGAAAATATGCAAATATCTTTTCCCATTGTGTAGGTTGTCTCTTTGCTTTGGTTATTGTCTCCTTAGCTGTACAGAAGCTTTTCAGTTTAATGAAGTCCCATTTGTTTATTTTTGTTGTTGTTGCAATTGCCATGGCAGTCTTCTTCATGAAGTCTTTCCCCAGGCAAATATCTTCCAGTGTTTTTCCTATGCTTTCTTGGAGGATTTTTATTGTTTCATGCCTTAAATTTAAGTACTTTATCCATCTTGAATCAATTTTTGTGAGTGGGGAAAGGTGTGGGTCCAGTTTCAGTCTTTTACATGTAGACATCCAGTTCTCCCAACACCATTTATTGAATAGGGAGTCTTTCCCCCAAGGTATGTTCTTCTTTGGTTTATCGAAGATTAGGTGGTTGTAAGATGTTAGTTTCATTTCTTGCTTCTCAATTCGATTCCAAGTGTCTATGGCTCTGTTTTCGTGCCAGTACCATGCTGTCTTGACCACTATGGCTTTGTAGTACAGACTAAAATCTGGTATGCTGATGCCCCCAGCTTTATTTTTATTACTAACAACTGCCATAGCTATACGGGTTTTTTTCTGGTTCCATACAAAACGCAGAATCATTTTTTCCAAATCTTGAAAGTACGATGTTGGTATTTTGATAGGAATGGCATTGAATAGGTAGATTGCTTTGGGAAGTATAGACATTTTTAACAATGTTGATTCTTCCCATCCATGAGCATGGTATGTTCTTCCATTTGTTAATATCCTATGCTATTTCCTTTCTGAGGATTTCATAGTTTTCTTTATAGAGGTCCTTCACCTCCTTCGTTAGGTATATTCCTAGGTATTTCATTTTCTTTGAAATTATGGTGAAGGGAGTTGTGTCCTTAATTAGCTTCTCATCTTGACTGTTATTGGTGTATAAAAAGGCTACTGACTTGTGGACATTGACTTTATATCCTGAAACATTACTGTATTTTTTGATGACTTCTAGGAGTCTTGTGGTTGAGTCTTTGGGGTTCTCTAAGTATAAGATCATGTTGTCAGCAAAGAGGGAGAGTTTGACCTCCTCTGCTCCCATTTGGATTCCCTTTATTTCCTTGTCTTGCCTCATTGTATTGGCTAGAACTTCCAGCACTACGTTGAATAGTAAAGGTGACAGAGGACAAGCTTGTCTGGTTCCAGTTCTAAGAGGAAAAGCTTTCAGTTTTACTCCATTCAGTAAAATATTGGCTGTGGGTTTGTCATAGATAGCTTCAATCAGTTTTAGAAATGTGCCACCTATGCCTATACTCTTCAGTGTTCTAATTAGAAAAGGATGCTGGATTTTATCAAATGCTTTTTCTGCATCTATTGAGAGGATCATGTGATCTTTATTTTTGCTTCTGTTAATATGGTGGATAACGTTTATGGACTTGCGTATGTTAAACCAGCCTTGCATCCCTGGGATGAAGCCTACTTGATCATGATGAATGACTTTTTTGATGATAAGCTGTAATCTATTGGCTAGGATTTTGTTGAGAATTTTTGCATCTATATTCATGAGTGAGATTGGTCTGAAATTCTCCTTTTTAGTTGGGTTTTTTCCTGGTTTTGGTATCAGGATGATGTTTGCTTCATAGAATGTGTTGGGGAAGATTCCTTCTTCCTCGATTTTTTGGAATAATTTCTGCAGTACAGGAATAAGCTCTTCCTTGAAGGTTTGATAGAATTCTGGAGTGGAGCCATCTGGACCAGGGCATTTTTTGGTTGGAAGATTTTTTATTGTTTCTTTGATCTCAGTGCTTGAATTTGGTCTGTTCAGGAGGTCTATTTCTTCCTGGCTGAGTCTAGGGAGAGGGTGTGATTCCAAATATTGATCCATTTCTTTCACATTGTCAAATTTCTGGGCATAGAGTTTCTGGTAGTATTCAGAGATGATCTCTTGTATCTCTGTGGGATCAGTTGTTATTTCCCCTTTATCATTTCTGATTGAGGTTACTAGAGATTTTACTTTTCTATTCCTCGTTAGTCTGGCCAATGGTTTATCTATTTTATTTATTTTTTCAAAAAACCAACTCCTTGTTTCATTAATTTTCTGAATGATTCTTTTGTTTTCAATTTCATTGATCTCTGATTTGATTTTGGAGATTTCTTTTCTTCTACTGAGTTTAGGCTTAGATTGTTCTTCTTTTTCCAATTCCATAAGATCTCTTGTGAGATTGTTGATGTGCTCTCTTTCTGTTTTTCGAATGTAGGCATCTAAAGCGATGAATTTTCCTCTCCAAACTGCTTTTGCAGTATCCCACAGGTTTTGGTATCTTGTGTCTTCATTGTTGTTATGCTCAAGGAAGTTAATGATTTCCTGTTTTTTTCTTCCTGCACCCATCTGTTATTCAACAGAAGATTGTTTAATTTCCATGCCTTTGTGTGGGGTCGAGCAGTTTTGTTAGAGTTGAGTTCCAGCTTTAGTGCCTTATGGTCTGAGAAGATACAAGATAAAATTTCAATTCTTTTGATTCTGTTGATATTTGTTTTGTGTCCCAGGATATGATCAATTTTGGAGAATGTTCCATGGGGTGATGAGAAGAATGTATATTCTTTATCTTTGGAGTGGAGTGTGCTATATGCATCTATCAAGCACAATTGTTCTAGGGTGTCATTTAGATCTTTGTTTAATTTCTGTTTAGAGGATCTGTCCAGCTCTGTAAGAGGAGTGTTAAAGTCCCCTGTAATTATGGTATTATTGGATATCATATTTGTCAGACTGAGTAAGGTCTGTTTCAAGAATCTGGGAGCATTTAAATTGGGTGCATAAATATTTAGAATTGAAACGTCTTCTTGTTGTATTTTTCCCTTGACCAATATAAAGTGACCATCTTTGTCTTTTTTGACTTTAGTTGCTTTAAATCCACATGTATCTGAAAATAAGATTGCAACTCCTCTTTTCTTCTGAATGCCATTTGCATGAAAAATTGTCTTCCAACCCTTGACTCGGAGCTTTAATTTCTTTTTGAAGCCAGGTGTGTTTCTTGCAGAAAGCAAATGGGTGGCTTGTGTTTTTTAATCCACACAGCCAATCTATGTCTCTTCAGTGGGGAATTCAAGCCATTAACATTTATTGAGATAATTGATAAGTGTGGTAGTATTCTATTCATCTTATTTTGTGAGAGTCCATTGCTTAGTTTTATCTTTTGCATCAGTGTGGAAGTTAGGTTCTGTCCTTTAATTTCTGAGTTCTTACTTTGCTGCTGATCCATTGTGGTGGTCAATGTGCAGAACAGGTTGAAGTATTTCCTGTAGAGCTGGTCTTGTTGTGGCGAATTTCCTCAATGTTTGTATATCCATAAATGACTTGATTTCTCCGTCAATTTTGAAGCTTAGCTTAGCAGGGTACAGAATTCTGGGCTGGAAATTGTTCTGTTTAAGTAGATTAAAGGTAGATGACCATTGTCTTCTTGCTTGGAAAGTTTCATTAGAGAAGTCTGCGGTCACTCTGATGGATTTGCCCCTGTAGGTCAACTGGCGCTTACTCCTGGCAGCTTGCAGAATCTTTTCTTTTGTCTTGACTTTGGACAGGTTCATCACAATGTGTCTTGGAGAAGCTCAGTTAAAGTTGAGGCGACCTGGGGTCCAATATCCCTCTGAAAGCAGTGTGTCAGAATCTTTGGGGATATTTGGGAAATTTTCTTTTAGAATATTCTCTAGTATGGCTTCCATTCCTCTGGGGCATTCTTCTTCCCCTTCTGGAATTCCTATAACTCGTATGTTGGAATGCTTCATAAAGTCCCATAATTCTGACAGTGAACGTTCTGCTTTCTCTCTCTTCTTTTCTGCCTCTTTTACTATCTGAGTTATCTCAAAAACTTTGTCTTCTACCTCTGAAATTCTTTCTTCTGCATGGTCTAACCTGTTCCTGATACTTTCCATTGCATCTTTAAGTTCCCTAATTGACTGTTTCAGTTCCTTCAGCTCTGCTATATCCTTTTTATATTCTTCATATCGTTCATCTCTTATTTGATTCTGTTTTTGGATTTCCTTTTGGTTATTTTCCACTTTATTAGCAGTTTCCTTCATTGTTTCCATCATTTCTTTCATTGTTTTCAACATGTGTATTCTAAATTCCCTTTCTGTCATTCCTAACATTTCTTTATAAGTGGAATCATCTGTAGTAGCTACCTCATGGTCCCTTGGCGGGGTTGTTCTGTACTGGTTCTTCATGTTGCTTGGAGTTTTCTGCTGATTCTTCCTCATGAGTGATTTCTTTTATGTGTTTCCTTGCCCTAATTTTCCTTTCACTTCCTCTTGCTCTTTAAGTTCTCGTGCCTGTGGACTAAGGGTTACAGGACCAGAAGGGTGAGAAGGTTGAAGAGCAAAAAAGGGGTGAAAGAAAGGAGGACCAAGTGATAAGAAAAATAGAGAAAGGAGAGGGGGTGGGTAAAAGGAATATTGACAAAAAGAAGAGAGGCACAGAAAGAGGGAGACAGAGCAATATAGGTGTACAGTAGGGTACTTTGACACAACCTTAAAAAACCCCCACCTTCTGGGGGTGCCCCGTTGCGTGGTTCCCTTGAGGTCAGCAGCTCTTTGCTAACCTGATCAGACACAGTACCCCACCTCCACCAAGTAGCGAGGAAAGACAAAAATGCTATAAATCAAACCAAAACAAGCAAACAGAAAACTTTATGGGATAAAATTGGGTGAAAAACCAAATAATAGCAGTAGAAACACTAGCCAAAATGAAGTTCTAGTTATTGAAAAAGGCAGCAATGGGAAATTATAATTAAACTAGAAAAATTGAGAAAGAAAAAGGATCTGTATGGAAAAGGTTGAAATTAAAAACAAAACAACATCAACAACATCAAAATAAACAACAAAAAAAACAACCAAACCAAGAAAAAAATAAAATAAAAAAAAACAACCAAAAACCAAGCAGTATGTATATGTTATTGAATATTGTCTTGGCAACACATGGTCTTCTGGGGTATGAGATGTTAATCACAGTTCTGATACGAATGGAGGATGCTGATTTCTCAAACCCCAGCTGGTAGACACCCTAAATCTCTCTTCAGCCCACTTAAAAGGCACTTTGAACTTGTAAACTTGCTGAGCAGAAGCTTTCCCAGGAAAGTACTTGTTGCTGGAATCACTGCTGAAGTTGCTATCCACTTACCCAGTGTGCCAAAACCAGTCTCACTCTGCCCCTGAGGGTTAGGGCTGCAAGGTGGCTCAGACCCCACCCTTAGGCTACTTGGTCGCTGGGTTACCAGCTCCCACACGATTCTAGCTCTGCGACCCTGAGGGCGGAGCTTGCCGGGGCAGATCGCTCACAATGGCTCCCTGTGTCCCACAGCCAAACACTATTAGCTCCGTCTGGCTCAGCAGCTCAGACTGGGGCCCTAGACAACTCTCCGCAGTCCTGCTCAGGCTCTCCCCAAGGCAGTTCAACTGAGTGCCAAGTCCAAAGACACCAAAACAGTTCACAGGTAAGGCCTTTCTGGTTTGCAGTCTCGCTGCTACTGAACTTACAGTTGCGGGCGGGTTTAGACGGATTGAACACACGCGACCACTTGCTGTTTTTCCACTGTTTTAGTCCTCCTCTTGGGGTCCAGAAGTCTCTCGCTGACTCCCTGTATCCTCACAGGGGTGATGATAGGCAGATCCCACCAGCCAGAGATGCCTGGAGTCCTATCTCCCCAGACTCATGGTGCCCAGATGCAAGGAAGCTGTTACTCGGCTGCCATCTTGCTCCGCCTCCTGACTAAACAACATTTTCAATGTAGACAGCCTTATGCTGGAAGAAGATGTCATATAGGAATGATTTTTCACTGCTAGAGAGGGAAAGCAAATGCCTGGCTTCAAAGCTTCAAAGGACAGATTGACTCTCTTGTTAGGGACTAATGCAGTTGAAACCAATGCTCATAGACCATTTCAAAATCTCTAAGGCTCTTAGGAATTATGTTAAATCTACTCTGCCTATGCTCTAGAAATGAACCAACAAAACCTGGATGGCAGCACTTTGTTTATATCTTAGATTACTGAATATTCTACTTTTCAGAAGATTCCTTTCAAAGTATTACTGCTCATTGATAATGCACTTAGTCATCAAAAAGCTCTGGTGGAAATGTACAGTGAAATTAATATTACTCTCATTGCTGCTAACACAGCATCCATACTACATCTTATGGATCAAGAAGTAATTTTAAAATTTAAGTCTCATTATTGTTGTGTTTCATAAGGCTAAATCTCCATAGATAGTGTTTCCTCTCATACATATGAGCAATGTAAATTGAAAACCTTCTGGAAAGGATTCACAGTTCTAGATGCCTTTAAGAATATTTGAGATTCATGGGAGTGGGTCAAAATAGCAACATTAACTGGAATGTTGGGAGGGGGGAAGAAGTGGAATGTGGAAGAAGTTGATTCCAGCCCTCACACATCCTTTTGAAGGTTTCAAGACTTCAATAGAAGAAGTAACTGCAGATGTGGTAGGAATGCATAGCTATGGTCAGAAGTGGGGCCTAAAGATGTGAATGAATTGCTCCAATCTAATAAAACTTTAAAGAATGAGAAGTTGCTTATTATGCATGAACAAAGAAAGATTCTTGAGATGGAATGTATGTATGGTGAATATGCTATGAATGCTGTTGAAATAAAAACAAATAATTTAGAATATTACATAAATGTAATCAATTAGAAGAAGAGTTTGAAAGGATTCATTTTGATTTTGAAAGAGCTTTTATTATGGGTATAATGTTATCAAACAGCATTGCATGCTACAGAAAAATCTTTCATGAAAGGGAGTGACAATTATTTGGCAGTAGTAGTTGTCCTATTTTGATAAATTGCTACAGTCACCTCAAACTTCAGCAATCAACCCTCTGGTCATTCAGTAGCCACCAACAAGGCATCCAGGCAAGATCCTGTACCAGCAAGAAGGTTACCACTGCTTAAAGATTCAGATAATCATTAGCATTTTCTAGCAATAAAATATTGCTTAATTAAGGTATATGCATTATTTTTTAAATATAATACTATACATGTAGTAGTCTACAGAGTAAACATAATGTTTATATACACTGGGAAATAAAAAAAATGTGTGTGACTGATTTATTCTAATATTTGCTTTATTGCGGTGTTCTGGAATGGAACCAACAATTTATTCAAGATATGTCTATATTTACCCAGTAGTGGGTTTGCTGGATCACATGGTCATTCTATTTTTTATTTTTGAGGAACTGTCATAAAGTTTCCTGTAATAGCTATATTAATTTCCACCAATGATGTGCAAGAGTTCCTTTTTCTCCACTCCTTGCCAATGCTTGTTACTTTCATCTTTTTCACAATACTCATTCTAACAGATATAAGGTAGTAAGTAGCTCACTGTGGATTTAATTTTCATTTTCCTGATAATTAGCAATGTTGAGCATTTTTTCATGTACCATTTGTATGTCTTCTTTCGAGAAATGCCTATTCAAATCCTTAGCACATTTTTTTTTTATTTGTGTTGCTTTCTTACTATTGAGTTGTGTTCTCTGTATATTTCACGTATTTTCTTTCCTAAGTTATCTATTTGCTCTGTTTCCTTCTATGTGCAGAACATTTTTAATTTGTTGTAATTCCATTTTCTCATCTTTTCTTTTGTTGCCTTTGCTTCTATATTCATATTAAAATGTTTATACACAGACAAATATGATAGAGATTTCCTCTATGTTTTCTTCAGGTACTTATGGGGTTTTGTTAGTGGCATTATCTCTGTGGTATTTAAGCCTAGAAAATAAACTTTTATTTATAGTTGATGGGCTAACAGTTTTGAACATCGGCAGGCATGATACTTTTATTTGAGAGTCATGGTGAAGTGAAAAATTATATGCATGAGTCTGTAAAGTGCTTAGATTTCATTTCTGAGTAGGTGTGTCATCAAAATTTGTAGATGTTAAGAACTACTCATAATTCCTATTACTTCACCTGAGAAGGTAGAAAAGCCAGGTTCACATATTTGCAAACATACATAATGCTATTTGCATAAATGTAATCTTAATGCATCAAGCATTCTCTGGCGTTGAAGTTTATAATTATGCTTGTTATGATATTCTAATACATAAAAGATCATTCTAGAGACAAATATGATAATCAGACGGGATTTACAGTTATTTCCATGTATTTCTTTAACAATTTGAAACTTTTTTATAAAAGAGTTGTTTTGATACAAAAATATTGAAGGAAATTATATATGAAAATAATTAGAGGAAATACACATCTTTAAAGTATGAGAAAAGTATGTATCATTCAGTTTAAATATTTAGTATGATTAATTAAAAATGTTTCTTTTTTTTTTTTTTTTTTTTGTAGAGACAGAGTCTCACTGTACCGCCCTCGGGTAGAGTGCCGTGGCGTCACACGGCTCACAGCAACCTCTAACTCTTGGGCTTACGTGATTCTCTTGCCTCAGCCTCCCGAGTAGCTGGGACTACAGGCGCCCGCCACAACACCCGGCTATTTTTTTGTTGCAGTTTGGCCGGGGCTGGGTTTGAACCCACCACCTTCGGCATATGGGGCCGGCGCCCTACTCACTGAGCCACAGGCGCCGCCCTAAAAATGTTATAGATTGGAGGTAAATTTTTTTTTAGCTGGGGCTAGGTTTGAACCCGCCACCTCTGGCATATGGGTCTGGTACACTACTCCTTTGAGCCACAGGTGCTGCCCCAGAACTTTCTTAAATTTATGGAATAATCAGTGTATTGAGTTATTTTTAATGAATGCTTAAATTTTTAATTAATATTGTAACAATAAAGTGAGAAGTTTATGATGAGACTAAATTAATAATTGTATGTGAAAGGATCTAGCCTTATTCCTGATACAGAGTAACTCCTTAATAGATCCTCCCATATTGTTATTATTCCTCCTATAAACTCAAAGCATAAGGCAAAAGGAAATGCATTATCATTTGGTAGTTTTTATGATATATGTATGGTTTGTTAAAACATTTACTATTTCTCTAAATAAAATATCCTTATTAAGGTTATAGAAGTGCATATCAATACAAAATTGACTAAATGTCATTAGTTTAGTTACTCATTAGTGCTAAAGAATACATACTGATGGCATATCGTGGGCAGATCACAAGCAACAAAGTAACCAAGAACAAATGATTTAAAAAAAATTGTTGCAATAATACTTTTTTCATTCTGCAGCATATCCTCTAAATACCACTTAGTTGAAATGAGTATACTTTTATTTTTTTTAAATGTATTTACATGTTGTTAACCCTTACCCCCTTACCAATCTGTTTATTGGCTGTTATCTGGAGTTATGTGAGTTACTCATAGCTTAGATGAACATCTGAAGCTAAGAGCTATCTAGATGTGAGTCATTCATATTATGTTCTGGTATATATTTAACAAAATAGCATAAATATTTTAAATATCAAATTACTTCTGTTTAAGGATTCATGTGCTACATTTGTCATTCTACAATACCTGTATGTTTTTCTCTCACAGCTGAATTTAAATGTCAGCCAGGCCGATTTCAGTGTGGAACTGGACTCTGTGCCCTGCCTGCTTTCATCTGTGATGGAGAGAATGATTGTGGAGACAATTCTGATGAACTCAACTGTGGTAGGTGATTAAATTCCTAACTAAAGAATGTAAATCTAAACTTCACAGATTTAAATTCAAGCACAAGTCTCAGGGCAGATTTTTTTCTTCTTTCTGTAATTTAGACACACATGTCTGCCTGTCAGGTCAGTTCAAGTGCACCAAGAACCTGAAATGTATCCCAGTAAACCTCAGATGTAATGGACAAGATGATTGTGGTGATGAGGAAGATGAAAGGGACTGTCGTAAGTCACCTCAATGTTCTTCTTTGCCTTGCTTTTAACTGCCAGCTTAAATTTGTCCAAAATCATTATTATGCTCCATAAATTCATACAGGGTAGATAAATAAAACAGCAATATGGTCAAATAATTATAGGCAGGTACCAATTGGGATAGATTATTTAAGAACTCCTATATAAACATTATCACATTAGTTTACTTAAAAATTTATTAGGAATTGGGGCAGTGCCTATGGCTCAGTGAGTAGGGTGCCAGTCCCATATACCAAGGGTGGAAGGTTTGAACCTGGCCCCAGCCAAACTTCAACAACAACAAAAAAAAAAACAGCCAGGCATTGTGGGGGGCACCTGTACTACTCGGGAGGCTGAGGCAAGAGAATCGCCTAAGCCCAAAAGCTGTAAGGTTGCTGTGAGCTGTGACTCCATCGCACTCTACTTAGGGCGACAAAGTGAAACACTGTCTCTAAAAAAAAAAAAAAAAAATTTACTTAGAAATTATGACAAACGCAGATAATGTCCAATCATCTGCATCATCTTGGAGAAGAATCAAATGGAGCATTGCAGTTGATTTTTTTTATAAAGTGATTTTTTTGCCTGAATTAAGTAATTATACATAATTTACTTCTTTTGATAAATTAGTTACTTAAAATCAACTCTATTTTAATTAAAGATTTTTTTCCTTCATGAAATGTATATTGAACTTAGGGTAAGAAATGTAAAATCTGAGCAAAATGACTTAACAAAATTACCTGAACAAAATGTAAATAATACTCTATTTAATATATCTTAACAGGATATGAAAGAATAAGTAAAATATTTTGATTCTTTTCAAATCGTATTTCCATTTTCCACCAAAAATCAAATTACACTAAATGAAGGGTAAAAGAGTTTACATCATACACATATATGCACACAGGCAGGCATCTATATACACAAACTATGTGCACATGCACCCATAAACACAGAATCTGAAAGATAAAGCACCTGTCAAGTTGCAGAAAACGGCTATCAACATTTATGTCTTGCAGAAGTTTTATTTTATTCCTTTAAAACTTTTATCAGTAAATAATGTACAGTCATCCAGCAATTTGATTAAGATGGTGCATTCCGAATAAAGTCAGTACCAGTTCTTTATGCTTAGCCATTCTAGATGCTGATCCATTTAACTGACTGGGTTTTGTGATGCAGTTTACAGTTGGAGTTATATACTCACTTCCCTTAGAACCCAACACAACTCCCAGAGCTTTTGATAAATTTCATGTTTTTTTTATTTCTTCATTCATTTAATGTCTTTCAATTTTAGTAATTTTTAGTTTATAAATATGCAAGTGCATAAATTCTTAAATTTATCTGGAAAAATTTATTTTAAAAGGCCCCAAATTCTTTGTTCACAAACCTAGTTTCCAAATACTAAATTAAATACATAATCCAGAGTGTTTTGAAAAATCTTATTTTTACCAATATACCAATACAGAAATATGTTTTGTTTGTTTCTACTGGAAAGGATATCAAAAGTCCATTATAGGTAGTTAAACTTTCTCACCTTCAGAGCCCTATTAACTAAAAAAACAATACATTTTTAACAAATTGTCTTTAACATTTGCTTACAATTACTTTCTATAAATAAAATGTCTCTTCTTCTCCTATGCCACATTTTAATAAATATTTTCCTCTTAAGCTGAAAACAGCTGTTCTCCAGACTATTTCCAGTGTAAAACTACAAAACATTGCATTTCCAAGCTATGGGTTTGTGATGAAGATCCAGACTGTGCAGACGCATCAGATGAGGCCAACTGTGGTGAGTTTTGTTAACTGTTGTCTTAACTACTGGTACTGGTATAATCATCTGAGATGGGCATAGTGAAACAAACTTGAACACAATTATTATGTGCTCATAATTGTGTTAATAAAGTTATGTTAATTAAATTCTGTGTTAATAAAGTCATGAAATACTTAGGTTGTCTACAAAAAAACATGGGATTGTAAGATGGAAGGATAAGTATGACTTGCTATAACCCAATTATTTTAGAAAAGACAGATCTAAGAGATAGGATAAGTCTGTCATCTTACACTAGAAAGTACACGTGGTAGTATTAGCATTTAGTGAATAGAAATAAGGGAAAACTCTTTTCATATTGTTCTAGAATTATTTTTTCTTCATATATGTGTAGGATTCTCTGTTAATTCAATGATTATTATTCTTCATTTTTAAGCAGTGATAAATCAAGGAAAAGGTAAAAACATCTGTTTTATATCAGTAGGTAACAGGTATCACTCATTAACATTTGTTTCTGAAACATTAATATTTTAACTTAAATTTATTTAAAATAATTAGTCCTTAATTAACATTGCAGAAATGGAGAATATATTCATTATGTTTAATTTTTTTGATACTGTCTTGAAAATTTCAACAGTGAAATAGAAATGAAGAGTAGTGGCTATGTGTAATTCATTTTATCAATATTTATTGAAATTTAATTGAGCCTGTTTTGTATACATATATGTGAGTTAGACATTCTTGGAGAAGCAAAGTACATTTAATCTAGTAATTTATTAGAAAAGAAAAAATATTTCTAAACTAAAGACAAGACTTCCAGACTTCATAGAATTGTGTTAAATGTTTGCTCGATTCCACATTACTCTTATTTAACTTTTCTGAGGAAAATAAAAATAATGAAAAACCTTTAAATATGATCTAGCAATCCCACTTCTGGGTAGATATACAAAGAGGAAATCAGTATATCAAAAAGATATCTGCACTCCCATGTTTATTGCAGCAATAATAACCAAAATTTGGAATCAACCTAAGTGCCTATCAGCAAATGAATAGATAAAGAAATTTTGGTACAGTCATGCAATGAAATGTTATACAGTCACAAAAAAAGAATAAATCTTGCCATTTGCAGCAACGTGGGTGGACATTCTGTTCAGTAAAATAAGTCAAGTCAGAAAGACAAATCTTGCATGATCTCACTCCAATGTGGAAGCAAATTAATAAAAACAATTGATTTCATGGGGACAGAGAGTACAATGATGGTTATCAGAGGCTGGGAAGTATAAAGGGGGAAAGCGGATAAAGTGGGGATGGTTAATGGATACAAAAATAAGAGTTAGCTAGATTGAAGCATACTGGATAGTACATCCAAGTGACTATAATCACCATTAAGTTAGGGTATGCTTTAAAATAAGTAGAAAAATAGAATTGGAATATTTCTAAGACAAAGAAACAATAAATGTCTAAGATGATGGATACTGCAATTGTCCTGATTAGATTAATGTGCATTGAATGCTGTATCAACACATCACATATGCATGTATACCCAATGAAGCTATACAGCTGTTATATACCCATAATAATCAAAAGCAACATAAAAAAATAACCTTTAAGTGATCAGAAATTCTAACAACATCTGTATACTACATGTATAAGCACTGGCAATAATAACACATATTTCATTGATTTTCCTAAAACATCTTTTGTGTAATTGTACCTTCAGAATATGCAACCAGTGTAGCTTATCACACTTTTGTAAAACCACTACTTACCACTTGGTGGAATTTGTTTATTACTAATTTGTCTATAACAATTACTAAGGCATTTTGTAGGATAGTTTATAGTACTGGTTAGTTTGCCTTGTTGTCTTTTGCATTTTCATTTACCAAAGCAAAGTGACTAACAATCTGAATGATTTTTTATCTGGAATGTTATTTCTATGTTTTACTCTCCTTCCTCCTCATGTTGGTACAATTTAATGGTTTTTGGTATGTTGTTCAAACTAATGATTATCAATCATCATCATCATAATGTCTAATATTTAGTAGGCGCTAACTCTATGGCCCAGGAAATGTATTAAAGGCTTTATTGTAATTACTTTACTTACACTCTTTATTCTCCCTATTTTATTGATGAGAAAAATGGACACAGGGAAGTTTTGTAACTTGTCCAAAGTCCCACAGCTAGAAAGTAGGATTATTTGACATATGCTTTGAACCTCAGTAGAGTAGCATAAATCCACCTCATTCTTTCTATGTAAAGAGAAAAAATATTTAAGTGTTTTCAGTAATGAGGTTATACAGCATTATCCTAGTGACAAGTATTGCTGTAAATTTGAGACCAGTACACATATTTACATACGGGGGAGAAGGCAGAGAAGTGCCATTTAATTTGCAATCAACTTTATGAAATTTCACTGTTGGCAGGTGCTAATGTAATTTAAGGAAACTTCTACATCATATCTTAATATAGCAATCCTTATTTTTGAAGAGGATAAGAGGCCACCTCATTTCCCTTTCTTCTGTCTTCAATGACATAGAAATGTCATATTTTTATGCTCTTTTTTTTAATGCTCCTTGGGATGCTTCCCCTTTTATGCATAAGAAATAACTTCTTGAAGAGTAACCCTACCATGCTGAGGCTCCATTATTTGAAACAATTTCATGTTTCTTTGTGGATAGGAACAGAGCTTCTCTGGAAAAGGGGATGTGTTTCACTATTTTACATGCCCTATGTCCCCTGTTCCTAGCAGGATGTAGAATAGACTTGCTTTAAGTATCTATTGAGTATCTAGCTCATTCTTGGTTACAAATCTTGATTTACAATGTATTTTCATTTTAGTTGCCTTCCAAACTTTTCTTGCCCAATGCTGTTTAAGGGGAGATCCTCTTCTACTCTCAAAGTTCACCCAGTTCTTACGTCTTATTTCTCTATACTAGTATTTATATTTATCTATAGTTCCGTATCAATTTGATCTTTCAAATTCTAAAGTCTTAGCACTGTAGTTCGTTCAACTTTGACATATCCTAACTGAAACAATTTGTTTTGTTTTGCTGTAAATTGTGTAAATTAAAAAAAATGTATAGGCAAGAGAGTGAGGGAAGAGAGAGAAGCACTATGGAAAAGCAAAGCAGAGTATCTTAACACAAAATATACATACTATAGGGAATTAAAAAACAATATGTAACTATTTTAAAAATTATTTACTTTTTAAATTTACTGGAATAGTACATTTATTTAATTTAGTCCAGTATAATTTTTGAGGTCATGGGTACTCATAAATTTAACAACAAACATTTAATCTGTGGAAGAATTATATGCTAATCTATAATTTAAAGGGCTTTTGAATAGAAGTAGATTAAATGTAGTTTAGGAATTCAGAGTTAATAAACTAGTCTTTGTAAAACTTTGGATATAAATTTTAAAAATTAAATTAACTATGTAAGTCCCACTGTATTAACGTAATTTTTGAGATGGCTAAATGTATCAATCTGCAAAAAGCTACACTTGGCACATTTGGATTAAGTTAATAAATATCGTTGAAAACCATTTTTTAGCTCTATTTTGTGTAAGTAAGGATTTAAATTTATTCTAGGCTTATGCTCACAACAAGATAGTTGCAACTTCCTTTAGAGAAGTTGTTAATATTTCTTATAAAATTACTTATTTTTGCTTGAAAGTATTTATTGTTTTCTAACTTTATACCTGGAGAAAAATAAACCTTTTAAAATGTACATAAATACTCTTCTATCAGACTGTAAATGTTGACTGCTCTTGTAAGACTGTTTCACTATTTATTACAATCTTGGGTGAACACCAGAAGTATTTGACCAAAGGAAGTAGAATACGCCAACTGTAGCAGCTACAGAATATTCATTTGGACTATCAACTTGGAATTAATATAATAATTTTATTCTAACTTTTTCACCTGCTTCCTGACTTCTGTATTTCAGAAACTCATTGAGAACTTAAGGAATTGACAAATCCGAACTAAATTCATGCTGTGTCAACAGAGTTGAAGCATTTCTACAGTTTGACACATAAATTGTTACCAGGGTCTAGGTCTGTTAGATTTTCTCTTTCCGGTTCATAGTTTAGACTCTCAGTTCTCTTGATGCTTATAAGATAATCTCTCTTTTTGCTAGTTATTTAAATGTCAGGACTCTCCTGTTAACTCTGTACCCATGCACCAACTTTCTAGAATTTATCATTTGTTTTGCCACATGACTCCTCTCTGTGATCTTGTTTTCTGTTATCTTTTCCTGCATCTTTTAGTCTAGTCTGAATTTTCTGTGTTATAAAAAAGGATCTTGCCTCCAAGTTGGTTCAACTTTATTTGCTCCTTTTGAGTAGTCTTGGTTTATAACCTGCTGCTTGGCTAATTATCCTTAATTAATGTGCAAGGTATAATCACATTAGCTAGGGCTTGTGAGAAAGATTTGAATTTTCTACAGTAGCTTTGTGATGTTTACAGCCTGGTTTCTCCAACATGACACTGAATACATTCAAACCAAAAGGTGGAACCTATCAACTTGTACTTTTGTTTTCCTTTAAATATGTGACCAGGAAATTTGAATCAGGCTACTTTTGTCGTATAAATATATATCCTTTAATATGTACCAAATAGGCCATGTGCAGTGGCTCACACCTGTAATCCTAGCACTCTGGGAGACCTAGGTAAGTAGATTGCCTGAGCTAACAGGTTTAAGACCAGCTTGAGCCAGAGCAAGACCTGTCTCTAAAAATAGCCAGATGTTGTGATGGGTGCCTATAGTCCCAGCTACTCGGGAGGCTGAAACAAGAGAATCGCTTGAGCCCAAGAGTTTGAGATTGCTGTGAGCTGTGTTGGCACAGCACTCTACCAAGGATGACAAGTGAGACTGTGTCTCAAAAAAAAAACAAGAAAAAAGTACCAAATAGTTTATAGGATTTTAAAGATTAAAAAGTCCTATCATATAATTGTGAAGCTTAACACTTTTATTATTTCAGTTTATGAATGAGCATAAACTGAATGTATTAATCCATTTCCCTACATATTATAATTATTAAATATTATTAAACATTCATTAGCAAATGAGTCACAAATCAACTCATGGAATCTGTGCTACAAATGCAGAGAAGTCTCAGTTCCTGGCTTGAGTGGTATAATTGTCACCTTGTGAGAAAGTCCATTTGAGGCAGCCTTGACAGCACCCAGAGGCAGGATACTGTTAACTCTGCAGTCAGGAGCAGGCTAATTTATACTTAGAATGGAGGGCCAGGGGAAAACCTCGAGAGGGAATCTCTCCTATTGAGGTCTATTAAAACTATAGTAAAATAATTCATGATATTTGAATTTGGTTATTTGTGAATTCAGTTATTTTAAAAAGTTGCATCCATTTATACTTAGAATGGCGTTTAGCAAGTGTTAATTCCATGATACCAGACAATCCATGTGGGAAAAATTCTGTGCTCTTATACATGGCATAGGACAAGATGATATACTAAATTCTGTATCTTGGAAAATGACACACACTTACAAATATTTTGTTAGGATATCTGCTTAATATTTTTAATCAACGTTTCCTGAGTTTAAATATAGGTTACAAATGTAAGTGCTATATTTTGACTAACAAGGGATGATCTGAACATCCTCAAGTTCCTCCACCCTGTGTGGCAGCGACTTGTGAGCATAGTGCCCGAGGATGGAGGCTGCTAGGAGACAGATTTTAAATTTTCTAACATATAGAATCTCAATATCTCTCTTCTTAGACATTTAGAAGGGCAGAATTTTGTGCCTTCATGTTAGCAGCGGGAGGAAGGAAGTATCTTCTGCACACAGACTGCCACCCTATTGGTCTCTGCTGAGTGGTGGTCCTGCACGGTAACTTGTGGAGTAAAGACATCATCACTACTGTCTGAGTGCAGGTTTCACTCTGTGGCCAAGTCTGCATTGCTAGTGAGCTGCAGACTGATCCTGTTTCTGCTGATACATGAAACCTCTGGAGCTAAGTTCCTTATAGAAGCATATAACTTCCCAGGTCCTCTGAGGAGCCAGGTGTCACCTAATGCTTTATCTTTCAAATTGCCACTCATTTGTAATGTCACAAAATTGCCCCTGAGTTTTGTTAGATATGGCATGCACCTGATGCTAGGTGTTTCTCCTAGAAGCTTGGTCTCTCTAGGATGAATCTGAGTCAGTTGTACACTTGTCTTCTGAGTGTACAGTGTACTGGATGGCACCCCAATTTCTTGAGGAAATACACAGATGATCTTTCCACTGAATTCCACTTGTCTTTTTCTTTTCACCATCTGTCAGGATCCAGAAGTAGACGTTGAGGTGGTACTTGGCTAACTTACCGCTCTTTACCCTGGCAAAAATGCTGCGGGGTCATATAATACAAGAGGGAAAGAAATGAAAATCATACTGTTTCACTATTTTTGAATTTTTTTTAATTCTGTACTTATTTGACTCCAGATAATTTATAAAATAGCACTTAACATTCTGTGAAATCATTATCTCTTAGAATATACTTTGGACATATTGCCTCCTAGGTAAGGGCCACCAGGATCTGTGTAGTCAATACATAATGTAATTCAAAAATTACTAAAAATAATTATATAACTCTATATTGCTCCTTTAAAATTCTATGTGTACATATGCCATTATCTTTAATTCAGTGAAGGATTTTTGAAATAATAATTTAACTTCTGGTATACTTCTAAATTTCTAAACTTTTAAAGTAGTATGAGTATATACCCAGTAGTGGGATTGCTGGATCAAGTGGTAGGTCTACTTTTAAGTTCTTTGAGAGATCTTCATGCAATTTTCCATAGAGGCTGCCCTAGTTTACAGTCCCACCAACAGTGTATAAGAGTTCCTTTCTCTCTGCATTGTGCCAGCATCTGTTGTTTGGGGACTTTTTAATGAGAGCATTCTCATTAGTTGGGTGATATCTCATTGTGGTTTTGATTTACATTTCCCTAATGATTAGAGATCCTGAACATGTTTTTATGAGTTTTTTTGGCCATTAGGATATTTTGATTTGAAAAATTTCAGTTCATGTTTTGTACCCACTTATAATGAGGTGAATTTGGGTGCATTCTTTGCTTGAGTTCTTTGTAGATTCTGGATTCAGCCCTTTTTCAGATGTATAGTATTCAAATATTTTGTCGCATTCTGTAAGTTGTCTGTTTGCTCTTTTGATTATGTCTTTGGCTGTGCAGAAGCTTTTTAGGTCAGGTCACATTCATTTATTTTTGTTGTTGTTGAGATTGCTTTGGGGATCTTCTTCATGAATTCTTTGCCTAGGCCAATATCTATAAGCATTTCTCCGCATTTTTTCCTAGGATTCTTATAGTTTCCTGAATTAGGTAAGATCATTTTATAAAAAGGACATCTGCCCTTGCATGTCCATAGCAGCATAAATTATAATTGCAAAGATGTAGAAACAACCCAAGTGCCCACAAATACATGAATAGATTAATAAAATGTGATGGATCCATAGTATGGAATACTACTCAGCCATTAAAAAAATTGATCTAGTATCTTTTTGGACAACCTGGCGAGAACTGGAAACTATTTTTCTAAGTGAAACATCACAAGAATGGAGAAATAAACACATGCATTCAATACCATATTGGAACAAATTGATCAACACTTAAATGCACATATGGAAGTAAATCTCAATGAAAAACAAGCTGCGGGGAGAGGGGTGGATACGATGGGAAAATTCACACCTATTGGGAGAGTGCACACTATGAGGGCGAAGGGCATGCTTACATGTATAACTTTGACTCAATCTGTACAAAAACAAAATATGTAAACAAAACATCTGTGCCCCCAACATTCTGAAAAAAAAAATAATATAAATAATGGAGAAATTTTAAAAATAAATTTTTAAAAAAAGGAGAAAATGTTGGAGAATGAAACTGAAAGCAGACAGGCCAATGACATGCACTGTGATGTTAAGTAGAATAATATTCAAATTTAATTATATTAGCATATTACATTTAAAAAATAATCAGATATAATTTTTCTGATTTCCTTTAAAATGCTAAAAAAACAAATTATAAAAATAAATTCTTCAAAGTATAAAAAATAGTCTGTTTTTTCTTCAAAAAAATAAAATAAAGGTATAAGCTATAAAAAAGTTTTATAAATAAAATAGTTGTAATGAAAGTAAATGTATTTTTCAAAATCTTGACTCAATTAGTGCAAAGAACAAAATATGTAAACAAAACATGTACCTCCTAATATTCTGAAATTGAAAAATGCTGAGTAACGTAGGAAAATTATTTTCTGTAAGTAAAGAAACGTCTGATAATTCAAAAGAACTTTTTATATTATAGTACCACATTTTATGATAAAGTTTTTGGGTTTTTCTTCATTTGCATGCTTTTCAGAATTCAATCTTTCCTTATTTTTCTACAATGACATTTGTGTCTGAGTGTATTTGTGTATGGGTAATAAGAGAGAGAGAGTGAGAAAGAATGTGTAATGGTACCACTTTTATGTTGGAATGTTCATTCCAATAGAGCCTTTGAAGGAGAGACTATCTGTATGAATGAAACCAGGAAATTGTCTTCTACCTTTTATAAGAAGAAATAAATAACCTACATGTGAGTCATTAAATAGTCTAAGTGGAATGAACACATTGAAGCTTGCTTTTTCTATATAACTTTTGTGCATCGACTTTGATACCTTTTATTCATTGACTCTCTGCCAAAAGGATGCGCTATTATTTACTGATCTTTCTTCATTTTTTTCTCTTCACAATAAGAGGAAACTGTGATATTTAAATTTTGTTGCACAAGCTAAAAAGGAGCCCACACAGTGAATTAGGATGCAAGCCAAGTATTTTAGATTCTGGATTGATCTGTAGTAAAAAACAAAAGGAAAATATTTTTTTGCTCAATGGGGTTTTTAACTGAGTTTGAAAACAAAGGAAATAAAATATTTGTTTTAATAAGGAATCTGGATTGGTAGCAGTGGGATTTTTTAAAAAGAAATTGGTTCATAAATGTAATAGTCTGTTGTACTTTTGTTGAAAAACTGTTTTGTCCTAGTGCTTTTCTCATCCTTTACCACGTACAATCTGTTCTCTAAAAATACAAAATGAAATAACATACACACACATGAACACCTAGTTGTAGATTTATAGTGGTATGTGAAAAGAATAAGGATTAGACATTTCATTTTTAAAAAGTATGAATTGTAGAACTTTAAAAATTTTGCCTCTTAAGACCTGCTTTTGCAACAAAAGTATTTGTCTTCATTTTAGTTGATAAGACTCTGTTATATAAGATTCTGTGCAATATCCTTTGGGCTGGTACTTTTCATATAGAATATTATTCTACTGCTTATATTTTGAGGTATTATGCATTTTTGGCTAGTACAATATCTATATGATTATCCTGTATATTACTGAAGAAAAATAAGTATAGTGAAAGATTGAAATGCATTTTCTGAAAATCAACAGCTTATAATGAATCTATGTGCAGAAAATAGAAATTTTTATCCCCTTAAAAAAGCTTAGATTTGTGTTAACTGATATGTTAATATCAGTTTGAGGATCCAAGTTGTGTCAGATTTTGCTTTTGGAAAAAAGCTATTTTCAGTCATTGACAACACTTGGTAACATAACACCATAATGAGAACAAAAGACATAATGCACAGTTTTTACCGTATCATCTATTAGCTTTGTTTTATATATATATATCAAATACATACTTTATAGTTGATGGTTTTGATGTTCAATCAATCTTAAATTTAATAACTAAGATGCAAGGCTTCTGATTTCTTTAAACTTAACATTAAGCCTCTGTTCATATGTTTACTGGTCATATGGAAAATATTGGGAGTAGAGGGAGACATGGTGTAGGATTTAGACATAACTCTATTCACTTCTTACTGAGCTACAGATATGAGAGTAATTTATTATTTATTCTTACTGTCCTTTGAAATATTTACTCTCTAGTTAATATTCATATCTAATTTTTCCAAAAGTCTTGAGAAAGATTTAAAAAGACTATCCACCGAAATTTTCCTTGAGGTATTTTCTTTGGCCTAAAGTAGAAGTGGCTTGAAAAATATTATTCAAGGGCTATAGAAATAAAAGAGAACTGATCTTCCCCTTGACCTGAGGTTTCTTACCCCCAAGGATCACATAGTCTGTGTGATTACAACACTTACCTTCTCTTATAAATTTATAATTGTTTCCTTTTTGATATATCTACTAGATTTTGACTATTTGAGAAAAAGCAGAAAAAAAATAGTGATACTATTCATTGAAGTTCAAGTAATTGTAATGTTTTCAAACAATATTTTTGACTAACAGCATTTGTATGAGGTGAACTCTATCTCTTATTCAGGCAATCAGACTCCTATTTTGAGTTCACATATAAATATTTCATCTAAATAATTAAAAAGTTACAAAATATGTGGGTAACTAATGTGATATTTTAGTAACCATTTTGTTAAAAATGTAAATATAATACAATTTTATACTAATTAGCTTTAGTTCATTAAAACCAATTCTTTATTGTGGCGGGCGCCTGTAGTCCCAGCTACTCTGGAGGCTGAGGCAAGAGAATCGCGGAAGCCCAGGAGTTAGAGGTTGCTGTGAGCCGTGTGACGCCACGGCACTCTACCCGAGGGCGGTACAGTGAGACTCTGTCTCTACAAAAAAAAAAAAAAAATTCTTTAGGAATTAAGCATGCTAACGATTAATATTAAATCCTGAGTAGCAGACTCAATGAAAATTCCCTATTAGAATTCTGGGAACTTATTTTTAAATATTATAAACTATTTATCATAAAATTTCAATTGATTGATATATTGAAAGTATAAAAACTTGTTATAACTTGTTGAATATAATTCTAAGTTTTGAATTTCATTCTCTTTCTCACCAGGTTAATTGTATGGACAGAAAATTCTGGTATCACTTAGAAGCATGTACAGATTTAGAACTTCATTCTGAATATGTTTATTAGATTAAACTGTTTAAATAAAATATGGAATCTGTTTATATTTCAGTCTTCTTTCTAATTACCTTCTGAATTCCAAAAGCAAAATGTAGTCAGAAAATCTAATGTTACCATATTGGATTATATTCATTGTTTAATTAATCCAATTACTTTCAATTGATCATAGTTTTGCAATATAATTATCACACAGCTGTATCAGTTGACAATTATATCTATGCATCAGGAAATTAGATGTCTTGCATAGATGTTTCTATCTGCTTCTAAAAATCCTTTGTAGATGATGAGTTGCTATACTTTGCGAATACCTATGTTAGAAGTTCAGTAAAAGAACTTACAGTTATTGGAATTAGCATATTGTTATGATTACAACTTTAAGAAGCAAATCCTTTGGAACAACTGCCTAGTTCCTCAGTGTGGTCCCTGTCATGTTCAGAACCACCAGATCCTTGATACAGCCACTGAGCAATACAAATGCCATTAGCTAACTATTTAGGAATCACAGAGGCACAAGAACCTACCTCCAGCAATCATAAAACATTTTATGAACTCAATAATCTGATTTTTCAGTTTCATTGAGTCTGAGAGAAGAAAATCAAAAGGTTTTAATATCTGAATAAAATAAATAATATCTGAATAAAAGAGATTATTTATTATCTTCTGAATTCCATATGCTGAATGAAAAAATAAATTAATATCTGAATAAAAGAGTGTGAGAATGTGTGTGTGTGCACGCATGTATGTGTGGGGGTAATGGATTACATTTATCTTTCTTTAAAGGTAAAAATGTGAAACCGATCTACTGTTATCATGCTTTCTGCCAGTAATGCCTTTAAGGCATCTTTTAAACCTCCTTGATTACAATCTTTTGCAGTTTATAAGATGTAGTAACAAAGAAGCCTCACATCTCCTGATACTCTGTCAATTACTTAGTACTCTGTTAATATGTAAGATGGAACATATCTTTGCAGTACTTTATTCTGCCATTATTTGCATCATAAGCATACTTCATGAATGGTTTCAAAAATCATGTAGTTCACTTAATGAAAAGAACCTAAATTCAAGAGAAATCTTCAGAATACTCTTGTAAATAAACATGTCGATACCACATTGGTAAGAGGATACTATGTAGAATGTTTAAAAAGTAAACATCTTACAAGGGTATATGTGAAACTTAATAAATGTAGAATGTAAATGTCTTAACACAATAACTAAGAAAATGCCAGGAAAGCTATGTTAACCAGTGTGATGAAAATGTGTCAAACGGTCTATAAAAACAGTGTATGGTGCCCCATGATCGCATTAATGTACACAGCTATGATTTAATAAAAAAAAAAGTAAACATCAAATAATTTTACCTCATTATTAGCTGGTCATGTAATATAAGGTGTGTATGAATCTCTATTCGCCTCAGTATCTTAGATGTATAAGATATATATATAAATGAACACTATCATAAAGCTGTTGAAAGGATTAAGTAAAATTACATTCTCAAAATGATTTACATTAGGTCTGAAACAGGTCCTCTGTGAGTAAAATTTCCTTTTCTCCTCCTGAGTACAAATCTGTTCTCTGACGGCTCTGAGTGAACAGAACATTCATGCTAACTTAGAAATAAGATGAAGAGGGTGGCACCTATGGCTCAGTGAGTAGGGCACTGGCCCCATATGCTGTGGGTGGCGGGTTCAAACCCAGCCCAGGCCAAACTGCAACAAAAAAATAGCCAGGCATTGTGGCATGTGCTTGTAGTCCCAGCTTCTTGGGAGGCTGAGCGAAGAGAATCGCATAAGCCCAGAAGTCGGAGGTTGCTGTGAGCCATGTGACCTCATGGTACTCTACCCCAGGGCAGTACAGTGAGATTCTATCTCTACAAAAAAAAAAAAAAAAGACAGAAGATGAGGAATATTCTATTTTCATGTGGCATATTTACATTAGATTTCCTTTAATCTATGTTTTCCACAATATACTATATCTTGCTTATTTCCAGGTGGTTTCTATTTTTTTTTTTCTAATGAGCAAAAGCTTATTTGGGAGTACCCAAAGAGGAGGTTGTGTACAAAGCCATTTTAAGTCTGGAAAATTGTGAACTAATCCAGAAGATAGCTGTCATTGACACAATTAAATATATAAAGTGAAGCAACCATAGAGAAATGAAAAAAAAAAAAATTGACTAATTTTGTGAAGGATTTTCAGTAATGATTAATCATGGAGAAGACAAAATAAAGCAAACTATGTATCTGCCTCTTTGAGAATCTTTTTATCTTCCTTTCTTTTGTCATCAGACTTTGGTGCTTAAGGGAAGGAGATATATAGAATATATCTATAGAAAGGCCATAGCTAAATGCAGAGCGTGCCAAAAAATGTATACACATTTTAAGAGATGTCATCTATGTATTACTTTCCTTTCTTTTTTTTTTTTTTTACATAAACAGCACTTTTTATTATCTTACTGTTTTGAAACTGTTAAGATATTGTGGTCCCATCCATTAATACTTTTTTATAAAACTATGAACATGACAAGGCATGCCTTTGGGATTGTCTATATTTCATATTAAAGGCAATTACTACTCTACGCATAACCTACAGTACGAAGTTATTTTTTTCCTTTTATTAATTCATATATGAACAGATAATGAAAACATTTGTGCCTTTATGGGATTCAATGTGTTGATTTTTTTGTACAAATTGGAGTGCTTACATCCAACTAATCAACATATCTTTTACCTCATTTACTTAATCACTATGTCAAGACATTTGTGTCTTATACTTCATAGACTTGATCCATACCCTTGCAATATGCTCAATAGGTGTGGTCCCACCATTTACCTTCCCTCTATCAAACAACTCCCCTCCCCTCACATCCCCCTCTCCGCCTTCATCCTGGGCTATATTTGTGATTCATCTTTCATATGAAAGTGTGAGTGATTATAAATTGATTTCATACTGATGCTGATGGTCAGCCTGGAGCCACTGAAGCCGATCTGGGATGGCAGCGGGGTTCAGGTGGAGTGTCGGGGTCCTGAGAAGTATTTCCCATTTTGGCTGGAGATCACAACATACAAAACCTATCCCAAAACATGAACCAGGATTAGGATATACTTTTGCCAGAATAAATGAAAAATTTCGAGAATTGCCAAGAATATCACTGAGATGGGGCTTTTCTTATTGAGATATTAGCGTTGATTTTGAATCTAGTTTCCTAGGTTGTCACATGCAAATTCATACTTAGTAGTAAGAGAGACTTGCAGTAAAAACTGGTGGTTTTCTGAGTGACACAGTTTTAAGTATTTGAGAGGGAGATTGGGAAGTTCAAAGGAATAGGGATGACACCTATGACCAGTTGCATCTGGTTCTTTAAAAACTGGAGATAATCACCCTCATGTACCTCCAGAAAAGCTGGGCCGGTACCCTCAATTGGCACCCTCACAGACCACCAGAAGAGCTGCACTGGGACCTGTGGTCAGCACCCTCCTGGACCTCCAGAAGAGCCATGCAGGGACCTGCCATTAGCACCAACCCAGACCTCTGGAAGAGCTGAGCCTGGACCCCCATTCACACCCTCCCGGACCTTCAAAAGAGCTGCCCGGTGACCCGCAATCGGCACCCTCCCAGACCTTGGTAAGAGCTGCGCTGGGACCTCTGGAAGAGTGGTGCCATGACCAGCGATAGGCACCCTCCCGGACCTCTGCTCACCTGAACAGGTAAGAGGGAGCCGCAGCAACCGCATCCTCCCTACATACCCTTCCTACATCCACACCCACCTGCTTGTCTGGCCAGGAACTCTGGTAGCCCCCTCAGGAGCCCTCCTTGCCTCTGTGAGAAGACCTTCTCCTGGCCAGAGACTGCTGGAGCCTTGGGCCCTCTGTGCCAAAGTCACTGGGCGCCAGGCACTCCCAGAACTGTGTGCACACACCCCCAACACCCTGTTGCAGGATCTGCGTGTGTCACACTCCGGAGATGCTCCCACAACCAGAACTCCCTACCTGGGGCAGCCGCAGAGGAACTACACAGGGTCACTCCCTACAAAGATCCAGCAACAATAGAGGGATCCCACTGGGGTCTAATCTTAGAGAGAAACCTCCCCAACTCTGAGGACGGCCAAAGGCAATGGTGAAAAACAATCATGAGGCGAAATCAAGGGAAAAACTCTGGCAATATGAATAATCAGAGTAGATCAACTACACCAAGGAACAGTGGGGCAGACACACTACAAGATCTCATGAACAAACAAATAGTTGAGATGTCAGTAATCAAATTCAGAATCTGGATAGCAAATAAGATCGAATTAGAATCCCAAGCAGCAACCCAAAAGATTCTCAAGAATTCAACTAATTCAAAGACCAAATGACCAAAGATTTTGACACATTGGACAAGAAGTTGCAGCTCTCAAAGATCTGAGAAACACGGTAGAAACCCTCAGTAAGATAATGGGGTAAGCAGAAGAAAGGATTTCTGACATTGAAGACAAAGCTTTTCTATGCTCCCAAACTCTCAGAGAGGAAGACAAATGGAGGGCAAAGAAAGATCACTCTCTCGGAGAGCTCTGGGATAATTCGAAGAAAATCAATATTCATCTTATAGGGATCCCCGAAAGTGATGAAGTGGCTTCACAAGGCACAGAGTCTCATATCCATGAGATTATGAAAGAGAACTTTCCAGACATGCCAAGAGATTCTGAAATTCAGATAGCAGACAGTTTCAGAACTCCAGCAGGACTCAACCCAAATAAGACATCCCCCAGACACATCATAATCAATTTCACTAAAGTTAATATGAAGGAGAAAATTCTGAAAGCAGTCAGATGAAAGAAAACCATTACCTACAAGGGGAATAACTACAGACCTCTCTGCTGAAACCTTTCAAGTAAGAAGAGGATGGTCATCGACTTTTAATTTCCTAAAACAAAATAACATTCAACCCAGAGTCCTGTACCCAGCTAAACTGAGTTTCATTTATGATGGAGAAATTAAATCCTTTAATGACATTCACATGGTGAAGAAATTCACCACAACTAAAGCAACTCTTCAGGATATTCTTAGACCTATCCTCCATTAAGACCAGTATAATCCTCCACCACAAATGTAAACCCACCCAGAAAATTTTGATCAAATACCAACTTCCATAGTCGCAAAAGGATTAAAAATGTCCACCAGACTCTCGAAAGGCTTATCAATATTCTCAATTAATGTGAATGGTTTAAATTGTCCTCTAAAGAGGCACAGGTTGGCTGACTGGATACAAAAACTCAAGCCAGATATCTGCTGCATACAAGAATCTCATCTTACATTAAAGACAAATATAGACGCAATGTGAAAGGATGGTCATCTATACTCCAGGCAAAAGATACTCTGGAAAGCAGAAAAAAGCAGGCATTGCTATCCTATTTGCAGACGCAATAGGCTTTAAACCAACCGAAATAAGGAAGGATAAGGACGGACACTTCATATTTCGTAAAGTTAATACTCAATATGATGAGATCTCTATTATTAATATTTATGCACCCAACCAGAATGCACCTCAGTTTATAAGAGAAACTCTAACAGACATGAACAACTTGATTTCCTCCAGTTGCATAGTAATTGGAGATGTTAACACCCCTTTAACAGTGCTGGATAGATCCTCCAAAAAGAAGCTAAGCAAAGAAATTTTAGATTTAAACTTAACCATTCAACATCTGGACTTAACAGACATCTATAGAACATTTCATCCCAATAAAACTGAATACACATTCTTCTCATCAGCCCACGGAACATATTCCAAAATCAACCACATCCTAGGTCACAAATCTAACCTCAGCAAATTTAAAAAAAAATAGAAATTATTCCTTGCATCTTCTCAGACCATCATGGAATAAAACTTGAACTCAATAACAACAGGAATTTGCATACCCATACAAAAACATGGAAGCTAAACAACCTTATGCTGAAGGATAGATGGGTTATAGACAAGATTAAGAAGGAAATCACCAAATTTTTGGAACAAAACAACAATGCAGACAAGAATTATCAGAACCTCGGAGATAGTGCAAAATCAGTCCTAACAGGGAAATTCATAGCATTGCAAGCCTTCCTCAAGAAAACGGAAAGAGGAAAAATAATAACTTAATGGGACATCTCAAGCAACTAGAGAAGGAAGAATATTCTAACCCCAAACCCAGCAGAAGAAAAGATATAAACAAAGTCAGAGGAGAATTAAACAAATTTGTTAACAAAAGAATTATACAACAGATCAATAAATCCAAAAGTTGGTTTTTTGAAAAGTTCAATAAAAAAGATAAACCTTTGGCCAACCTAACAAAGAAAAAAAGAGTAAAATCTCTAATTTCATCAATCAGAAATGATAAAGATGAAATAACAACAGACCCCTCAGAAATTCAAAAAATCCTTAACGACTATTACAAGAAACTTTACTCTCAGAAATATGAAAATCTGAAAGAAATTGACCAATACTTGGAAGTATGCCACCTACCAAGACTTAACCAGAACAAAGTGAAAATGTTGAACAGTCCTATATCAAGTTCTGAAATAGCATCAATTATACAAAATCTCCCTAAAAAGAAAAGCCTAGGACCAGATGGCTTTACGTCAGAATTCTAGCAAACCTTAAAGAAGAACTAGTACCTATATTACAAACCTCTTCCAAAATATAGAAAAAGAAGGAATACTACCCAACACATTGTACAAAGCAAACATCACCTTGATCCCTAAACCAGGGAAAGCCCCAACAAGAAAAGAAAATTATAGACCAATATCATTAATGAATATTGACACAAAAATACTCAATAAGATCCTAACAAACAGAATGCAACAACACATCAAAAAAATTATACACCATGACCAAGTGGGATTTATCCCAGGCTCTCAAGGCTGCTTCAATATACAAAATCTATAAGTATAATTCAGCACATAAACAAATTAAAAAACAGAGACCATATGATTCTCTCAATTGATGCAGAAAAAGCTTTTGATAATATCCAGCATCCCTTCATGATCAGACCTTTTAAGAAAATTGGTAAAGAAGGGACATTTCTTAAACTGATAGAGGCCATCTACAGCAAACCCATAGCCAATATAGTATTGAATTTAGTTAAATTGAAATCATTTCTACTTAGATCAGGAACCAGGCAAGGTTGCCCATTGTCTCCATTGCTCTTTAACACTGTAATGGAAGTTTTAGTCATTGCAATTAGGGAAGAAAAGGCGATCAAGGGTATCCACAGAGGGTCAGAAGAGATCAAACTTTCACTCTTTGCAGATGACATGATCATATATCTGGAAAACACTAGGGATTCTAGTACAAAACTATTAGAAGTGATCAAGGAATATAGCAATGTCTCAGGCTACAAAATCCACACCCATAAATCTGTAGCCTTTATATATATCAGCAATAGCCAAGCCGAAAAAACAGTCAAGGACTCTATTCCTTTCACAGAAGTGCCAAAGAAGATGAAATATTTGGGAGTTTAGCTAACAAAGGATGAGAAAGATCTCTATAAAGAGAACTATGAAACTTTAAGAAAATAAATAGCTGAAGATGTTAACAAATGGAAAAACATACCGTGCTCATGGCTGGGAAGAATCAACATCGTTAGAATGTCTATACTACCCAAAGCAATGTATCATTTTAATGCAATTCCTATTAAAGCTCCATTGTTATATTTTAAAGATCTTGAAAAAATAATACTTCATTTTATATGGAATCAGAAAAAACCTCTAATAGCCAAAATATTACTCAGAAATAAAACCAAAGCAGGAGGAATCGCACTACAAGACCTGAGACTGTACTATAAATTGATAGTGATCAAAATAGCATGGTACTGGCACAAAAACAGAGAAGTAGATGTCTGGAACAGAACTGAGAACCAAGAGATGAATCCAGCTACTTACCGTTATTTGATCTTTGACAAGCCAATTAAAAACATTCAGTGGGGAAAAGATTCCCTATTTAACAAATGGTGCTGGTGAACTGGTGGGCAACCTGTAGAAGATTGAAACTGGGCCCACACCTTTCATTCACCATTAACTAAGATCGACTCTCACTGGATAAAAGATTTAAACTTAAGACATGAAACTATAAAAATACTTGAAGAAAGTGCAGGGAAAACTCTTGAAGGAATTAGCCTGGGTGAATATTTTATGAGGAGGACTCCCCAGGCAATTGAAGAAGTATCAAAAATACACTACTGGGACCTGATGAAACTAAAAAGCTTCTGCACAGCCAAGAACATTGTAAGTAAAGCAATCTCAGGGTGGTCAAAGGACTTGAAGAGAAACTTCTCTAAAGAAGACAGACGCACGATCTACAGACACATGAAAAAAAGCTCATCATCCTTAATCATCTGAGAAATGCAAATCAAAACTACTTTGAGATATCACCTAACCCCAGTAGGAGTAGCACACATAACAAAATTCCAAAACCAGAGATGTTGGTGTGGATGTGGAGAAAAGGGCACACTTCTACACTGCTGGTGGGAATGCACACTAATACGTTCCTTTTGGAAGGATGTTTGGGGAATACTTAGAGATCTAAAAATAGACCTCCAATTTGATCCTATAATTCCTTTACTATGTATAATACTCAGAAGACCAAAAATCACAATATAACAAAGACATCCTTACCAGAATGTTTATTGCAGCCCAATTCATAATTACTAAGTCATGGAAGAAGCCCAAGTGCCCATCAACCCAAGAACGGACTAGCAAATTGTGATACATGTATACCATGGAATATTATGCAGCTTTAAAGAAGATGGAGACTTTACCTCTTTCATGTTTACATGGATGGAACTGGAACATATTCTTCTTAGCAAAGAATCTCAAGAATGGAAGAAAAAGTATCCAATGTACTCAGCCCTACTATGAAGCTAATTTATAGCTTTCATGTGAAAGCTATAACCCAACTATAGCTCAAGAACATGGTGAAAGGGCCAAGGGAGGGGAAGGTGGGAGAGGTTGGGGTGGAGGGAGGGTAATTGATGGGGCCACACCTACAGTACATCTTAGAATGGGGTACAGGCAAACTTACTAAATGCAGAATACAAATGTCTACATACAATAACTAAGAAAATGCCATGAAGGCTACGGTGAAAGTTTGATGAGATTATTTCAGATTGTATATGAAACCAGCACATTGTACCCTTTGATTGCACAAATGTACACAGCTATGATTTAACAATTAAAAAACATAAAAATAAATAAATTGGTTTCATAGTAATACTGAGTATGTTGGATTTTTTTTTTTTCCATTCCTGAGATACTTTACCAGCTCCATCCATGTAAACATTCAAGAGGTAAAGTTTCCATCTTTTTAAAGGCTGGATAGTATTCCATGATATAATATATATATATATATACCAGAATATTTAATCCTTTCATGGGTTGATGGGCACTTGGGCTTCCTCCATGACTTGGCAATTGTGAATTGAGATCCAATGAACAATCTGATGCAAATATCTGTTGCAAAGTGATTTTTGGTCTTTTGGATATACACCTAGTAGAGGAAATGCAGGATCAAACAGTGGGTCTACTTTTAGATCCATTTAAGTGTTCTCCAAACTTCTTTCCAAAAGGAACATATCAGCTTGCATTCCCACCACCAGTGCAGAAGTTTTCCCTTTTGTCCATATCCATGCCAACAACTGTAGTTTTGGGATTTTGTGATGTGGGCTACTCTTACTGGAGTTAGATGATATTTCAGAGTATTAATAGTTTGCATTTCTCTGATGATTGAAAATGATAAGCTTTTTTTCATGTGTCTGTAGACCATGCACCTGTCTTCTTCAGAGAAGCTTTTGTTCATGTTTCTTGCCCACAATGAAGTGGGATCATTTGTTATTTTCTTATTAATAAGTTTGAGTTCTCTGTGGATTCTGGTTATTAGACCTTTGTCGGAAACATAACCTGCAAAAATCCTCTCGCATTCTGAGGGCTGTCTGCTTGCTTTACCTACTGTGTTCTTGGCAATGCAGAAGCTTTTTAGTTTGATCAGGTCCCAGTAATATGTTTTTGGTGTTGCTTCAATTGCCCAGGGGGTCCTCCTCATAAAGTATTCTCCCAGGCCAATTTTTCAAGTGTTTCCCCTGCACTCTCTCCAAGAATTTTTATAGTTTGATGTCTTAAGTTTAAGTCTATTATCCAGTGAGAGTCAACTTTTGTTAGGGGAGAAAGGTGCGGGTCCAGTTTCAGTCTTCTACATGTTGCCAGCCAATTCAACCAGCATCATTTGTTAAATAGAGAATTTTTCCCCCAATTTATATTTTTGATGGGCTTATCAAAGACCAAATGACATTAAGTGGCTGGGTTCATCTCTTGGTTCTCAATTCTGTTCCATATATCTAACTCTCTATTTTTGTGCCAATACCATGCTGTTTTTATCACTATACATTTATACCATAGTCTGAAGTCTGGTACCATGATTCCTACTGATTTGTTTTTATTTCTGAGTAATGTCTTGGCTATTCAGGGTTTTTTCTGGTTCCATATAAAATGAAGTACTAGGTTTTCCAGATTTTTAAAGTATGACAGAGGTGCTTTAATTGGGATTGCATTAAATCCGTAGATTGCTTTGGGTAACATGGACATTTTAACAATGTTTATTCTTCCCAGCCATGAGCATGGTATGTTTTTTGATTTGTTAATATCTTCAACTATTTCTTTTTTTTTTTTTTTTTTGTAGAGACAGAGTCTCACTATACTGCCCTCGGGTAGAGTGCCATGGCGTCACACGGCTCACAGCAACCTCTAACTCTTGGGCTTACGCGATTCTCTTGCCTCAGCCTCCCAAGCAGCTGGGACTACAGGCGCCCGCCACAACATCAGCTATTTTTTTGTTTGCAGTTTGGCCGGGGCTGGGTTTGAACCCGCCACCCTCGGCATATTGGGCCGGAGCCCTACTCACTGGGCCACAGGCGCTGCCCATCTTCAACTATTTCTTTTCTCAAAGTTTCATAGTTGTCTTTATAGAGATCTTTCACGTCCTTTGTTAGGTACACTCCCAGATATTTCATCTTCTTTGGGACTATTTATTGTAAAGGGAATAGAGTCCTTGATTGTTTTTTCATCTTGACTATGGTTGGTATATATAAAGCTACAGATTTGTGAGTATTGATTTTGTATCCTGATACGCTGCTGTATTCCTTGATCACTTCTAAGAATTTTGTAGTTGAGTCCCTGGTGTTTTTCAGATATTCAATCATATCATCTGCAAAGAGTGAAAGTTTGATCTCTTCCGATCCTATTTGTGTACACTTGATTGCCTTCTCTTGCCTGATTGCTATGGCTAAGACTTCCATTACAATGTTAAAAAGCAGTGGAGACAATGGGCAACCTTGCCTGGTTCCTCATCTGAGTGGAAATGATTTCAATTTTACTACATTCGATACGATATTGGCTGTGGATTTGCTGTAGATGGCCTCTATCAATTTAAGAAATGTTCCTTCTATACCTATTTTCTTTAGCATTCTGATCATGAAAGGATGCTGGATATTATCAAAAGCTTTTTCTGTATCAATTGAGAGAATCATATGGTCTTTATTTTTTATTTTGTTTATGTAATGTATTATATTTATAGATTTACATATATTGAATCATCCATGTGACCCTGGGATAAAACCCACTTGGTCATGATGTATAATTTGTTTGATGTGTTGCTGGATTCTATTTATTAGGATCTTATTGAATATTTTTGCATCAATATTCATTAGAGATATTGGTCTATAATTTTCTTTACTTGTTGGTCTTTTCCTGCTTTGGGGATCAGGGTGATATTTGCTTCAAAGAATGTGTTGGGAAGTATTTCTTCTTTTTCAATGTTTTGGAAAAGGTTATGTAATATAGGTACCAGTTCCTCTTTAAAAGTTTGGCAGAATTCTGATGTGAAGCCATCTGGTCCTGGGCTTTTCTTTTTGGGGGAGATTTCTTATAGTTGATGCTATTTCAGAACTTGATATAGGCTAGTTCAATTTTTCCACTTCTTTCTGGCTAAGTCTTGGAAGATGGCATGTTTCCAAGTATTGGTTTATTTCCTTCAGATTTTCATACTTCTGAGAATAGAGTTTTTTGTAATATTCATTAAGGATTTTTTAATTTCAGAGAAGTCTGTTGTTATTTGGCCTTTATCATTTCTGATTGATGAAATTAGGGATTTTGGGCGCCAGCCCCATATGCCAAGGGTGGCGGGTTCAAACCCAGCCCCGGCCAAACTGCAACCAAAAAATAGCCAGGCGTTGTGGTGGGCGCCTGTAGTCCCAGCTGCTTGGGAGGCTGAGGTAAGAGAATCACGTAATCCCAAGAGTTAGAGGTTGCTGTGAGCCATGTGACATCATGGCACTCTACTCGAGGGTGGTACAGTGAGACTCTGTCTCTACAAAAAAAAAAAAAAGAAATTAGGGATTTTACTCTTTTATTTCTGGTTAGGGTAGCCAAAAGTTTGTCTATTTTTATTGACCTTTTCAAAAAACCAACTTTTTGATTGGTTTGATCTATTATATAATTTTTTGTTTTTAATTTCATTTAATTCTGCTCTAATTTTGGTTATTTCTTTTCTTCTGCTGGTGTTGTGTTGGAAACCCAGTTGCTTGAGATGTCCCATTAAGTTCTTGACTTCCTCTCTTTCTGTTCTTTTGAGGAAGGCTTGCAATGCTATAAATTTCCCTTTATGGAGGGAAACCACAACTCCAGGAGCATTTGTAGCATCCCACATGTTCTGATAATTCATGTCTTTATTATTGTTTTGTTCTAAGAATTTGGTAATTTCCTGCTTAATATCATCTATGACCAAGCTATCATTCGGCATGAGGTTATTTAGTTTCCATGTTTTTGTATGATTATGCAGATTCCTCTTGTTACTTAGTTCAACTTTTATTCTGTGATGGTCTGAGAATATGCAAGGAATAATTTTTGTTCTTTTAAATTTGCTGAGGTTAGACTTGTGACCTAAAATGTGATCACTTTTGGAGGATGTTCCTTGAAGAATGTATATTCAGTTTTGTTAAGATGAAATGTTCTATAGATTTCTGTTAATCTAATTATTGAATGGTTAAATTTAAGTCTAGAATTTCTTTGCTTAGTTTCTTATTGAAGGACATAGGAGGATCTATCCAACACTGCCAAAGGGGTGTTAAAATCTTTATTATGGTGCTAGAGGTTATCAAGTTGCTCATGTCTGTTTTGGGTCACTCTTATAAATTGAGGCACATTCTGGTTGGGTGCATAAATGTTAATAATTGAAATCTCATCCTGTTGAGTGTTTCCCTTGACAAAAATGAAGTGACCATCCTTATCTTTCCTTACTTTCATTGGTTTAAAGCCTATTGTATCTGTGAATAAATTGCAACACCTGCTTTTTTCTGATTTCCATTTGCCTGATTTGTAGATGTCCATCCCTTCACCCTGAGTCTATATTTATCTTTCAGAGTAAGATGAGATTCTTGTATGCAGCAGATATCTGGCCTGATTTTTTCTGTATCCAGTCAGCCAACCTGCACCTCTTTAGAGGGCAGTTTAAGCCATCACGTTAATTAAGAGTATTGATAAGCCTGGTAGTATTTTGGGTGTTGAGTTTTTTGAAAGTCCACTGGACATTTTTAAACCTTTTACTACTGTGGAAGTTGGGATTTGATCAAAAGTTTTTGAGTGAGTTTACTTTGGTGGTAGAGCATTGTGCTGGTCATTGTGGATGATGGGTTTGAGAATATCCTGGAGAGCTGGTTTAGTTATGGCAAATTTCTTCAACATGTGAATGTAATTAAAATATTTAATTTCTCCATCATAAGTGAAACTCAATTTAGTTGCATACAGGATTCTGGGTTGAAAGTTGTTTTGTTTTGGAAAGTTAAAAGTCGATGACCATCATCTTCTGGCTTGAAAAGTTTCACCAGAGAGAGCTGCAGTCATTCCAATATCCTTACCCTTGTAGGTTATGGTTTTCTTAAGTCTGGCTGCTTGCAGAATTTTCTCCTTCATATTAATTTTGGTGAAGGTAATTATAATGTGTCTGGGAGATGCTTTGTTTGGATTAAGTCATGCTGGGATTCTGAAACTGTCTGCTATCTGAATTTCAGTATCTCTTTCTATGTTGGGGAACTTATCCTTGATTATCTCTTGGAGTAAAGCTTCTGTGCCTCTTGGAACATCTTCTCTTTCATGGATTCCTATAAGGAGAATATTTGCCTTTTTGGAGTAGTCCCACAGCTCTCTAAGAGAATGAGCAGTTTTTGGTCTGCACTTCTCTTCCTCTTTGAGTGTTTGGGAGTGTTCAAAAGCTTTTTCTTCAATGTCAGATATTCTTTCTTCTGCCTACACCATTTCGTGTTTCTCATTTCATGGAGGGCTGCAAATTCTTTTTTCAACGTGTCAAAATCTTTGGTGATTTTGTCTTTGAATTCATTGAATTCTTGAGACAGCTTTTGAATTATTCCTAGAATTTCTAATTCCAACTTTTTTCCCATTCTGTTAATCTTATTTGCCATCTAAATTCTGAACTTGATTTCTGACATCTTAGCAATTTGTTTATGAATGGGATCATCTGATGTGTTTGCTTTGTCATCCTTTGGGGGAGTTGATCTACTCTGATTATTCATGTTGCTAAGAGTTTTTCTGCTGATTCTGCCACATGGTGGTTTTTCACCATTTGGCTAGAGGGCAGGTAAGGTGAAATTAGATTGGGGGCTCCTAGAGTTGTGGTTAACCACCTAGGAGCTGGGACTGGTGACTGTAGCTTTTCCTCCTCTGGCTTTGCAAAGGACCTGTACAGTATTACAGTCTGAGGCTCTGGGGACTTGTTTGGTGTGGTGGGGTTAGGTGGCTCTGTCTTGTATTCAGCTGGTCTTTGTCCAATCCCCTGAATCAGTGACTCTGGGTTGAGGGCTCAGCTCAGAGGAGAAATACAAACAGTGGAGGTCTCTCTCAGTGGAGAAATACAAGCAACTAAGACACCCCACCCCCTATGGCAACAACTGGAATAGGAAAATCAACCTTTCCTGCTACTACACAACTTGGGTACCACCCTGGAGGGTCCTCGGACAATTGACTCAGGTCAGGAGTTCCAAACCAATTGACCCAGTTAGCACCAACTCTCAAGTGAGAGAGTTCGAAGGGTCTCCAGCAACTAGGTAGCAGAGATCTACTGGCTGTCAAGTGTGGTTCACTCCGATGCTCTGTGGAGTCAGGTCAGCCTTAGTGGCAGAATTGGATGAGGGTGGCTGGTGTCTCTTTCCTCACCTTGCACCTCTTTTGGCTTAGTCACTGGTAACCCCATGGAGCTGTGGTCCTGTTCTCTCCAATAAGCAGATGTGCCAGTGCTTTTCTCCTGCCAGAGTCAAAGGGAAGTCAGTGCTCCCTCAGCCCGGCCACCACTCAGCTAGGAGAGCTGAAGCCTGCCTTCCTCAGGCACCTGGGGAGTGTTCCACCTGAACTCAGTCCGAATCTGAGGATAACCAGTCAGCAAATGATTTTCTGCCTTAGCCACTGCACTGTTGCCCCAGCCGCTCTGCAGTACTGGTATCCCTGTAGGGTGAGGTCTGGCTTTCTCTGGCAGTTCTCAGGATTGGGGAGGTATCCCTCCAAAATTAGACCCCAGCAGATGGCTCTACTATTGCTTAATCTTCATGGGAGGTGTACCTGCATGGCTTCCAGGTGGCTCCCACAGCCGGGAAGGTGGCTAGAGCAGCTGCTCCGAGACTGTGGGGCATGTGGTGACATGGTGGGGCAGGTAGGTGGTGTCTTGGGCAAGACAAGGCATGGGGTACTCAGCTCTGGCAGGGCGGGGTGGGGGCATGCAGCAGGCAAGCCTTCTCCCACACCTGGTTTGTACTTTCACAAAGCCAAGCCTGACAGCCTCCCCCACTTTGTGTGCACTACTGCTGGCCTCACTATTACAGTGCAGCTTTTCTACCATGGCCCTTGCAATGCCCAATCCTGGCAATGAACCACAGACATTCTGGTCTCTGCAGGGGTTAGGCTTCTGAATTGTCAGGCAAAAGGGGAAGGGTGGACTGGAAGTTCAAAATGGCAGGGAAAGTTGTTAGTTCCAACTTCATGCCTGGCAAGAGAGTTCTCAGGGTCACAGCAGGGTCCCTCTGGAGTAGTGCTTGCTTCCAGACTCTCTCCCATGGAGTGAGACAAGAGGTCCTCAATTCACCATTTACCTGTAGAAAACCCACAGCTTGCAAAAAAAAAAAAAAAAAAGAAGAAGAAGAAGAAGGAAGGAGAAGAAGGAAGGAGAGGAGAAGGAGAAGGAGAAAAGAAGAAGATCTCTTGGGGGAGGGAATGGACACTCTTCTTCTTTGGGATGAGTTTTGTATCTGAAATTTGCTTTCTTGGAGTTGCAGCTTACCTTAGCAGAGGTGATGTGCAGTTATCAGTCTTCTCTCTCAGCTCAACTCCAAGTCTTCAGCTTTATTGGGTACTTCCTGGTCATTATCCTTCCCTCTGGATGGGAGCTTCTGTTGAAAGCCTCCTCCAGTCAGCCATCTTGCCCCTCCCCTTATGTATTACTTTTCAAAGTTAAATTGAATTACATTCACTCTAAAGATGGTATTAATCTGATGAAACTACAGTCACCATAAGACAGGCATGACTTTTCCTCCCCCCCCCATAAACTTAATTGTCATTAATTGTCTTCATATAAAAATTGAGGGGGAGGAAAAGCAGAAAGAGGGACGAAGGGAGAGGGGTGAGGCCTTGGTGTGTGTCACACTTTATGGGGGCAAGACATGATTGCAAGAGGGACTTTATCTAACAGTTGCAATCAGTGTAACCTGGCTTATTGTACCCTCAATGAATCCCCAACAATAAAAAAAAAAAAAGACAAGCATGACTAAGATAGCTTTTTCTCTTAAAATGTGTAAATATTTTTTTGGCACCCTCTATATGTAGCCCAAGAGAGGATGAGTGTTTGGTTATTACAGATAATCAATGTAACCAAAACCAGAAATAGAGATTTGTGACATTCTGATACCTGAGAAGCTTTTCTAAATTTATTCTTACTGTACATCCAGTCTCTTTACCTGCACTCAGGTTTGTTTATTCATCATTTGAATCAGAAACCTAAAGTCTTGATAACTTTGAAATAATTTATGGGATCCTTTCCTATCCATAATCAAAAATGATAGAAAAGCAGAAACTGGGATTAACAAGAAAAGTTATGAGATAACTAAGTTTAACTGAATTCCCAAAATGTGCCACTTTCTTGTAATCCTTGGAAAAACATTTAAATTAGATGGTATTGGTATTACTATTCTAGCTATTATTCACATTTAATAGGTGAGGAAACAGAAAGAAGTCTGTCTGGCCCAGTGAAAATCATTGCTCCATGTGTTAGAGATATTCTACCAAATAGCAATTTTGTCAATAATTTGCAATGGGACTTGGGCAAGTCACATAATGTCACTGAGGTATTTATATATCTTTGACTGACTATTTATGAGTTCTTTTAAACCCAAATTGGAACTTAATTATCTTCAAATAACAAATGTATTTAACTAGAATATATATCTGAATACAGCTCATGTAATAATACCAGTGGAATACATATATATTAAAATTTGCCATCTAAATTTTTAATATTGTCTTAATGATCAATTTCCATCCATGATAGTTTCAGCAGCTGAGAAAAGTTATACAATACAAAGAATGCAGATATAATTCAGAATGGTTTCAATTTACTGTTAACTGAAGCTATTTCAAATAAATAATTTCTATTAAAATAATGAATTCATTAAAACATTTTCTCATTCAGATGTGAAAGTCTTATTTAAATTGATTTCTTTATTATATCAAAGTAATTTCTATCCAAAGTCAAGAAAGACAGCTTGCTCAAATCTCTATTGTGGCAAGCTGCCTCCCTGATGCTGAATTAGCCAGTCTATTAATTGGCATTGGAAGGGAAGACATAAATACCATTACATGTCATGTAAAAATGGCAAATTTGTGAAGGTGGTACAGGAAGGAGTGAATTGGGAAACACGGCTCTGGTGAGGTAACGAGGGCACCTATTCTATAGGCTCCTCTCATCTCCCTCTCCACTTAGCTGCTGTTACCAGTCATAGGATTCAAGCTGGTCCTGTGACAGCACTAAAACCCACTTTCCTAATGGACATTAATATGAAGATAATGAAGACATATTATGGAATATATATTTTAGAGTCCCAATTCTTTTCATTCTTAGACCTAACAGACTAAAATGTGAGGGGAAATTCTGTTTGTTTGTCATTCGTGGTGATTTAGGACTTGAAGAAATTTTTGAGTGGGCTAAATTAATGCAGATTTAATGATGATTTATATTATTCATTGAGGTACTTTGCTTTCTGCATGTGTTTAATAGTTGTATTAAAATGTGAATTTTATTGGCACCTTTATTTGAATTCTCATCTTAAATTCAGCTCAAGCATTGGTTTTTTGCATTTATATATCCTGCTGTCTTTCTGATAAATATGATTATACAACAGATGCATTCTTACTATAGGAGATAAGCAGGCTTATTAAAAGGTGAATAAAGACATCTAGCAGGGAAGTACACTATTAAGTGTACTTAAAAAACCATTTGTGAGTAAAGCCAAGTGAATTATCATGTATTGTAAGCAGAATCTTACAAAAATCAATACCTTTCTAACTAGACAGCCAATGAGGAAATGATAAGATAAAGGCTAATGTGATTATTTATTCATATGTATTTGAACTGTAAGTCAAGAAGAGGTATATTCTGTGCTAACTGATAAAATGAGAGGTGGGTATTCTCCTATAATTTTCTCAAAGTAGAAAATATGTCAGATTATGAAAAAATAAAGCATTTGGAAAGACTTGTTTGGGGTATTTATTTATGTTTTAGTTTCAGAATGGTTTATAATATATTTAATAGAATCAGGTAATATGAATTCAGGTCCTTGTTCCAATGTTTAAGAGCTGTGGGCTTTGGGGCAGGTAATTAATTGTAACCTTAGCTTCACTGTTTTCAGCTCTTCAATATACTTTCCTTATTGAATTGCTGGGAAGATTACAAGAGTATAAAACAGAGAAAAACCTCAATAATTATTAGTTGTTAGTTTTTTTAAACTAAAATTTAAAATTTAAGCTAAGATCTGAAAATACTAATAGCAATACTAAAAGACTTCCCACAACAATATTTACTTAGGAATTTCTTTGGATAATCAAATTTTTCTATATCAAGTCAATGAAATCAAATATCTCAATGTAACATATACAATTCTCATTGAAATAATAGACCAATTTATATGTCGTCCATAAATCTAATGATCAAGCCAAATTATTGACTGTAGTCAATGTGCCATCTCATTGGTTGCATTTTATTTTATATATATCCTCAATAATTTTTCAAGGATGCATTTATGTTATCTCCACCTTTTGCATACTTATCAATATAGGCTATCTTACTAGCTTTGTGAGTGTATGTATTAAAGCCTAGAACGAGGTAGTTATCCAGAATACACAGGTCAATGAATTCTCTGTTACAGTTCTATGATTTAGATTTCTATATGCTACAATCTTTATCAGCCCTTCAAATCTCCATATTTGATTTGACATATACAAAAATAAATAGCTAAAATTCACTTGTGAGAAAAGAAAAAGTCCAAGTATAGGTGCTCCTTTCAGAGTGGAAGAAATAAGAAGAGAAGTTCGGCCCAGAGCCTTGGGGCATGTGAGTACCCCTCCTGTCACTGGGTGATCTTCCTGACCTCTCTCACCATGCTCACGGGTTTATTTTCTTACTCTACTCCATTATTCCTGTCTCACCAGTGCTCCTTGATCATCCCGTGCCTGCTTGTTTTTCAATGGCAGTACTTCTGGCTACAATGCTCTTTTCCTCAGATAATAGCATGATTCAATCCCTCACTTTATCAATTTTCAAGGTGACTTTCCTAATAAAGCATTCTCAGAGGATCCCACATTCCCTATCTTGTTCTCTCTATAACACTTAATTTTCTTCTATAGGACTTCTTACCCTTCACAAACTATTTTTTTAGTTAGACTCCTGACGCCCCACTCAGCCATTACCATATATGAACATTGAGAGCAGGGATTTGTCTATTTCATTCATTGCTATAAAATCTTGAGCTTAAAACAGTACTTAGTATATGTTTAGCATTAATGCAACTTTATTTAATAAATGATTGTATACATTCTGTCTGATGTTGGCTTTTCCCAAACCTCTATTCTCTATTACAAAAGATGTTAGTACAAGTGGTTATTTATGAGATGATTCCAGAAATCAGGAGTAGGGAAGAGAGGGCGTAAGCCAGGGAAGGGAAGAAACCCAACTGAGGGTACATAATCGGGCCAGAGCATATTACTAAAGGAATGGGATCCACCCTACCAGGAAACCCTGGAAGATGGTATAGAGTACTCCAACTTACCCCAAGCAAGAGACAGCTATGGAATACATATTTACTAGCCATTATCACTACTGGTTTGATGCTGCTTCTAGGCAGCTGCAGGGGAATTAATGCCATGAAAAAGGCACTTCTAGATTGGGCTCAGGTAGAGTTTGTATGTGTTTGTAATTAAAAGCCATTTCTTAGCCTGGCTAGGTATGGTGGATATGAAGGGGTATAAATAGGGCATTGACATCATGTTTCAAATCTAAGAACATCCTACATCCAAGGACACTGAACCCCTCAGGGATTGTTCTGTTCTTCTCTTATAACAAATTTTCAACTAAAGCTTTGTATTTTGCTGAAATCAGATTATAAAATGTGTAAAATTCATTTAAGTTAAAAAAATTGGCAAGATATAATCCTAACAAGGGTCTAAGGGTGTCAGTGGCAAGAAGCCACCCTACCATGTATCCACATAACCAGAACATGGTTTAAGACTCATGTGTTGATCATTATCATCTAACACAACTATTTCCCCCTTCCTTCCGTTAGCTTCTTTCAGTAATTTCTTTGCAGTCTGCTATTTGGGTCCTTAGGTCTCATCCTGACTACATAATTTGCTCTGCTGAAATGATTTTACATATGAAAATAAAGATGATTTGACAAAAAGGACTTTAAGTTTACCAAAGAGTGAGATTGGCCACCAGAAAATGGTGTTGCCAAAAAGAGCTTTTTATTCACACAGCCTGGACTCCAGATGGAAAGCAATAATTTCCCTAAGCATTGTAAACCATATTAACCATAATATTTCTAAGATATCTGAGGGATAGAAAAAATATATATAAAAAAATGCATTCTAGATGCATATTAAAGACACATATCTATGAAGAAAAACAAAAGGGATTAATGTTTTGTGTGTTTTTGAATAAAGTTTGAACTGATTCAGTATAAATCAGTTATTAAAAGAAAAAACTATGCCACTCAATACTAGCAATACTTGAAAATTAAAACTATTCCAGTTTTAGTGCCATTCTTTAGAAATTCATACACAAAAATAAAAGTATTATTTAATAAAAAAATTTAAAAATCTGAAAAACTAAGGGCACAATAAATATGTGAGGGCTTTGAATGTGTATGTGTGTCTTGACCTATGTCTTCAAAATATTAATAAATTTTAGATCCAAATCTAAACCACCAAGTGGAAATGTTAAAGAAGAAAAATAATAAGCATTTGAATGGTTTACTAATTAATGAAATTCATTAACACGTTTTTGACTTTTAACATTCTGTACTGAACTCGTTATGAACTTTTTAATGTATATTTGGGAGGTAAATGATTTGAAACAATTGCTCAAAAAACTATTTTTCTTTAAGTAATCAGACTCCACCCTAATATATTCCCCTCCCTTGCAATACCACACCAAAGATGCTTTGTTTAGTACAATTTATACATTTGGAAATTCTGTTCTACAGAAATGAGTGTATCAGCAAAAAGTAATAATAATGTGGGGAAACTTCCTTTAAGTTTCAGAGCTTGCTCCTCCTGCGTTTCAAATAAATGTACATGCTTAGTATTCAATGAAAATGTAATTACATGAGTATTCTGATTCTTGTATGAATCTACTCTCACTGCAGTGTACATATAAGCATATGTGTGTTTAAGTGTATGTTTTTATATATGGTTTCAAAGATCACTAGCAATATGCTTTGTATGTACATACAACTGTTATCTACATATATGTACATACTGGATGTGTATGTGTTCTCTGTGGGTCCTTTTGTACTTGATTTTATAAGGCAGATATCTCCCCTCTACTTAATTTTTATTAATGCATATCTAATCTATATATATGAGATAAATGATAATTTAGAAAAAAAAATTCCCTATATTGCTAAATGTGTTTTAAATCTTGCAAAATAAATTATTTCAAATTTCTGTAAAAAATAGTTTGGTTCTTCATGTTCACAATTAGTGATTGATACAATCACAGAAACTTCAAACATGAATGATAAGTTTAAAGATATATCTTAATTGAGAAAGACTTTCAGGGATGTCAAGCAAAGAAAATATTTCTAATTTGCTAAGTAGATAACAAATACATTAGATTGCACCAAAGAATGTTAGCATCTGTGAAAGCATCATCAGAATGTATACCAGGGACAGGATAAAGATAAAAAGATCATCAAATACAAAAAATGTGGTTGAATATCCCTAAAGAAGGGTATTTTCTTACAAGTACTCACATATTTCACCATGAAAGAAACTATTGTTATTTCAAATGTGAATTATCTTCTTAATGAAAATTGGGAAAACAAAATACAAACCACGAATGCTAGACCGTCCAGAACTATTTACTGTATATCCACAAGAGAAATATTATACAGCCACAGAAATTATATCTGTGAGAATTTTTAGTAACTAAAAATGATTTATATTTAATTTTTAGTAGAATATGCAGGTATAAAATTTATGTATTTATTTACTTTGATAGACCATAATGAAGCTTGTCTCTGTGTTGTGTGGCTATAGGATATTTGTTTCTACTTTATAATTTCTTAAATTTCCAAAAAGAGTATATGTTACGCATATAATGAAAATAAGTGCTACTTTTCATGGAATAGAAGACTAATTCAAAGAAAAAAAGGTTTTATAGGCCTGATAATTGTACATATATGCACATAATAAAATTAAACCCCATTTTTGTTTAAAACCCCACAGAGATCTTCTGAGTGTGTGGCCAACCACAGCATTTAGGTGTCTTTTCTGACTGTAATACAGCATGACCTTGAACAAGTCACTTATGCTTGTTATTTTTGATAAAATCAATAGGATGGTTCAGAAAGTTGTAGTAAAACCATTTATTCATTTATCAATAAGATGATAAATAAAAAGGATCTAAATCAGGGCTTGTAATAGTAGAGTAGCCTTTAAAACAAATGTTACTTTTATTCCTCCTAAATTGACATAACCTGATGAAAGGCTGACACTGCCATCCACAGCTTTTAATTTTTCACAAATTATTTGTTAACTAACTATGTAATAATTATTACTATTACTTAACTATTCTAGTTACTATTTGTTATGTCAGGTATTCGATCAGTGCTGTATGTATTCACCTCATTTTTAGAGATGTGAAAACTGAGGCCCACAGAGATAATTACACTAGTAAGAGCCAGAACTGGAATTAAGATAAAAATCTGCCTTTAACATTCAGGGTCTTTCTACTCAGCTTCACTGCCTCCCACCAAATCAAAGCCTGCATCTGTCCATCCAAAAATGTAGTGAATAGAGCAATTGTTTGGTGCTTCCAATAAACAGGCTCAAAACAAATTAGACACGTAATCAACTATTTAAAATTATCTGGGGAGAATCACTTTTCAATTGCCTCAGAATGTATTTTCTTTCCTTTTACCATAAAACATAGAATAAATATTTAGAAAAATAAAGAGGCATATTTTGTTTGTCTCTAAGCTGGTTTAAAGAACATAAATGGAATGGCTAGAACTTTCTTAACAGAATCTGTAACTGCAGCTCAGGCATGACACTGAAGACCCTAATCTATACCTCCATAACATGGCAATTTGTTTTCCTCTTTATTTGCAGCTGACAAGTGCAAATTTGTTTGTACAATATTACTATATAATTTGTCAAGACTACCTGCTGTTGAAGAGAGTGATGAATAGAATAGCAGAAGTTTTACAGGTGACCTAGAGTATGTTGACAAAAGAGGAGTGAACTACTTGCTCTACTACCCCACTTCACAATCATACTTACAATACAAATTCCTAAGTAAGAAAAAAGTCACAAATTCTTGTTAAGTGCGATAGATGGCATTACAGGATGTAGTATGACACTTTCAAAAACGGCATAATGCAAATTCAAAAAAGTTCCACTAAAAATTACCTTACATTGACATGCAATTTTTAAAATGTCATTATTGGGGCTTCTACAGAACTAGCTTATTATGGATTCAGCTCTTTATAAAGAAAATATGCCACTGGTAATTTGTTTTACTTTATAAGCCTTTCTCTTATCTACCTAGCAGAATAATATAAATTTTTTTTAAAAAATAAAAATTCAGAAGCAAAACAGAAGTAGTTGGATCCCACTGGGATAAGCTGCAGCCGGCATTGTTATTCTCAACTGCTGGTTAATTCACGTACTCTTCCCACTTTCCCTGGAAGAATAGGCTTGCATGTAAGTGTTCATTGTGGAATATGACCCTGATTGATGAGAAGTAACATGAAATTAATTTTCAGATCCACCAAATACTTCACAACATAGGGCAACCTGGGGCTTTCCAGATAATCAATAATGCTGCATGCTATAATAGCATATGTCATGTAGAGATTATGCTCAAACAAAGGTTCCTGTGTTACCTCCCATTGCACCCGAGGTCTGTAAGTCTCTTTCAAAAAGAGACTGATTCTGAGGCTTCTTGTGGAAAGGGACTGTATTACTCTGATAATTATAAAGCGATAAAATAGCCTGGGAATTACCAAAGTCAGCACATACAATAAGAACATTAATATTAGGAGGATATAATATTTTTAAGCAATAAAAATAGTATGGTGTTTTTGTTAGTCAGGACTTTTCTCTAAATTACAGAAATTCAATACAAACGAGTGGTAAAATGAATTTGATGCCTCAGTTTTAAGGAGTGGATAGCTTTTACTTCAGTCCCTTTTGGATCCCAGTGTTCATGAAGAATCATTAGAGACCTAGCTAGCTCTCTTTTCTCCTTTTATAAGCACTTTCTTACTCTATTAGTGACTTCTGAGACAAATGCTTTCTACATGGTTTTAAAAATGACCAATGGAAACCTGAGGTTATAATACTTGAAATCTCAAAGGAAGATACTCTCAGAATCCATAGAATTACCTCAGTTTTAAAATAGTATTTAAATAATAGTTTTTTTAATTGGCCTTGCTAGGGTTGATAGAACCTTCTAATGCATATTCCTATACCACTTTTTTTTAACCTCTCCTTAGAAACAGAATTTCCCATCTTTGCTGTACACATTGCTTTCTAGAAGTTGTCATCATATTCACTAGCTAAGTTATGACCATTCAGATATAAGCAGGACTATTGACTATGACTATGACTTCCTACAAGACTGTTCAAGGGTAGGTTTCTCAGCAGAGAAGGCCTTCTCCCTTTACAATTCAGGCCCCTCTTTGTTTTGTAAGGTTATGGTTCAAGGGTCTAGCAGTCATCTTCGGCCTTGAGCTGACTAAAGAACAATAGATGTTATTAATTAGGATGGTAAAGCAGAAAGATAGAGCTGTTAGTTTTTTAAGGACACTGCCATATATCATAAAATCCCTGTACTGCGTTCTCTGTACCTCTTTAATGTAAAAACATAATTATCATGTTTAAGTCATAAAGTCTTAAAAACAAAAAAACACTAATAATTGGATTACTGTGGACTAATTTTGGTGTAGGGCAGTAGGCCATTCTGGGACATGCAGTCCTTCCTTTAGGGCAGAGGAGGCAGGGATCCAGGATAAGTAGCTTCCCCAGGTGTTAAGAATAGTTGTTTCAAAAAAAAAAAAAGCAGAGAAAGAAAGCTGATTAGAACAATAATAATGTTATATGTATATATCTACTATGTACACATTTCCAAAAAACGTATGTGCAGTAAACCTTACCTGCTATGGAAAATAAGAAAGATACATTCTCCTTACTTTTTTCACTACTTTAAGAAACTCATAAGCAGTCTAAAAGATTTAGAACATTTGTAAAACAGCATACATAGGCATTTATTTCCATACAAGGTGAACAGAGATGTTGAGAGGAATTTAAAATAAGAAAACAAAATTGTATGAGGTTGATCTAAAAAGACAATATAATGACTTCTTTATAAAGACATCATACGTTAAGATGGTTATCCTGCCTCCAAGAGAAGACAAAACCATCTACAAAAGAAAGTCTGAGTTCTAATTCTAGTTCAGACTTCACCTTCTGACTCCATGATTTTATAATCTGGAAATCAAAGGAACAAGTGGTTGCCATGATTAAAACTCACCTTCACTGTCCTCACAGTTCTTTTTGCCTCAGGATTGCTATGACTATGTTCACATATTTTGGTAATAAAAATCATTTGTTATTCAACTATTTGTAATCAACATATTTCCTGAACTACAAGAAGGAAAGTGGTAATTACAAAGAACATTTTTGTGGTAATTACAAAGAACAATTACAAGAACAATAAAACCCATATTCACAACATATTTTAAACTCCACATTAAACCCTTATTCCTAACTTTACTGTAAAATGGTTTTACGAATTATATTTTCAAACTAATTCACCAATTGAATTCTATAACCTCAAGATTTTCCAAGCCATTTCCGGTCTGCTGAATAAATTATATGTCCAAATTTCAAATGACATTTTATTTTTTTTTCCTTTATTGTTGGGGATTCATTGAGGGTACAATAAGCCAGGTTACACTGATTGCAATTGTTAGGTAAAGTCCCTTTTGCAATCATGTCTTGCCCCCATAAAGTGTGACACACACCAAGGCCCCACTCCCCTCCCTCCATCCCTCTTTCTGCTTTTCCTGCCCCCCATAACCTTAATTGTCATTAATTGTCCTCATATCAAAATTGAGTACATAGGATTCATGCTTCTCCATTCTTGTGATGCTTTACTAAGAATAATGTCTTCCACTTCCATCCAGGTTAATACGAAGGATGTAAAGTCTCCATTTTTTTTAATGGCTGAATAGTATTCCATGGTATACATATACCACAGCTTGTTAATCCATTCCTGGGTTGGTGGGCATTCAGGCTGTTTCCACATTTTGGCAATTGTAAATTGAGCTGCAATAAGCAGTCTAGTACAAGTGTCCTTATGATAAAAGGATTTTTTTCCTTCTGGGTAGATGCCCAGTAATGGGATTGCAGGATCAAATGGGAGGTCTAGCTTGAGTGCTTTGAGGTTTCTCCATACTTCCTTCCAGAAAGGTTGTACTAGTTTGCAGTCCCACCAACAGTGTAAAAGTGTTCCCTTCTCTCCACATCCACGCCAGCATCTGCAGTTTTGAGATTTTGTGATGTGGGCAATCCTCACTGGGGTTAGATGATATATCAGGGTTGTTTTGATTTGCATTTCTCTAATATATAGAGATGATGAACATTTTTTCATATGTTTGTTAGCCATTCATCTGTCATCTTTACAGAAGGTTATATTCATGTCTCTTGCCCATTGATATATGGGATTATTGGCTTTTTTCATGTGGATTAATTTGAGTTCTCTATAGATCCTAGTTATCAAGCTTTTGTCTGATTCAAAATATGGAAATATTCTTTCCCATTGTGTAGGTTGTCTCTTTGCTTTGGTTATTGTCTCCTTAGCTGTACAGAAGCTTTTCAGTTTAATGAAGTCCTATTTGTTTATTTTTGTTGTTGTTGCAATTGCCATGGCAGTCTTCTTCATGAAGTCTTTCCCCAGGCCAATATCTTCCAGTGTTTTTCCTATGCTTTCTTGAAGGATTTTTATTGTTTCATGCCTTAAATTTAAGTCCTTTATCCATCTTGAATCAATTTTTGTGAGTGGGGAAAGGTGTGGGTCCAGTTTTAGTCTTTTACATGTAGACATCCAGTTCTCCCAACACCTTTTATTGAATAGGGAGTCTTTCCCCAAAGGTATGTTCTTGTTTGGTTTATCGAAGATTAGGTGGTTGTAAGATGTTAGTTTCATTTCTTGGTTTTCAATTCAATTCCAAGTGTCTATGTCTCTGTTTTTTTGCCACTACCATGCTGTCTTGACACTATGGCTTTGTAGTACAGACTAAAATCTGGTATGCTGATGCCCCCAGCTTTATTTTTATTACTAAGAACTGCCTTAGCTATACAGTTTTTTTTCTGGTTCCATACAAATCACAGAATCATTTTTTCCAAATCTTGAAAGTACGATGTTGGTATTTTGATAGGAATGGCATTGAATAGGTAGATTGCTTTGGGAAGTATAGACATTTTAACAATGTTGATTCTTCCCATCCAAGAGCATGGTGTGTTCTTCCATTTGTTAATATCCTCTGCTATTTCCTTTTGAGGATTTCATAATTTTCTTTATAGAGGTCCTTCACCTCCTTTGTTAGGTATATTCCTAGGTTATTTCATTTTCTTTGAAACTATGGTGAAGGGAGTTGTGTCCTTAATTAGCTTCTCATCTTGACTACTATTGGCGTATACAAAGGCTACTGACTTGTGGACATTGATTTTATATCCTGAAACATTACTGTATTTTTTGATGACTTCTAGGAGTCTTGTGGTTGAGTCTTTGGGGTTCTCTAAGTATCAGATCATGTCGTCAGCAAAGAGGGAGTATTTGACCTCCTCTGCTCCCATTTGGATTCCCTTTATTTCCTTGTCTTGCCTAATTGTATTGGCTAGAACTTCCAGCCCTACGTTGAATAGTAAAGGTGACAGAGGACAACCTTGTCTCATTCCAGTTCTAAGAGGAAAAGCTTTCAGTTTTACTCCATTCAGTAAAATAATAGCTGTGGGTTTGTCATAGATAGCTTCAATCAGTTTTAGAAATGTGCGACATGTGCCTATACTCTTCACTGTTCTATTTAGAAAAGGATGCTGGATTTTATCAAATGCTTTTTCTGCATCTATTGTGAGGATCATATGATGTTTATTTTTGCCTCTGTTAATACGGTGGATAACATTTATGGACTTGCGTATGTTAAACCAGCTTGCATCTCTGGCATGAAACCTACTTGATCATGATGAATGACTTTTTGGATGATAAGCTGTAATCTATTGGCTAGGATTTTGTTGAGAATTTTTGCATCTATATTCATGAGTGAGATTGGTCTGAAATTCTCCTTTTACTTTGGGTCTTTTCCTGGTTTTGGTATCAGGGTGATATTTGCTTCATAGAATGTGTTGGGGAAGATTCCTTCTTCCTCAATTTTTTGGAATAATTTCTGCAGTACAGGAATAAGCTCTTCCTTGAAGGTTTGATAGAATTCTGGTGTGGAGCCATCTGGACCAGGGCATTTTTTGGTTGGAAGATTTTTTATTGTATCTTTAATCTCGGTGCTTGAAATTGGTCTGTTCAGGAGCTCTATTTCTTCCTGGGTATGTCTAGGAGAGGGTGTGATTCCAAATATTGATCCATTTCCTTCACATTGTCAAATTTCTGGGCATAGAGTTTCTGGTAGTATTCAGAGATGATCTCTTGTATCTCTGTGGGATCAGTGGTTATTTCCCCTTTATCATTTCTGATTGAGGTTACTAGAGATTTTACTTTCTTATTTCTCGTTATTCTGGCCAATGGTTTATCTATTTTATTTATTTTTTCAAAATCCAACTCCTTGTTTCATTAATTTTGTGAATGATTCTTTTGTTTTCAATTTCATTGATCTCTGATTTGATTTTGGATATTTCTTTTCTTCTACTGAGTTTAGGCTTAGATTGTTGTTCTTTTTCCAATTCCATAAGATGGCTTGTGAGATTGTCGATGTGCTCTCTTTCTGTTCTTCGAATGTAGGCATCTAAAGCGATGAATTTTCCTCTCAAAACTGCTTTTACAGTATCCCACAGGTTTTGGTAGCTTGTATCTTCATTGTTGTTGTGCTCAAGGCAGTTAATGATTTCCTGTTTTATTTCTTCCTGCACCCATCTGTTATTCAACAGAAGATTGTTTCATTTCCATGCCTTTGGGTGGGATCGAGCATTTTTGTTAGAGTTGAGTTCCACCTTTAGTGCCTTATGGTCTGAGAAGATACAAGGTAAAATTTCAATTCTTTTGATTCTGTTGATATTTTTTTTGTGTCCCAGGATATGATCAATTTTGGAGAATGTTCCATGGGGTGATGAGAAGAATGTATATTCTTTATCTTTTATCATATATGCATCTATCAAGCACAGTTGTTCTAGGGTCTCATTTAAATCTCTTATATCTTTGTTTAATTTCTGTTTAGAGGACATGTCCAGCTCTGTAAGAGGAGTGTTAAAATCCCCTGTTATTATGGTATTATCATATATCATATTGTTCAGACTGAGTAAAGTCTGTTTTAAGAATCTGGGAGCATTTAAATTGGGTGCATAAATATTTAGAATTGAAACGTCTTCTTGTTGTATTTTTCCCTTGACCAATATAAAGTGACCATCTTTGTCTTTTTTTACTTTAGTTGCTTTAAATCCACATGTATCTGAAAATAAGATCGCAACACCTCTTTTATTCTGAATTTCATTTGCCTGAAAAATTGTCTTCCAACCCTTGACTCGAAGGTTTTTTTTTCTTTTTTTTTTTTTTATTGTTGGGATTCATCGAGGGTACAATAAGCAAGGTTACACTGATTGCAATTGTTAGGTAAAGTCCCTCTTGCAATCATGTCTTGCCCCCATAAAGTGTGACACACACCAAGGCCCTACCCCCCTCCCTCCGTCCCTCTTTCTGCTTTACCCCCTCATAACCTTAATTGTCATTAATTGTCCTCATATCAAAATTGAGTACATAGGATTTATGCTTCTCCATTCTTGTGATGCTTTACTAAGAATTTTGAAGCCAGGTGTGTTTCTTGCAGACAGCAAATGGATGGCTTGTGTTTTTTAATCCAGTCAGCCAATCTATGTCTTGTCAGTGGGGAATTCAAGCCATTAACATTTATTCAGATAATTCATAAGTGTGGTAGTATTCTATTTGTCTTATTTTGTGAGAGTCCATTGCTTAGTTTTATCTTTTGCATCAGTTGGAGGTTAGGTTCTGTCCTTTAATTTCTGAGTTCTTACTTTGCTGCTGATCCATTGTGATGGTTAGTGTGTAGAACAGGTTGAAGTATTTCCTGTAAAGCTGGTCTTGTTGTGGTGAATTTCCTCAATGTTTGTATATCCGTAAATTATTTGATTTCTCCATGAATTTTAAAGCTTAGCTTAGCAGGATACATAATTCTGGGCTGGAAATTGTTCTGTTTAAGTAGGTTAAAGGTAGATGACCATTGTCTTCTTGCTTGGAAATTTTCATTAGAGAAGTCTGCAGTCACTCTGATGGATTTGCCCCTGTAGGTCAACTGGTGCTTACTCCTAGCAGCTTGCAGAATCTTTTCTTTTGTCTTGACTTTAGACAGGTTCATCACAATGTGTCTTGGAGAAGCTCGGTTAGAGTTGAGGTGATATCCCTCTGAAAGCAGTGTGTCAGAATCTTTGGTGATATTTGGGAAATTTTCTTTTATAATATTCTCTAGTATAGCTTTCATCTCCTGGGGCATTCTTCTTCCCCTTCTGGGATTCTTATAACTTGTATGTTGGAGTGCTTCATAAAGTCCCATAATTCTGACAGTGAACGTTCTGCTTTCTCTCTCTTCTTTTCTGCCTCTTTTACTATCTGAGTTATCTCAAGAACTTTGCTTCTACCTCTGAAATTCTTTCTTCTGCATGATCTAACCTGTTGCTTTCCATTGCATCTTTAAATTCGCTAGTCGACTGTTTCAGTTCCTTCAGCTCTGCTATATTCTTTTTATATTCTTCATATCGTTCATCTCTTATTTGATTCTGTTTTTGGATTTCCTTTTGGTTATTTTCCACTTTATTAGCAGTTTCCTTCATTATTTCCATCATTTCTTTCATTGTTTTCATCATGTGTATTCTAAATTCCCTTTCTGTCATTCCTAACATTTCTTTATAGGTGGAATCCTCTGCAGTAGCTACCTTATGGTCCCTTGGCAGGGTTGTTCTGGACTGGTTCTTCATGTTGCCTGGCGTTTTGTGCTGATTCTTTCTCATGAGTGATTTCTTTTATCTGTTTCCTTGCCCTAATTTTCCTTTCACTTCCTCTTGCTCTTTAAGTTCTCATGCCTGTGGACTAAGGTGTCGATGCATCCTTTTGGTACAGGACCAGAAGGATGAGAAGGTTGAAGAGCAAGAAAGGTATGAAAGAAAGGAGGAACGAGTGAAAAGGAAAAAAAAAATAGAGTAAGGAGACCGGGTGGGTAAAAAGAATATTGACAAAAAGACGAGAGGCACAGAAAGAGGGAGACAGAGCAATATAAGTGTACAGTAGGGTAGTTTGACACAACCTTAAAAAAACCCACCTTCTAGGTGTGCCCAGTTGGGTGGTTCCCTTGAGGTCAGCAGCTGTTTGCTAACCTGATCAGACATAGTACCCCACCTCCACCAAGTAGAGAGGAAAGACAAAAATGCTATAAATCAAACCAAAACAAGCAAACAGAAAACTTTACGGGATAAAATTGGGTGAAATGCCAAATATTAGAGGTAGAAACACTAGCAAAAATGAAGTTCTAGTTATTGAAAAAGGCAGCAATGGGAAATTATAATTAAACTAGAAAAATTGAGAAAGAAAAAAATCTGTATGGAAAAGGTTGAAATTAAAGAACAAAACATCAACAACGTCAAAATAAACAAAAAAACAACCAAACAACAACAACAAAAAAACACAACCAAAAGCAAAGCAGTATATATATGTTGTTGAATATTGTCTGGGCAACATGTTGTCTTCTGGGGTATGAGATGTTAATCACAGTTCTGATACGACTGGAGGCTGCTGATTTCTCAACCCCCAGCAGGTAGACACCCTAAATCTCTCTTCAGCCCTCTTAAAAGGCACTTTGAACTTGTAAACTTGCTGAGCAGAAGCTTTCCCAGGAAAGTGCTTATTGCTGGAATCACTGCTGAAGTGGCTATCCACATACCCAGTGTGCCAAAACCGGTCTCACTCTGCCCCTGAGGTTTAGGGCTGTAAGGTGGCTCAGTCCCACCCTTTGGCTACTCAGTCACTACATTACCAGCTCCTGCCCGATTCTTGCTCTGCGACCCTGAGGGTGGAGCTTGCCAGGGCAGATCACTCACGATGATTCCCTGTGGCCCACAGCCAAACTCTATTAGCTCCGTCTGGCTCAGCGGCTCAGACTGAGGCCCTAGACAATGGCCAAAGTTCTCCACACTCCCGCTCAGGCTCTCCCCAAGGCAGTTCAACTAAGTGCTAAGTCCAAAGACACCAAAACAGTTCACAGGTAAGGCCTTTCTGGTTTGCAGTCTCGCTGCTATTGTACTTACAGTTGTTGGCGGGTTTAGACCGATTGAACACATGCGACCACTTGCCGGTTTTCCACTGTTCTAGTCCTCCTCTTGGGATCCAGAAGTCTCTCACTGACTCCCTGTATCCTCACAGGGATGATTATAGGCAGATCCCACCAGCCAGAGATGCCTGGAGTCCTATCTACCCAGACTCACAGTGCCCAGATGCGAGGAAGCTGTTACTCGGCCGCCATCTTGCTCTCTCCCTGGGGTGTCCAACCTTTTGGTTTTCCTTTTACTTTATTATTTCAAAATATTATGGTTTACAAAGGTTTTTGATCACATAGATCAGGCGTCCTCAAACTTTTTAAACAGGGGGCCAATTCACTATCCCTCAGACCGTTGGAGGGCCGGACCTTAGTTCAACTAGTGGCAGCCAGCAAGCAGGCATGGAGATGTCCGCCTTCATCCAGCTCCTCGACGTTTTATTTTTTTGAATATCAAAAACATTAATTAATAGTGAAACAGTACATAATTTCAATCTGGCTAAATTCCCAGTGATTAAAATATTAATTTTGTGATATATTTAATGCACAAAAACTTCTGCACATATACACAACAAGCATCATTTCACATATTTATTGAAGAATTAATGATTTTCTCCAATAATATAATGTATTTATTTTGACCTATGCCACAAAACTCACAGGAAAAAAATAGGTGTTATCCATGTAAGGCCTATGTATAATGTATTTAAACTATTAAATATTACTGGAAACCCCTTTGTGGCATACGTTTATTTAGGACATTTGCAGGATATAAAATGATTAGAAAACATGAAAGCATCCTTCAATTCACAGATTAAAATAAAACCTTTGTCATCTCTGAAGGAGATGTGATTTTAGACAACACTATATTTTATGTATTTTGAATCACATATATTGTAGTTGGGATATACATGAAGTTACTGGTTTATTCAAGTATCACCTCAAACTTTGAATAATATGCTACTTTATGTGTATAGGCTAACTTAACATTTGAGACATCAGACAGCAATGGTACTGAGATAAATGCATTCTCTGTCTTAGGAAATCAGCGCCCTCGAGAGTAAACTATCATCCATGGATTAGAAGATGACTTCTTGGCTCGCCACCCATAGCACAATGGTTACGGCGCCAGCCACATACACCAATGTTGGCGAGTTCAAACCTGGCCCAGGCCAGCTAACCACAAATAATTATTGAAGCAAAAAATGGCCAAGCATTGTGGCAGGCACCTATAGTTCCAGCTGCTTTTGAGGCAAGAGAATCGTTTAAGCCCAAGAGTTTGAGGTTGTTGTGAGCTGTGACTCCACAGCACTCTACCGAGGGTGACATAGTAACACTCTGTCTCAAAAAAAAAAAAAAAAAGGAGACTTCTTGTACAAGAGTCTATTAGGACTACAAATGTTTAGGACAGTTCAACCATACTTGTATAACAATCTTTGTTATGAAGAATAAAAATGAGTAAAAAAGAACAAAAATTTATTACTATTGATTAATAGGATATTTTAAATATTCTTAAAAACCAGTCAGGAATTAGCAAAATGTCAACTACAATTTCATTTCTCCAGGAAAATAATGAATAAATATACCTATATTTCCTTTAATTAGAGAATAAGAAGAGTTTATTGACATTCCTAACTTAGGATACAAGTCTAAAGCCGAAATTACAGAATGTATTTACTGTTAAAAATAAAATTCATCTACCATAGATGAAGACACAATGTACCACATACTTTATTTGACGATTTCATATAATGCTTTTCATTTGGCTCTCACAATAACCTTCAATGGTATCTAAATGTTACTCTTTTATTGTCATTTTAGAGACTGAAACTCAAAGCAGTTCAGTACTTTGTTTAATGCTGAATAGCAGAAATATAGCAAAGTAGGACTTGAATCCAGGTATTCTAGGGGTTTTTTTGTGTGTGTGTGTGTGTTTTTTTTTTTTTGCGGTTTTTGGCGGGAGCCAGGTTTGAACCCACCACTTCTAGTATACAGGACTGGCACCCTACTCCTTTGAGCCACAGGCGCCACCCTGAATCCATGTATTCTAAGTGTGGTTGTACTGTGCCTTTCATTCCTTCAGAATACATGTAAAATCTTGGTGATATCTTTAAATTTATAAGATTGATAAGCAAAAATAAGGGAATGATTCTGTTTAACTATAAAGCAGAGTGAAAACTTGGTAGCCTCAAATGCTAAATAAAGAAAGCTATGTGTGTGTGTGTGTATTTGTGTGTTAATATATACATATATATAATTTTTTTTTTTTTGCTGTTCCTTACTTACTATAGAATAAATTCTGTGGCCCTACGAATTTTTTATAGGTAATTCTTTCTATTCAGACTACCTTCTCATGCTGGAAACACATTAGCATTTAGGGACTAAATAAGTAATACTTTATAATGGTATGAATATTTATTATTTTTGTCCAAACTCCCTGCAATTCTAATAACAAGGGCAGTGCCTGTGACTCAAAGGAGTAGGGCGCTGGCCCCATATGCCAGAGGTTGCAGGTTCAAACAAGGTCATTTTTAATTAAAATGAAATGAAATGTGGAGATCTCAAATGTTAAATTTGATGAATTTCATCAACAGTATACAACATGTAACAAATACCCAAAATGAGATCTTTCCATTCCCCTCCACAACAACTATCACCCTTGGTTGATTTTGTGTGTATCTAGATGTCATATACACAGATTCATATAGCATACATTCTTTTGATTGTGGATTTTACATTTACATAATATTATTAGTGTATTTCCAAGTTACTGTGTATTAAGTATTTACTTTATGGCTTGATGCCCATAGCTCAGTGGTTAGGGTGCCGGCCACATACACGAAGGCAGGTGGGTTCGAACCCTGCCCGGGCCTGCTAAACAACAATGATAACTGCAACAACAACAACAACAACAACAAAAAATACAGGTGTTTTGACCCGCCTGTAGTCCCAGCTGCCTGGAAGTCTGAAGCAAGAGAATCACTTAAACCCAAGAGTTTGAGGTTGATGTAAGCTGTGACACCACAGCACCATACTGAGGGCAATATAGTGAGACTGTCTCAAACAAAAAAAAATTAGTGTCTATACTTGAGTAATATTCAATTGCATGTACATATTCTAATTTGGATTATTTTAGCAGTTATTATTAATAAGGCTACTGTAACCATTCTTATACAAATAGTTTTGAGAATTGTTTACTTTTTAGATTAATACCTATGTGTAAAATTGCTGAGTCATGTGGTAGGTATATGTTTACCTTTGTAAGAACCAGAAGTAGGAATCTAGGGCCTCTATAATCTCATAAAAATTTGGTGGGACCTTTTAAATTAATTTCAGCAGGTATGTAGTGGTGTATCATTGTAGTTTTTATTTGCATTATCTTGCTTTGAAATGATTTTGATAACTTTTCCTACTCAAAAATAAGTTATATTCAAGTACTTCATGTACAATTGGGTAGGTGGTGCAGGGATTTTAATAATATATTCTGGATCGAAGTCCTTTCCCAGATATGAATGGTGTAAATCTTTGCCCCACTTATGGTGTTACTTGTCCAAATACTTTCTTAATGGTGAATTTTAAAAATCAAAATATTTTCATTCTGTTGAATTCTAATTTGCCCATTTTTATTTTAACTCGTAATATTTTTGTATTTGATGTCTGTGAAAGGAATACTTGCCTATTTCAAGGTTACAAAAATATTTTCCTGTATTCTAGAATTTTTATATCAGATTTATAATCATCTTAGATTATGTATGATTAAGACAGAGTAGAGATTTATCATTTTTATATGAATGACCACTTATTTTATCAACATTTGTTAAAAAAAAAAATAAGACTTGTTGAAACTCAGTTTAATGTCTATGTATGCTTGCATTTCTGGATTCTTTTTACTGTTGAAAGGAATCCAAGAAATACTATACTGTCTTGATTACTGTAGCTTTAGGGTAAGTCTTCCAAACAGACTCTGTAAATTCTCCAACTTTTTTTTCAGTATGGTTTGATCATTCTACATTCTTTGCATTTGCATATAATTTTAGAATAATCATATATTTAGATAACTAAAAATAGACCTGCCATTGGATCCTACAATTCCTCCACTAGATATATATCCAGAAGATGAAAAATCACACTTTAACAAGATAATTGTACCAGAATGTTTATTTCATCCCAATTCATAATTGCTAAGTCATGGAAGAAGCCCAAGTGCCCATCAACCACAAATGGATTAATAAATTGTGGTATATGTACACCATGGAATATTATGCAGCCTTAAAGAAAGATGCACACTTTACCTCTTTCATGTTCAAAAGGATAGAGCTGGAACATATTCTTCTTACCAAAGTATCTCAAGAATAGAAGAAAAACTACCCAATGTACTCAGCCCTACTATGAAACTAATTTATAGCTTTCATATAAAAGCTGTAACCCAAGTTGAGGAGGGGGGCGGAGACAAGATGACTGACTGAAGCCAGCTTTCCATAGAGGCTTCCGTCCAGAAGGAGAGTTAAAGGACAGAAATTTAGCAAGTAACTGGGTGGATTTGAGCTGCACCAAAAGAGAAGGTTGAAGTACACACATCAACCCCCCTGAGGCAAGCTGCGACCCCAAAGACACAAATAAAAGGTACAAATCTATCACCAAGCAGATGGGAGTCCCCTCCCCCATGAGAACGGCTCGGAGTGCACCACAAACAAACGAGCAGAGTTCAAAGGTCCTCCCACTACACTCCACAGGAGAAACCCACTAAAAACTGGACCTACCTCCCCAACTAGGGTGCCATGGCGTTTTCCTGCCAGGCATAAAAATGTATAAAACTGTATATATTCTCTACCTGCAACTCTGAGTTCCCAGCACTACGCTCCACTCTAACTCTGAGGTCTGGAGGCCTGTTCCCCAGGAGTCCAGATTCTTGGGTGATTTCTCGAGTGGTGTGGACAGTGCCTAAACTGCAGCTGGTCAGTGCTGACCCTGGGGCACGAGAGTGAGGAGAGGTGGATCGGCTGAGAGGGAACAACACGGGTGCAGTGGTGCTCCGAGGCACAAAGCAACAGTCATCTTTTAGCAACAATAGGGTCCATTGCCAGATATTCTTAAGCCACACCCCCTGTCTTCCTGGGCAACCAGAGAATGCCAGGCATCTACTCAGGGGGCAACCATCACGAAACAGAGCTGGGATGGAAACGCAGGCCCCGTGAGTAAAGGGTTTGCCAGAGGCAGTACATGCCTGGGTGGAGTGCAGGGACTAGAAACACACATGCAGAGCCAGGAAGTTCCAAGAGTGGAGCTGACCCAGAGGGCCGCTTTACTGAGCCTAAGACACACCTGGCCCTCAGGGGATAGTTAGCCTATAGACAAAGGAAGACAGGAGGCTAGAGCTCACAGGTAACCAAATGCAAACCTGCAGGAGCAAAGACAGGGCCTGAGGTGCAGGCTCTGAGAACTCAAAATAGCTTCTCTTCTGCAAGGGGATGTAGCAGGCACAGAAACAAATTCCCGCAAAGTTGTTCTGTTCTGTCAGTAACATCCATCAGGGGTGGGGCTGGAACTGAGTGAACACCCCCAGCCTCCATCAAGTGCCCGAGGTTGTGAGGCCTCACCTCCCCCTGCTAGAAAGAGGCAGAGTGCAGCAGCCTGGCTGAGCAGAAATAGATTTCCTTGTGATCCAGGCAGGTGCAAACTCCTGGAGTATCTATTCACTACAGGCAACTGGGTCAAAGCCCTGTGGGACTATCAATGACTGGGCGTGACAGAGGTGCAAGGGGGGGAAGGAGGCACCAACCTTCCCAGACTAATCTATTTCCTGGGTGGCTCTTCCTGACTCCCATGCAGCACTGAGGCAAGCCTTATCAGAGTAGTCACCAGACCCCTGTGATCCAGTTGCCAGAGACCTTTTAAACTCTCCCACATGAGACAGGTGCTGACTGAGACAATTGATTTGGACCTTTTGAACTGAGCCAATTGCCCGAGGACTATTCAGGTGGAGCCCTGGGTGTATGGTTATAGGAAGGTTTGATTTTCCTTTTCCAATTTTTGCCTGTGGGGGGGGGGTGACTTAATTGCTGGTATTTCTGCACAGCTGAGACTTCAACCCAGAGTAACTGTTTCACTAGGGTCGAACAAAGACCAGCTGAAAACAAGACAGAACCACTTAGCCCCACCATACCAAACAGGTCCCAAGTTCCTCAGGCCATAGCACTGTACGGGTCCTCAAAAAAGCTCCAGGAGAAAAATCAAATGGTGTAAAACAATCATGGGGTGGAATCAGCGATAAAACTCTAGTAACATGAATAAACAGAATAGATCAATCCCTCAAAGGGGATATGGCTTATGTAACTGAAGATCCTATTCATAAACAGCTGGCCAAGATGTCAGAAATCAAATGCAGAATTTGGATTGAAAACAAGATTAATAAAATGGAGGAAAATTTGGAATTAGAAATTCAAGCAGCAATTCAAAAGTTGGAATTAGAAATTTGAGGAGAAATCCAAAAGTTGTCTCAAGAATTTAATGAATTTAAAGACAAAACCACCAAAGATTTTGATGCACTGAAGCAAGAATTTGCAGCCCTCCAATATCTGAAAAATAAAGTAGAATCCCTCAGTAACAGAGTGGAACAACCAGAAGAAAGGATTTCTGACATTGAAGACAAAGCCTTTGAACACTCCCAAACTTTCAAAGAGGAAGAGAAATGGAGAGCAAAAAGGGATCATTCTCTCAGAGAGCTCTGGGATAATTCGAAGAAGGCTAATATCCGCCTCATTGGAATCCCTGAAAGTGATGAAGTAGCCTTGCTAGGCACAGAGGCCCTTCCCCATGAAATTATGAAAGAGAATTTTCCAGACATGCCAAGAGAGTCTGAAATTCAGATAGCAGACAGTCTCAGAATCCCAGCATGACTCAATCCGAATGAGACGTCCCCTAGGCATATCATAATTAACTTGACTAAAGTTAACATGAAGGAGAAAATTCTGAAAGCAGCCAGATGTAAGAAATCCATTACCTATGAAGGGAAGAATATTCGAATGACTGCAGATCTCTCTGCTAAAAATTTTCAAGCCAGAAGAGGGTGGTCATCGACTTTTAATTTCCTAAAGCAAAATAACTTTCAATCCCAGATCGTGTATCCAGCTAAACTGAGTTTCATTTATGATGGAGAAATTAAATACTTTAATTACATTCATATGTTGAACAAATTTGCTTTAACCAAACCAGTTCTTTACGATATTCTCAGACCTATCCTCCATAATGACCAGCTCAATCCTCTACAACAAAAGTAAACTCACTCAGAAACTTTTGATCAAACTCCAACTTCCACAGTGGCAAAAGGATTAAAAATGTCCACTGGACTTTTGAAAAACTCGATACGCAAAATTTTACCAGACTTATATTCTCCATTAATGTGAATGGCTTAAACTGTCCTCTAAGGAGGCATATGTTAGCTGAATGGATACAAAAACTCAGACCAGATATTTGCTGCATACAAGAGCCACATATTACCTTTTGAAAAACTCGATACACAAAATTTTACCAGACTTATAAATATTCTCCATTAATGTGAATGGCTTAAACTGTATTCTAAGGAGGCACATGTTAGCTGACTGGATACAAAAACTCAGGCCGGATATTTGCTGCATACAAGAGCCAAATCTTACCTTAAAAGACAAAAAAAGACCCAGGGTGAAAGGATGGTCGCCATATTTCAGGCAAATGGTAATCAGAAAAAAGCAGGTGTTGCATTTTATTTGCAGATACAATAAGCTTTAAACCAACAAAAGTTAAGAACCATAAGAATGGTCACTTCATATTTGTTAAGGGTAATACTCAATATGATGAGCATTCAATTACTAATATCTATGCACCCAACCAGAATGCACCTCAATTTGTAAAAGAAACTCTAACAGACATGAGTAACTTGATTTCCTCCGGCTCCATAATAGTTGGAGATTTCAACACCCTTTTGGCAGTGTTGGATAGATCTTCCAATAAGAAGCTGAGCAAAGAAATGTTGGATTTAAACCTAACCATCCAACATTTGGATTTAGCAGACCTCTACAGAACATTTCATCCCAACAAAACTGAATACAAATACTTCTCATCAGCCCACAGAATATACTCCAAAATTAATCACATTGTAGGTCACAAGTCTAACCTCAGTAAATTTAAAGGAATAGAAATTATTCCTTGCATCTTCTCGGACCACCATGGAATAAAAGTTGAGCTCAGTAACAACAGGAATCTGCATACTCATACAAAACCATGGAAGTTAAATAACCTTATGCTAAATGATAGCTGGGTCAGAGATGAGATCAAGAAGGAAACTGCCAAATTTTTTAAACAAAACGACAATGAAGACACGAATTATCAGAAACTCTGGGATTCCGCAAAGGCAGTCCTAACAGGGAAATTTATAGCACTGCAAGCCTTCCTCAAGGGAAGGGAAACAGAGGAAGTTAACAACATAATGGGACATCTCAAGCAACTGGAGTAGGAAGAACATTCCAACCCAAAACCTAGTAGAAGAAAAGATATAACCAAAATTAGAGCAGAATTAACTGAAATTGAAAATAAAAGAATTATGGAACATATCAATAAGTCCAAAAGTTGGTTTTTTGAAAAGGTCAATAAAATAGATAAACTTTTGGCTAACCTAACCTGGAAAAAAAATAGTAAAATCTCTAATCTTATCGATGAGAAATAACAAAGACAAAATAACAACAGACTCCTCAGAAATCCAAAAAATCCTTAATGAATATTACAAGAAACTTTATTCTCAGAAATATGAAAATCTGAAGGAAATTGACCAATACTTGGAAGCACGTCACAATCCAAGACTTAGGCAGAATCAAGTGGAAATGTTGAACAGGCCCATATCAAGTTCTGAAATAGCATCAACTATACAAAATCTCCCTAAAAAGAAAAGCCTAGGACCAAATGGCTTCACGTCAGAATTCTACCAAACTTTTAAAGAGGAAATAGTACCTATATTATTCAACCTGTTCCAAAATGTAGAAAAAGAAGGAAGACTACCCAACACGGTCTATGAAGCAAACATCACCCTGATCCCCAAACCAGGAAAAGACCCAACAAGAAAAGAAAATTATAGACCAACATCCCTAATGAATATAGATGCAAAAATACTCAATAAGATCCCTAATAAACAGAATCCAACAACACATCAAAAAAATTATACACCATAACCAAGTCGGATTTATACCAGGGTCTCAAGGCTGCTTCAATATATGTAAATCTATAAATGTAATTCAACATATTAACAAACTTAAAAATAAAGACCATGTGATTCTTTCAATCGATGCAGAAAAAGCTTTTGATAATATCCAGCATCCCTTCATGATCAGAACACTTAAGAAAATTCGTATAGAAGGGACATTTCTTAAATTGATAGAGGCCATCTACAGCAAACCCACAGCCAATATCGTATTGAATGGAGTAAATTGAAATCATTTCCACTCAGATCAGGAACATACAAGGCTGCCCATTGTCTCCACTGCTCTTTAACATTGTAATGGAAGTTTTAGCCACTGCAATTAAGGAAGAAAAGGTGATCAAGGGTATCCATATAGGGTCAGAAGAGATCAAACATTCACTCTTCACAGATGATATGATTGTGTATCTGGAAAACACCAGGGATTCTACAACAAAACTCTTAGAAGTGATCAAGGAATACAGCAGCATCTTACGTTACAAAATCAATCATCATAAATTGATAGCTTTTATATATACCAACAATAGTCAAGCTGAAAAAACAGTTAAGAATTCTATTCCATTTATAGCAGTGCCAAAGAAGATGAAACATTTGGGAGTTTACATAACGAACTTCTCTCTATAAAGAGAACTATGAAACTATAAGAAAAGAAATAGCTGAAAATGTTCACAAATGGAAAAACACACCATGCTCATAGCTGGGAAGAATCAAAATTGTTAAAATGTCCACACTACCCAAAGCAATATGTAATTTTAATGTAATCCCTATTAAAGTTCCACTGTCATACTTTGAAGATCTTGAAAAAATAGTACTTCAATTTATATGGAATCAGAAAACACTTGAATAGCCAAGACCTTACTCAGAAGTAAAAACAAAGCAAGAGGAATCACACTACCAGACCTCAGACTATACTATAAATTGATAGTGATCAAAACAGCATGGTACTGGCACAAAAACAGAGAAGTAGATGTCTGGAACAGAATAGAGAACCAAGAGATGAATCCAGCTACTTACTGTTATTTGATCTTTGACAAGCCAATTAAAAACATTCAGTGGGGGTAAAGATTCCCTATTTAACAAATGGTGCTGGGTGAACTGGCTGTCAACCTGTAGAAGACTGAACCTGGACACACACCTTTCAACATTAACTAAGACTCTCACATGATGGAAGATTTAAACTGAAGACATGAAACTATAAAAATACTAGAAGAGAGTGCAGGGAAAACCCTTGAAGAAATCGGTCTGGGCGAGCATTTTATGGCAGATGCAATTGAAGATCCCATTCATAAACAACTGGCTGAGATGTCAGAAATCGAATTCAGAATTTGGATTGCAGACAAGATTAACAAAGGAATCTTGTTAATCCTTGCAATTAGGAATTCGAGGAGAAATTCAAAAGTTGTCTCAAGAATTTAACAAATTTAAAGACAAAACCACCAAAAACTTAGACACCCGGAAGCAAGAATTTGCAGCCCTCAAAGATATGAAAAATACAGTAGAATCCCTCAGCAACATAATGCAGCAAGCAGAAGAAAGAATTTCTGACATCAAAGATAAAGCCTTTGAACGCTCCCAAACTCTCAAAGAGGAAGAGAAATGGAAAGCAAAAATGGATCACTCTCTCAGAGAGCTCTGAGATAATTCGAAGAAGGTGAACATCCGAATCATGGGAGTTCCAGAAACAGATGAAGTGGCCTCGCTGGGCACAGAGGCCCTTCTGCATGAAATTATGAAAGAGAATTTTCCAGACATGCCTAGAGATTCTGAAATTCAGATAGCGGACAGCTTCAGAACCCCAGCACGACTCAACCCCAATAAGACATCCCCCAGGCATATCATAATTAACTTCACTAAAGTTAATATGAAGGAGAAAATCCTGAAAGCTGCCAGGAGAAAGAAAACCATTACCTTCAAAGGGAAGAATATTAGAATGACTGCAGATCTCTCTGCTGAAACTTTTCAAGCCAAAGAGGGTGGTCACCGACTTTTAATCTCCTAAAGCAAAATAACTTTCAACCCAGGATCTTGTATCCAGCTAAACTGAGTTTCATTTATGATGGAGAAATTAAATACTTTAATGATATTCATATGTAGAAGAAATTTGCCATAACCAAATGAGCTCTTCAGGATATTCTCAGACCTATCCTCCATAATGACCAACCCAATCCTATACCACAAAAGTAAACTCACTCAGAAACTTCGGATCAAACTCCAATTTCCACACCGGCGAAAGGATTAAAAATGGCCACTGGACTTTTGAAAAACTCGATACCCAAAACTTCACCAGACTTATCAATATTCTCCATTAATGTGAATGGCTTAAACTGTCCTCTAAAGAGGCATAGGTTAGCTGACTGGATACAAAAACTCAGGCCAGATATCTGTTGCATAGAAAAGTCACATCTTAACCTAAAAGACAAATAGAGACTCAGGGTGAAAGGATGGTCATCCATATTTCAGCAAATGGTAATCAGAAAAAAGCAGGTGTTGCAATTTTATTTTCAGATACAATAGGCTTTAAACCAACAAAATTAAGGAAGGACAAGAATGGTCACTTCATCTTTGTTAAGGGTAATACTCAATATGATGAGATTTCAATTATTAGAATCTATGCACCCAACCAGAATGCACCTCAATTTATAAGAGAAACTCTAACAGACATGAGCAACTTGATTTCCTCCAGCTCCATAATAGTCGGAGATTTCAACACTCCTTTGGCAGTGTTGGATCAATCCTCCAACAAGAAGCTGAGCAAAGAAATCTTAGATTTAAACCTAACCATCCAACATTTGGATTTAGCAGACATCTACAGAACATTTCATCAAAACAAAACTGAATACACATACTTCTCATCAGCCGATGAACTTTCTCCAAAATCGATCACATCTTAGATCACAAGTCTAACCTCAGTAAATTTAAAGGAATAGAAATTGTTCCATGCATCTTCTCAGACCACCGTGGAATAAAACTTGAGCTGAGTAACAACAGGAATCTGCATACTCATACAAAAACATGAAAGTTAAATAACATTATGCTGAATGATAGCTGGGTCAGAGATGAGATTAAGAAAGAAATCGCCAATTTTTTGGAAGAAAACAACAATGAAGACACAAACTATCAGAACCTCTGGGACACCGCAAAGGCAGTTCTAAGAGGGAAATTTATAGCACTGCAAGCCTTCCTCAAGAGAACAGAAAGAGAGGAAGTTAACAACTTAATGGGACATCTCAAGAAGAATATTCCAACCCCAAACCCAGTAGAAGAAAAGAAATAACCAAAATTAGAGCAGAATTAAATGAAATTGAAAACAAAAGAATAATACAACAGATCAATAAATCAAAAAGCTGGTTTTTCGAAAAGGTCAATAAAATAGATAAACCTTTGGCCAACCTAATCAGGAAAAAAATAGTAAAATGTCTAATCTTATCAATCAGAAACAACAAAGAAGAAATAACAGCAGACTCCTCAGAAATCAAAAAAATCCTTAATGAATATTACAAGAAACTTTATTCTCAGAAATATGAAAATCTGAAGGAAATTGACCCATACTTGGAAGCACGTCACCTTCCAAGACTTAGCCAGAATCAAGTGGAAATGTTGAACAGGCCCATATCAGGTTCGGAAATAGCATCAACCATACAAAACCTCCCTAAAAAGAAAAGTCCGGGACCAGATGGTTTCATGTCTGAATTCTACCAAACCTTTAAAGAGGAATTAGTACCTATATTACTCAACCTGTTCCAAAATGTAGAAAAAGAAGGAAGACTATCCACCACGTTCTATGAAGCAAACATCACCCTGATCCCCAAACCAGGAAAAGACCCAACAAGAAAAGAAAATTATAGACCGATATCACTAATGAATATAGATGCAAAAATATTCAACAAGATCCTAACAAACAGAATCCAGCAACACATCAAACAAATTATACATCATGACCAAGTCAGTTTTATCCCAGGATCTCAAAGCTGGTTCAATATACGTAAATCTATAAATGTAATCCAGCACATAAACAAATTAAAAAACAAAGACCATTTGATTCTCTCAATCGATGCAGAAAAAGCTTTTGATAATATCCAGCATCCCTTCAAGATCAGAACACTTAAGAAAATCAGTATAGAAGGGACATTTCTTAAACTGGTAGAGACCATCTACAGCAAACCCACAGCCAATATCATATTGAATGGAGTTAAATTGGAATCATTTCCACTCAGATCAGGAACCAGACAAGGCTGCCCTTTGTCTCCATTGCTTTTTAACATTGTAATGGAAGTTTTAGCCACTGCATTTAGGGAAGAAAAGGTGATCAAGGGTATCCATATAGGGTCAGAAGAGATCAAACTTTCACTCTTCGCAGATGATATGATCGTATATCTGGAAAACACTAGGGACTCTACTGCAATACTCTTAGAAGTGATCAAGGAATACAGCAGCGTCTCAGGTTACAAAATCAACATTCATAAATTGGTAGCCTTTATATATACCAACAACAGTCAAGTTGAAAAAACAGTTAAGGACTCCATCCCATTCACAGTAGTGCCAAAGAAGATGAAATATTTGGGAATTTATCTAACAAAGGACGTGAAAGATCTCTATAAAGAGAACTATGAAACTCTAAGAAAAGAAATAGCTGAAAATATTAAAAATGTAAAAACATACCATGCTCATGGCTGGGAAGAATCAACATAGTTAAAATGTCTATACTACCCAAAGCAATATATAATTTCAGTGCAATCCCTATTAAAGCTCCACTGTCATACTTTAAAGATCTGGAAAAAACAATACTTTGTTTTATATGGAATCAGAAAAAACCTCGAATAGCCAAGACATTACTCAGAAATAAAAACAAAGCAGGAGGAATTACGCTACAAGACCTCAGACTATACTACAAATCAATAGTGATCAAAACAGCTTGGTATTGGCACAAAAACAGAGAAGTGGATGTCTGGAACAGAATAGAAAACCAAGAGATGAATCCACCTACTTAACATTATTTAATCTTTGACAAGCCAATTAAAAACATCCAGTGGAGGAAAGATTCCCTATTTAACAAATGGTGCTGGGTGAACTGGCTGGCAACCTGTAGAAGACTGAAACTGGAACCACACCTTTCACCATTAACTAAGATAGACTCTCACTGGATCAAAGATTTAAACTTAAGACATGAAAGTATTAAAATACTAGAGGAGAGTGCAGGGAAAACCCTTGAAGAAATCGGTCTGGGCAAGTATTTTATGAGGAGGACCCCCCCCCACCCCGGGCAATTGAAGCTGCTTCAAAAATACACTACTGGGACTTGATCAAACTAAAAAGCTTCTGCACAGCCAAGAACATAGTAAGTAAAGCAAACAAACAGCCCTCAGAATGGGAGAAGATATTTGCAGGTTATGTCTCCAACAAAGATTTAATAACCAGAATCCACAGAGAACTCAAATGCATTAGCAAGAATAGAACAAGGGATCCCATCACAGGCTGGGCAAGGGATTTGAAGAGAAACTTCTCTGAAGAAGACAGGCACGCAGCCTTCAGACATATTAAAAAAAATGCTCATCATCTTTAATCATCAGAGAAATGCAAATCAAAACTACTTTGAGATGCCATCTAACTCCAGTGAGACTAGCCTATATCACAAAATCCCAAGACCAGAGATGTTGGCGTGGATGTGGAGAAAAGGGAACACTTTTGCATTGCTGGTGGGAATGCAAATTAATACACTCCTTTTGGAAAGAGATATGGAGAACACTTAGAGATCTAAAAATAGATCTGCCATTCAATCCTGTATTCCCTCTACTGGGCATATACCCAGAAGACCAAAAAGCACATCATGACAAAGATATTTGTACCAGAATGTTTATTGCAGCCCAATGCATAATTGCTAAGTCATGAAAGAAGCCCAAGTGCCCATCGATCCCCGAATGGATTAATAAATTGTGGTAAATGTACACCATGGAATATTATGCAGCCTTAAAGAAAGATAGAGACTTTACCTGTTTCATGTTTACATGGATGGAGCTGGAACATATTCTTCTTAGTAAAGTATCTCAAGAATGGAAGAAAAAGTACCCAATGTACTCAGCCCTACTATGAAACTAATTTGGGGTTTTCACATGAAAGCTATAACCCAGTTACAACCTAAGAATAGGGGGAAGGGGGAAAGGGAGGGATGGGGAGGTGGGTGGAGGGAAGGGGATTGGTGGGATTACACCCGCGGTGCATCTTACAAGTGTATATGTGAAACTTGGTAAACGGTCTGTGAAGCTAGTGAATAATGCCCCATGATCATATCAATGTACACAGCTATGATTTAATTAAAAAAAAAAGAGAAACTAATTTATGGCTTTCATGTGAAAGCTATAACCCAGTTATAACCTAAGAATAGGGGAAAAGGGAAAGGGAGGGGAGGGAGGGGGGAGGAGGGCAGATGGAGGGTGATTGGTGGAATTACACCTGCAATGCATCTTACAAGGGTATATGTAAAACTTAGTAAATGTAGAATGTAAATTTCTTAACACAATAACTAAGAAAATGCCTGGATGGTTATGTTAACCAGTGTAATGAAAATGTGTCAAACGGTCTATAAAACCAGTGTATGGTGCCCCATGATCACATTAATGTACACAGCTATGATTTAAAAATTAAAAAAGAAAGACAGAAAAGAAAAGAAACCTGTAACCCAATTATAGCCCAAGAATATGGGGAAAGGGGAAAGTGGGGGAAGGCTTGGTGGAGGGAGGGTAATTGATGGAACCACACCTACAGTTCATTTTACAAGAGTAAATGTGAAACTTACTAAATGTAGAATATAAATGTCTTAACACAGTAAGTAAGAAAATGCCATGAAAGCTTGTTAACCAGTTCGATGAAAATATTTCAAATTGTGTATAAAACCAGAACATTGTACCCCATGACTGCATTAATGTACACAGCTATGATTTAATTTTTTTTAAAAAAAGAAAAAATGGATCAAATACCTCAATTATTCTAAAATTCTTAGAATAAAAATATGGGTAAATGTCCATAAAAAAAAAAAATAACTTGCTCTAATTTTCATAGTGATTGTATTAATTCTATGAAAAAGTGGCTATTTAAATTTTAAGTTTTCTAATCCATGAACATGTTTGCATTTATGTATTATTCAATTTTTTGTAACAGTGTTTTCTATTTTTTGGTATAAAGGCCTTATACAAATTTTACCAGATTTATTCCTAAGTATGTGTTTTATTGATACCATTGCAAGCTTCTTTTTGTTTCATTTTTGTTTACTGCTTATATATAGAAATGCAATTACATTATATATAATATATATATTATATTATATGACTGTCCTAAATCCATTTATTTTTCTAGTAGTTAGCAGATTTCTTTGAGTCTAAAGAGAAACTTAAATCTTCCAACACTATTGTCTACCTATTCTACTAACAAGAGTATTTCTTTAACTCTTATTCCCAGAGAGATCATTATCACCAGATAATTTTGAACTCTTTCAGAAGTATTTCATGCGTGTACACACAGAAATGGTATTACTTTATAACCTACATACAAATAGTACCCCACTTCAGAGTTCCCTCATCATTCCTTTCTGTAAAGATCAATTAGTAAATGTAGAATGTAAATTTCTTAACACAATAACTAAGAAAATGCCAGGAAAGTTTTTGCATTTGCAACTCATGTAAAAACATATTAAACAAAGAAAGCAAGTTTTCAAATACTATATAGTTTTCTCCATATTTATAATACTGAAAAGGGAATAATGTGATGTCCAATCGCTATTTAGCAACATAAATTAATACAACATACTACATATTGTGAGCATTTTACATGAATTACTCTGGAGTACTGTAGTGTATAAATATATATGTTCCAGTCTACAGTCAGTTCTTTGGGACAGCGGTTTTCAATCCTGTATTATCATTGGAATCACCAGGCCCACTTTCATAAATGCTGATATCTGGGTTTCACCCCACACACTCTGATTTCATTGATATGGTATATAGTCTGGGCAAAGGGATTTTTAAAAGTTACCCAGGAGATTAAAATGTGCAGCCAATTTGACACTAGTTTTTTAGACCTTACTCATATAGTTTCTTCTATTATAAGTACATATATGTGTGTATACACACACATACATATAAATATGTATGTACGTTCTCCACAAGTGAAATTTGAAATGCTGATCAAAGTGATAGAGTTTGTATTTGCAATTTTTATAGGTAATGTCATGGATCAAAAAAATTAAATAACTTGGAAGCATAAAATCTGTATAATCTTACATAAGGCAATTAACCTTTCCTCATTACCATTTCTGCATTCCCCCAACAGAAATCTTAACAATGAACTGTAACTAGTTTTTGTTAAGAAATAGTTGCAGATCACTTTCAAACAAAAATTATGATACAAATGTCTAAATATAGAAAAAATGTGAAAAAGCTTGAGAAAAAATACTAAAAACACCAATTAAATGGTTCTTCAGTACCAATTGCTAACTTTTGCAGTCAGGAGCAATTGCGCTCCTTGAGATCAGAATTAATACTAAGTCATATGGTCTATTTGTCTGGTCTACTGTGATCTTTCTTCTATTTCGTTATTCCAAAATTGTTAAACATTACTTTAAAATACAAGTGTCATATGTCAAGGGATAAATTAAATTAGTGTCTATACTTAGAGCATTAGGTTTTGAGGAGTTTTTTTTAATTGCCAAAATGAAATAATCACTCGAATAATTCTGTACCAAACTCCTTATTTTCAGTGACCATTCATCCAAACATATTTCCTGATTGACTGAGGTGTTCACATTACAACTTCTACATATTTAAAGTCAATTTTAAAATCTAAAGTTAGATGTCACTCAGGCAAAGAAGATATATTACAAAACATAGTGACACAGGGTAGGTACTGAGTCTTCATTAGCAGGCAGGCAAGCAGAAAGGGAGGGAGAAAAGAAAGAAGGTAAATAAAAGGTTTTTTTTGGGCAAAAAATGCATTAGAAATTTATCTTGAGCATTTCTTCAGTAAAATGTTACTGGAGTTAAACACAATGTAAATCTCTCCTTTGCTATGTAAAACTTTGGTAAGATTGAAGAAAGTATTTAAACTCTTTGAGACTTATTTTGCTCATTTATTTAAATAAATTTAATAATACTTATGAAGAATATTATGATGATTGAATGTGATCATGTTTATGAAAATGCTAAGCTAACAACTATGCTGGATCTTCAATAGACAATCATAATTTAATTTTTATAATTATCTCTAAGTCACTTTTGCTTTTTTCCTCTCAAGTCTTCTGTAAAATGCATTTTGAAATATAGAACAACTACCACCAAATAATTTACCCTCTTTCAGTTGTTTTACTATTCTGAGATTTAAAACTTTACTATCCATCTCTAACATAGCTGGGAAGAGAAATTAATGTAAGCATATGAAAGGAATGTGTTCTAAATTGTTCACTGAGGTTTATAATTTTATTATTTTTGTTATCGAATCCACAACATCTAGATACTTTAGAACCTTGTTACTCAGTGTGTTTTATAGAAAAAGGGCAAATACTACCGCCAGTCAGATATTTAAAAGCCAGACCTACTGAATCACAATCTTCCTGACAGCAAAATTACCAACTCTGTTCACATTACAGTTTAAGAAGCACTGCTTTAGACAATATTCATTTAGCTATTACTCTAACGGAAATGTTAAAACACATGATTTACACTTTAAATAATTTCTTTAATTTGCATCATCTTTATTAGACAAAATAAAATCCCATCTATGTTGCACATCCATACTTTATATAAATTTGGTTTTTAAAAGTCCCTAGAGATACAGTCCCATCTGTTCTTTGTCTTTCCTTGCTATTATGTCATACCTCAATTGCAGACAGGAGTCCTCTCAAAGAACAAAAACAGATGTAGCCGCCTTGGGTCAGCTGCACACAGTGTGCTCCCGGCCTGCCCCGTGGAGGTGGGTTCCTATCACCATCTGGGCCATTTCTGCTGGGGAGAGCAGCAGCGCGTCATGATACTCACCAGCCCAGCTCTAGCAGCACAATCAGTTCTCCCCCACCAGTACCCCCTGGGGACCAGCTTTCACGGCAAGTTGGTAGCCAAGTTGGTATCACCGTCCCTACTCAGCCACAATCCTGGGCAGGCCTGGGCCTTGGCCTTAAGGGAACTCTGTGTCCATGGTATAAATCTGAATGAGGTCAGACACGATATTATCAATGATTGGCTTGGTAAGGTCGTCACTAAACACCTGCCACCAGGGCTTCTCAGCCTCAGCCCCAGCGGGCACATCGACTCCATAGACTTGCAGGGCCAGGAAGAGCACCGCCACGGCAATGTGCTGGGCCCGGAAGCGGAGGCACAGCGCCCCGTGGTAGCTGTCTCGTAGCAGGGCCCAGGCGGTGATGGCAATAGGGGTTTGCTGCCAGCTGCAACGGTTCAGCCAGTTCTTGAGGGACAGCAGGTAGTGGAGCAGGTACTTGTGGGGGTGCTGAAAGGAGACCTGGAAACGCAGAACTCTGAGCATGAGAAGCTCACATTGCACTATGCTGTCTCTGAGCTCCTGGAAGCGGGAGTCCAGTTCAAAGGGCTCGCTGCCTGAGTTAAAGTACCTGGTGGACACATTGATGATGTCACGGGTACGCAGGTGCTCCTCTTCCACTTTGCCTGCCAAGTAAATGGAAGACATGGCGACCAAGTAAGGGTCATAGGCGTCCACGTTGGTCTCACAGAAGAACTTACGGTAAATGGTGCAAGCAGTGGCAATGGGAACGGATTGCATCCCTAGCTTGACTCCTGCCTCCATGATGAACCTCGTCACGCGAAAGTGCACCCTGGTGTCTGGTGCCGGCCGCCCTGCGACCTCCAGAGCTGCGGCAGCTTCCCCGACGCGCTCCGGAGTAACGGCCTCCATGAAGCCCCGCCCCGTGACTCCCAAGACCAAATAAATTCTTGTTACATTCATATCTGATTCTGCCTCAGGTGGACGGGTTAGATTTGTTGTAATGTGCACCCACTAAATCAGGAATAAAAACATACGTTTTTATTGGCTGTGCCATTAAATAATAGTGAAAATTCATCAAATTCTTAAACCTCTAAGAGTTTCTGTTTGATCATCTGTAAAGTAAAAGGCTAGTTGACACATACTTCCTCTGGTACTCAGTGGGGTTGTTTTAAGGGTTCTTGTGGAAGACAGCACGTTATCAATGTTCAGACTCTGTACGCTTGTAGAGCAGTATTGTAATCTGTGGGTCTGTGAGTGCACAACGTCCAAGACTGACAAAAAGCATCCAACTGCGGGTAGGTTGAGACTCCTTGGGGAGCAGGGCCGGGTGGCTCACGCCTGCAATCCCAGCACTGTGCGAGGCTGAGGAGGGAGAATTGCTTGAGCTCATGAGTTCGAGACCCGCCTGAGCGAGAGTGGGACTCCCCCAACTGATTTAAAAAAAAAAAAAAAAAAACAGCCAGGCGCCACAGTGAGTGCCTGTAACCCCCGCGGCTTCCGGAGGCTGAGGCAGCAGGACACCCACAGCCTGAGACTGAGGTCGCCGTGAGCTGTGACGTCACTGCACTCTGCTCCGGGCATACCGTGGGACTCTGTCTCAACAACAAAATACTCCTTAGGGAGGAAGACTACAAGATGACAACTTCAGAATTTGATTAGTAACCATTTTTCCCCTACTCCCCTGCTTTTTAGTAGAAATAAAGGGTGAATAAGAGAGGGGGTATCCTAACGGGAAGGATGGTTTTGTATAATTTAATTTTGTGATTCATGTGTTTTTACAAAGCTTTAGTGTTCCAATCAGTTGTTTTTGTATTTAGTTTGATATGGAAACATGACCAATAGCAATATGAAACAAGACAAAAAGATAAATGTTACTCAGCACGTGCCTTCAATTTTTCCTAAGATGCTTCTTAGTAACTGAATTAAAGTCTGAGGAAATGCCATGTATTTGGAATGGCAGTCAGGATATTGTGAGGGATGTCTCCATAGTCATCATCAATGCAAACTCTTGATTTTTTCCATTACAGATAAAAAGACTTGTGGACCTCATGAATTCCAGTGCAAAAACAACAACTGTATTCCAGATCACTGGCGGTGTGATAGCCAAAATGACTGCAGTGATAATTCAGATGAAGAAAACTGTAGTAAGTATCTCTTGCCTAATAATGTTGCAAGCTTGACAGCGCATTCAATAAGCAGGATAACAATTTTTACTTCAGTTAAGGTATAAATTTGAACCTATCTGTCCTGAAGCTCACATTTTTATACACATATTCACATTAAGACTACATTGACTTGGATCTCAAATGGTAGAATTATTGAAATGCTCCTCCTTAAAGTTATTTTCTTATAGTTCTCAGAATTGGTATGAAAGTATCATGAGGTTTAATGCAACCCATTAGTATGCAATGAAGGAAGCCCTTGGTACAAGTTCATATATTGACCTGAATGACAGTACAAAACATCTCATTCTTTAATGGATGGTATTCATTTCATTTCAGGCTCAAATCTTTTTATGTTACAAATTCACCCATGAGCATCTTTCAGTGAAATATCATTTATTCTCTCTGGAGTTGTGAGCAACTTTTATATCCAGGATACTTGTCTCTGAAAATAAAATAACACTATTATCATCATCTGTCTGCTACTTTTTAATGTAATCAATTTTAAAATAATAATTATTGATCAATTTTATTTTCTAAAAAGTATATAAAATTGTGGCAGTATCTCTAGATTCTAGCATTAATTTCTGAATCTATTTTTTACTAACACTTTTATACTCTTCCATTTAAACAAAGAAAGCAATATAAGCATGTTTAAGATGATAATCAAATTCCATTTATTAAATATTTATTTACTACTTCTGAAAAGGATTTGATGCAGATTAATAACAATAATGTCTACTCTTATAAGTATCTTTGTGAATGAAAAACATTCATTTCCCTGGTTACAGAAGTCTAAATGTACATAGGAATATGCCATGTTAAAGCATATAATTAGTAGAGTAAAAGCCTTAATAAACCACTTGAATATTAAGCTTGTAAGACATCAACTAATGTTTTGAATATTTTTTAAAACTTAATCTGATTTGTGTTTGTGAATGAAGTACATTAAATATGAAATCTCTGGGTTATTATGATTATATGGTACTCTGAATACAGGAGCCCTTATAACTCCTTCTTCACATGTATATTTTCTGATCATGGTTATTTAGAAAAAAGAAGGACATTGAAGACTCGTTAGACTATTTTAGACAGTAATTTTTTTAAAACTTCCTGTATAAATTCTGACATTTGTTCGATGACTAAAATTAAAATCTGACAGGTTGAGGATGGGAGAGCCAGAACTGTAAAAATACAAAAAATAAAATATTACGTATATATTTTCTGTTCATTTGTATATTAGAACTTAAATATAAAAATGTCTACTTAGCTTAGCCTTTGATCTATATTTTATTAATCATCAATAAGTTACTTGATAGGAAATGGCCTGTTACTGAAGACTATTGAGAGCAACAGAGGCTTAGAGACCTTTATTCAGGGAGAAATTTGAATTGGGGGAAGAAGTAAAGAAGAAGGAAGAGGTAGCCTGCTTCTGAGTCTGCTGGGGTTTCCTGAGGTATTCTAATGGCTGAATATTTTTGTGCTGTCATCTACAAGTCAGCCTTTGGCTTAAGAAAGCAAGGAGAAAGAATATTGACTCTCACTTGTCACTGTGGAAATACAATGATAAATCCTGATAGTCATAGAACTCTTAAGAAAAAGCAAGGGAAGTGGTTGCAATATAAATCATTCCACATAAAATACCAATTATATGTGGTTCTTTTTTGGTTTCTATTCACTCTGAGCTCATTGTCTAAGAAAAGTAATATTGATGAAGTTGCATTGGAGAGATGACAGTGAACAAGAATGAAGAGTACAGTCATGACATGGGAGAGTCAAAGGCATATTCAGTTTATATACAGTCAAAGGCACATACATACTGCATATACAGTATGAGATTATGTTAACATGTTATATATGTAAGGGTAAGTTAGCCCAAGTATTAAAGTACGTCACAGGTTAAACATTAAGAGTATATTAGAGGAAGAACCAAGGGAATCTAAATAATTGAGTTGTGTTTGAAGGTAATATCTTGAATAGACCAAAAGAAATGGGAATATTGAAAATGCTGGAAGTTTTATGTAGGCAGAAACTGAGTCAATGAACAATAAGAAAAAAAATACAATTATTTCTACAGGGAAAAGTCATATAGTAACAAGCCTTAGGAAAAAATACTGTTGCTATATTAAAATGCCATTAAAATATTTAATAATATCAAAATTATTGCAAATATATATTTACTCTTCCATCATTGTCCTCGCATGTTAGGACACTGTTATATGCTGTCATATTTTCCAAACATCATTGATCAATGTTATACTATTTGGTTCACATTTGACAAGTTATTGTTAGCTATTATTAAGTAGTGAAACATACCAGAGATAGTAAATCAACCTTATACATTCAAATCAACCTTATACACTTAATGATGGGATATGTTCTGAGAAATACACGTCAGGCAATTTTCTCATTGTAAAAATATCATAAACTTTACTGACACAAACTGAGATGATATAGCCTGTTACACACTTAGGCAATATGGTAGACTTTCCTGTAGTATTTGGTAGACTCTCCTGTAGCAATTGTAAAATAATGGTTAAATATCTCATCTAAACACACCTAAACATAGAAAAATGTGTAGTAAAAACATGGTATTGCAATCTTATGGGCTGCCATCAAATGAATTTGTGGTCTGTTTTTGCAATCTCATCTGGCACATGAATGTAGTTAGTAAACTATAGCAAAATACTTTTAAAGTCACTTTTGTACTTTATCATTTCATCATCTGCTCATCATTTCCCCTGTTTAGTGTTTATAAGGGACACTTTGATTCAACAATCATTTAAAAAACAACAAAATTTCATTGGAGCTATTTTGTAATATAGATAAAATGTGTGGAAATACTTGATAAATCTCAACATCTGTACTACCTTTATCAACAAAAATATTCTAAGTAATTGATTTTCAAAATAAAGTACTTCATATCTATCCTTTCATATTAGTAAGTTACTAACCACCTAATAGATTTAAAAAATCAAGTAATTTGATTAACTAGATTTAGGTTCTCATAGACAAGCTGCTTCTGCCTTATTTGAATTTCTAGTGCTTTCACACCAAATTTATGTTAGAAGGTTATTTGTATAGGATTGTTTCTAAAAATTCTTTTCAGATTCTTACACCCACATTCACATAACTTTTGAACTTCCCTCCAAAGGTTTATTAGATACTCAACAGAGGAACTAGAATCTGGAAGTCTTTCTTCTCTGCCATTAAATTGATGACTTAATTTAGTCACTTTTCTTTCCTGAACTTGGGTTGAATTTTGTGAAAGATGCCTTCCAAAGCTCTTTTCAATTCTGTAACTGCAACTTTTACCTCCATCAGTACTGGAGGAAGTGATCAGTCTGCATGATACCCCTGCTTTTTATTCTTATAATAGAAGCCAAATTAGCCTTTCAAAACATGGATGCATGCCTTGCAAAAGTTTTTTGACTGCCAGTCTGGCTTGTTTAGATGTGATTTATGGGAATCTTGGTAAATTGTTTACATGTGGGGTTCCCCCATCTACTCTTGGTCCAGGGATTTAGAAAATATCAGAGAAAATTAGTGTGAAAACAGCATTTTAGAAATACTAAGAAAAATGTCACATTGAAATTTTATTTCCCAATGGGTTCTGTTTCAGGTATAGTTTCTGAAAAATGCTATCATGCCAAAGTCTAAATATTGTTCTTTTACTTTATTTGGAAATAAAAATTAAAGAGAAGATAAACAAAAAGAAAAAAAGTTAATAACTAAATAACATTTTCCCCAAGGGAGTTTCTTTTTGAGCTATCCAATGGCAAAAGATTTTGAGATATACAGAGGAGAAATACAAAGAAGCCAGCAAACCCATTCTTTGGTGGTATTTGCATATGTGTAAATAATTCATAATTATTATTCAGAAGTCTATTTGCTGGCATTTTTGAAAACATGATAGAGACATACACAATTTCTGTTTTCCCAGAATAAGCTTTTCTAGCAAATCACTCAGTATCTTGTATCAGTACACCCATTTTGACTCAGAATAATTAATAATATTAAAATAGAGTCTTAACAGAACAAGTGCATTGGGCCAATGCCTGCAACTTCTGGTTATATAACTTTTTATAACCTCAAATTAGCAACTTTCAACCCTCCATATAGCAAAGCATGTCCAGGCCTGTGAAGCTGTTGCTGTTTAGCACATGATGAACACACTTGCTTTTAAATAAGATAAAGGCAATTAGAACATTAGAAGAAGAATTAATCCTGTTTGTACATCCTTCATTACCTTGAAATTAAATGTTTCTTCTGCTGCTTTTAAGCACCTAAGTACAATGTGTTTTAAATGTGCTCTCTATTTTTCTAATGAAAATCTCTTTGTTATTTCCCATTGTTAAATAAATTGAACATATTTCACTATAATTTCTTTTCTCTACTATTAAAACTGCATGTGTTTGCAGAGAAGAGGGAAAAATGGCTTCAGCATGGAATAATAACAGAAAAAGAGTTTTATCTCATTGTATGTAAAATAGGCATTGCTAGTCATGTGCCTTAGATAAGTAACTTCACTTCTCAGAGCTTTAATGGTAATCTCTGTAATCACATATGTGAGCATTATTACTTCCTCAGTTGTATGGGAGGCGACAGTATCATAGAATAGGAAAAAGCACAGGCCTTAGCATCCATCAGATTGTCTTGGTTGAAGTCCAGTAATAGCTCTTCTGTGTGCTCGATGATTTGGAGTGCATTGCTTATCCCTTCTGTGCCTCAATTTACTTGTATTAAAAAGTTTTAAATTTAGTGCACACCTTATGGAGTTTTTAGGAGGATTCACTGATAAGTTAACTCAAGTACTTGGTGTTAGCTTCACCTAGTGCCTAACAACAAATAAACAATAAGTAGCTGGAATTTACTATTATTGGGGAATTAATAATATTAATAAAGTTATTTTTAAGATTAAAGCAAAATACATTTGATGAAAAGGAAAGTTGCTATTGTCATGTGTACCAAACAAAGAAGTATCAGTGCATGAATGATTCATCTGTTTAGCAGCATTTTTCTATTACCTTATGGTTCCTTGTCTTATTCAAAGCCCAAGGTCATGTTTTAAACTAAACTAACCACAAACATAGAACAAAATGCCTTTTGACACATATTACACTTTTCACATTTCTTCCAATATTCTCTAAGGGGTTCATCATATAGAAATGTAGGAGTCCTCATAATGTCAGACAATCAAAATGTTACCTTGTAGCTAGAAACTGAGTGATTGTATAGAACAATACCCCAATGTAGATGAATTACTCATAATCTTTGTGCAGACATTTAGGATTATGTAAATATTCCTTAAATTTTATATCTGTTATACATTCCTTCTTTACTGGGTAAGAATATTATGGTGTGTGACAGAGCCAACCACAATTAATAAATAGAGAAAACAAGAGAACGTCCTTCATCATGCAAGGCTATTGGTCCTATTAGGGAACAAAAACTAAACAAGAGATGATCTCCAGTAGTTCAACGGATTACATTCAGGGACAAATTTCTGAGATCCTGCTTCATGGTCCAGATGTTATATTCTAGATAAGAATTAAGCCAAGTAGTAGGTCATACTGTTTGGCTTATGTCCTATGTGGAGTATTTTGCACCATCATTAAATCACTAACTAGGAAGTCATCTAAGTTGACAGGTAATTCAGGAGATAAGCAAACAATGGCATAAACAAACAGGCAGTTTTCAAAAAAAAAGTTTCCTTCTGCCTCTTCAACACTTACATAGCTATTGTCCAATGTACCCTATGTACCCTTCTTGTTCCATGCACTTTCCAAGGACAAAATTGAATAATTTGAAAATTATTAGAGATTAATAAAAACTCAAGAACCAAAGAAAATACTCCCAATACTTATTACGTGAAGTAAATAGAATTACTTAGAATTCAAACAACTAGCGATTACTGTTACAATATGAACATATATGGTCTTTTATGATTCTTATTTCATTTTATTGTTCTACTTTTATTAAACAGTACGCCATTTTTTTATTTTTTATTAAATCACAGCTGTGTACATTATGCAATCATGGAGCACCATACACTGGTTTTATAAGACCTTTGACATATTTTCATCACACTGGTTAACATTGCCTTCCTGGCATTTTCTTAGTTATTGTGTTAAGACATTCTACATTTACTAAGTTTCACATGTACCCTTGTAAGATGCACCACAAGTGTAATCCCACCAATCACCCTCCCTCTACCCATCCTCCCCCCTCTCTCTCCTCCCTCTTCCCCTTCCCCATATTCTTAAGTTATACCTGGGTTATAGCTTTCATATGAAAGCCATAAATTAGTTTCATAGTAGGGCTGAGTACATTGGATACTTTTTCTTCCATTCTTGAGATACTTTACTAAGAAGAATATATAGTAGGGCTGAGTACATTGGATACTTTTTCTTCCATTCTTGAGATACTTTACTAAGAAGAATATATTCCAGCTCCATCCATGTAAACATGAAAGAGATAAAGTCTCCATCTTTCTTTAAGGCTGCATAATATTCCATGGTATACATATACCACAATTTATTAATCCATTCGTGGATCAATAGGTGCTTGGGCTTTTTCCATGACTTAGCAATTACGAATTGGGCTGAAATAAACATTCTGGTACAAATATCTTTGTTATAATGTGATATTTGGTCTTCAGGGTGTATACCTAGTAGAGGAATTATAGGATTGAATGGCAGATCTATTTTTAGATCTTTAAGTGTTCTCCAAACATCTTTCCAAAAGGAATGTATTAATTTGCAGTCCCACCAGCAGTGTAGAAGTGTCCCCTTTTCTCCACATCCACGCCAACATCTCTGGTCTTGGGATTTTGTGATATGGGCTAATCTTACTGGAGTTAGATGATATCTCAAAGTAGTTTTGATTTGCATTTCTCTCATGATTAAGGATGATGAGCATTTTTTCATATGTCTGTAGCCTGTGTGCCTGTCTTCTTCAGAGAAGTTTCTCTTACAGTCCCTTGCCCAGCCTGAGATGGGATCACTTGTTCTTTTCTTACTTATACGTTTGAATTCTCTGTGTATTCTGGTTATTAAACCTTTGTGAGAGACATAACCTGCAAATATATTCTCCCATTCTGAGAGTTGTCTGCTTGCTTTATTTACTGTGTTCCTGGCTGTGCAAAAGCTTCTTAGTTTGATCAGGTCCCAGTAACAGTACGCCATTTATCTTTTGGGGTTTTTTTGTTGTTGTTGATCAGGCCCAGGTGAGGTTTGAGCCCACTGCCCCTGTTGTGTGCAGCTGTCACACTAATCACTGAGCAAAAGCACCCACCATATCTTTTGTATTTTTAACTTGTTTTTTTGTAACACTACTTTCTATTCATTACTTTTAAAAAAATGAAAAGTTGTAATATTATGTACCATTTACATTTCATGAGACCTTTCACTAAACAATTTATTGGTTCTGTTTGGCTAACCTTTTTTTTCCTTTAATATTACCTCATGTTGTATGTCATAAATTTTAGAATGTATTTGAGATAATATAATGACCCTATGCTATTTTTCTATTCCCAGAGCCACAGACCTGTACAGTAAAAGATTTTCTTTGTGCCAATGGGGACTGTATTTCTTCAAGATTTTGGTGTGATGGAGATTTTGACTGTGCAGATGGCTCTGACGAGGTAAGCATCCTTGCAAAGTCAAACACAAAAGAAAATGGTTTTTTAAAACCACATTTATAATTATTATTCAATCCAATAAGTGAGGCAAGGACAGCTTAGAAATGTACTTTACTCCTGACACAGTGAAATAAATATTATATCTACATCCTGTGTGGCAGATACCCAGTGTAGGGAATAGCTCTTGTGCCACTATTGACAGTTAATTTATAGTTTGTTTTACTTGAACTGGTGAATGGCTGGATTGGGAATAGGATGTTTGGAAACCCTATTCCCTATTGCTTATGCCTTTGCCATCTGTGAATTTGTTCATAAATTTGCTGCATTATTTACAGTCAAGACTGATATGTTTATGCATTTTAAATAGTTTCTTCTCCTTAGTCTCTTTCTCCAATAGATAAAGTCCTACAGACATCAATGGAGGTCACCAATATTCATTAAACCACAGGTTGAGCTTTGCTTAGGTGATGAATCACAATCCATCTATAATAAAGCCTATGTATATTCAGTTTTTTGGGGATGAAATGTTCTGTAGATGTCTGTTAAGTCCAGATGTTGAATGGTTGAGTTTAAATCTAAAATTTCTTTGCTTAGCTTCTTTTTGGAGGATCTGTCCAGGACTGCTAAAGGGGTGTTAAAATCTCCAACTACTATGGAAGTGGAGGAAATCGAGTTGCTCATGTCTGTTAGAGTTTCTCTTATAAATTGAGGTGTGTTGTGGTTGGGTGCATAAATATTAATAATTGAGATCTCATCATATTGAGTATTACCTTTAACAAATATGAAGTGCCCATCCTTATCCTTAATTATTTTGGTTGGTTTAAAGCCTATTGTGTCTGTGAACAGTATTGCAACGCCTACTTTTTTCTGCTTTCCATTTGCCTGGAATATAGATGACCATCCCTTCACCTTGAGTCTATATCTGTCATTTAATGTAAGATGCGATTCTTGGATGCAGCAGATATCTGGCTTGAGTTTTTGTATCCAGTCTGCCAACCTATGCCTCTTTAGAGGACAATTTAAACCATTCACATTAATTGAGAGCATTGATAAGCCTTTCGAGAGACTGGTGGACATTTTTTAATCCTTTTGCGACTGTGGAAGTTGGAATTTGATCAAAAGTTTTTTGGGTGGGTTTACTTTTGTGGTGGAGAATTATGCTGGTCTTTATGGAGGATAGGTCTAAGAATGTCCTGGAGAGCTGGTTTAGTTGTGGCAAATTTCTTCAACATGTGAATGTCATTGAAGTATTTAATTTCTCCATCATAAATGAAGCTCAGTTTAGCTGGGTACAGGATCCTGGGTTGAAAGTTATTTTGTTTTAGGAGATTAAAAGTCGATGACCATCCTCTTCTAGCTTGAAAGGTACACATTCTTCTCAAGAGCCCACGGAACATACTCCAAAATCGACCACATCCTAGGCCACAAATCTAACCTCAGCAAATTTTAAAAAATAGAAATTATTCCTTGCATCTTCTCAGATCATCATGGAATAAAAGTTGAACTAAATAACAACAGGAACCTGCATACCCATACAAAAACATAGAAGCTAGACAACCTTATGCTGAAGGATACATGGGGTATAGACAAGATTAAGAAGGAAATCACCATATTTTTGGAACAAAACAACAATCAAGACACGAATTACCAGAACCTCTGGGATACTGCAAAGGCAGTCCTAAGAGGGAAATTTATAGCACTGCAAGCCTTCCTCAAGAAAACGGAAAGAGAGGAAGTCAATAACTTAATGGAACATCTCAAGCAACTGGAGAAAGAAGAACACTTCAACCCCAAACCCAGCAGAAGAAAAGAAATAACCAAAATCAGAGCAGAATTAAATGAAATTGAAAACAAAAGAATTATACAACAGATCAATAAATCCAAAAGCTGGTTTTTTGAAAAGATCAATAAAATAGATAAACCTTTGGCCAACCTAACCAGGAAAAAAAGAGTAAAATCTCTAATTTCATCAATCAGAAATGGTAATGATGAAATAACAGCAGACCTCTCAGAAATTCAAAAAGTCCTCAACGAATACTACAAGAAACTCTACTCTCCCAAATATGAAAATCTGAAAGAAATCGACCAATACCTGGAAGCATGCCACCGACAAAGACTTAGCCAGAACGAAGTGGAAATGTTGAACAGGCCTATATCAAGTTCTGAAATAGCATCAACTATACAAAATCTCCCTAAAAAGAAAAGCCCAGGACCAGATGGCTTTACGTCAGAATTCTACCAAACATTTAAATAAGAACTAGTACCTATACTACTAAACCTCTTCCAAAATATAGAAAAAGAAGAAATATTACCCAGCACATTCTACGAAGCAAACATCACCTTGATCCCCAAACCAGGGAAAGACCCAACAAGAAAAGAAAATTATAGACCAATATCACTAATGAATATAGATGCTAAAATACTCAATAAGATCCTAACAAACAGAATCCAACAACACATCAAAAAAATTATACACCATGACCAAGTCGGATTTATACCAGGGTCTCAAGGCTGGTTCAATATATGTAAATCTATAAATGTAATTCAACATATTAACAAACTTAAAAATAAAGACCATATGATTCTTTCAATTGATGCAGAAAAAGCTTTTGATAATATCCAGCATCCCTTCATGATCAGAGCACTTAAGAAAATTGGTATAGAAGGGACATTTCTTAAACTAATAGAGGTCATCTACAGCAAACCCACAGCCAATATCATATTGAATGGAGTTAAATTGAAATCATTTCCACTTAGATCAGGAACCAGGCAAGGTTGCCCATTGTCTCCATTGCTCTTTAACATTGTAATGGAAGTTTTAGCCATTGCAATTAGGGAAGAAAAGGCAATCAAGGGTATCCACATAGGGTCAAAAGAGATCAAACTTTCACTCTTCGCAGATGATATGATCATATATCTGGAAAACACTAGGGATTCTACTACAAAACTTTTAGAAGTGATCAAGGAATATAGCAATGTCTCAGGCTACAAAATCAACACCCATAAATCTGTAGCCATTATATATACCAACAATAACCAAGCCGAACAAACAGTCAAGGACTCTATTCCTTTCACAGTAGTGCCAAAGAAGATGAAATATTTGGGAGTATACCTAACAAAGGATGTGAAAGATCTCTACAAAGAGAACTATGAAACTCTAAGAACAGAAATAGCCAAAGATGTTAACAGATGGAAAAACGTACCATGCTCATGGCTGGGAAGAATCAACATTGTTAAAATATCCATACTGCCCAAAGCAATATATAATTTTAATGCAATTCCTATTAAAGCTCCATTGTCATACTTTAAAGATCTTGAAAAAATAATACTTCGTTTTATATGGAATCAGAAAAAAACCTTGAATAGCCAAAACATTACTGAGCAATAAAAACAAAGCAGGAGGAATCACGCTACCAGACACGAGACTGTTCTATAAATCCATAGTGATCAAAACAGCATGGTACTGGCACAAAAGCAGAGAAGTAGATGTCTTGAACAGAATAGAGAACCAAGAGATGGATCCAGCTACTTACCATTATTTGATCTTTGACAAGCCAATTAAAAACATTCAGTGGGGAAAAGATTCCCTATTTAACAAATGGTGCTGGGTAAACTGGCTGGCAACCTGTAGAAGATTGAAACTGGACCCACACCTTTCACCATTAACTAAGATAGACTCTCACTGGATTAAAGATTTAAACTTAAGACATGAAACTATAAAAATCCTTGAAGAAAGTGCAAGGAAAACTCTTGAAGGAATCGGCCTAGGTGAATATTTTATGAGGAGGACTCCCCAGGCAATTGAAGCAGTATCAAAAATACACTACTGGGACCTGATCAAACTAAAAATCTTCTGCACAGCCAAGAACATAGTGAGTAAAGCAAGCAGACAGCCCTCAGAATGGGAGAAAATATTTGCAGGTTATACCTCCGATAAAGGTCTAATAACCAGAATCCACAGAGAACTCAAACGTATTAACAAGAAAAGAACACGTGACCCCATCTCAGGGTGGGCAAGGGACTTGAAGAGAAACTTCTCTAAAGGAGACCGACGCAAGATCTACAAATACATGAAAAAAAGCTCATCATCCTTAATCATCAGAGAAATGCAAATCAAAACTACTCTGAGATATCACCTAACCCCAGTAAGAGTAGCCCACATAACAAAATTCCAAAACCAGAAATGTTGACGTGGATGTGGAGGAAAGGGCACACTTCTACACTGCTGGTGGGAATGCCCACTAATACGTTCCTTCTGGAAGGATGTTTGGAGAACACTTAGAGACCCAAAAATAGACCTGCCATTCGATCCTATAATTCCTTACTAGGTTTATATGCAGAAGACCAAAAGTCACAATATAACAAAGACATCTGTACCAGAATGTTTATTGCAGCCCAATTCATAATGGCTAAGTCATGGAAGAAGCCCAAGTGCCCATCGACCCACGAATGGACTAGCAAATTGTGGTACATGTATACCATGGAATATTATGCAGCCTTAAAGAAAGATGGAGACTTTACCTCTTTCATGTTTACATGGATGGAGCTGGAACATATTCTTCTTAGCCAAGTATCTCAGGAATGGAAGAAAAAGTATCCAATGTACTCAGCCCTACTATGAAGCTAAATTATAGCTTTAATATGAAGACTATAACCCAACTATAGCACAAGACTATGGGGAAAGGGTCAAGGAAGGGGAATGGAGGGGGGAGGTTTTGGTGGAGGGAGGGTAACGGGTGGGGCCACATCTATGGTGCATCTTAGAATGGGTACAGGCGATTGCACAAATGTACACAGCTATGATTTAACAATAAAAAAATTATTACAAAAAAAATAAAGCCTATGTACATACAGCTTTAAGTTAAAAAGTTTGCACTTTCTTGGGATAATTCTGTGAGCTTAGATTGTACTAACATTTACAATGCTTCATACAGTTCATTATCTGTGTATTTTTGTGCTTATGTTTCAGATATCAATTACTCCATTATGCTTTAAAATAATAAATGGCACATGGTTATATATTTTTTCTCAATCAAAACTGGAATGATCTCAGTCCTCACTTTCCATTATCAGAGATAAGGCCTTTAATAGTCACATTTAATGCTTTTTTCTGTTTCACTTGTGTAATAACCAGGAATCCATAGTTTGTGCAATCATATCCAATCAGAAGTAGAGGAAAAAAGATATCTCTGATCTTCTGTGTAGACCATGGTTCTATCAGACAATACAATGACTACCTAGAACTCTGGGGCTCTGGTTAGCAAACATATGATCTGTAATAAAATGACCATAAGCTTGCCCAGAGAGGATTTTCACTGCAGTTCTGAAAATTCTCTGTTTTAGGTCCATTTTCCCCAGGTATCCATTGATTCTCTACCTCATTGGGAGACACTGTTGGTCTCTATTATTTGTAGAACCTATATAAACTAGTGGTCTTTCAGTCTGTAGGCTTTCTTACTGGTACTGCATACTTCTATTCCATTGTCTCACCATTTTTGAAAAAGTCACCCTAACTACATCCAGAAGCCTAGATTTTGGAAACTAATGCATATAACTTCTCATCTTAGTACCAACAAAACCTAAACCTTAAGAATGCAAAGGTCTCTCAAGAGAAGAAATTGAAAAATATCACTTCTACTCATGGCACTATTAACAATGCAAAAATAAAAATAAAAACCTTGGTAAAAATACCATGGGAGAGTTAAATTTCTGCATTGACTGCATTGCATTCATCCATTCAAAAATAAAACTTTTTCAAGGCAAGAAATTCTTTTCATGTAAACTCATCTATCCCATGAAAATGTTTGGATATGGTTTTATTTTTTTCATATGTTCTACTGTTCTACCGGTGAGTGAAACGTCTGTGAGACATCAAAAGGTGTATATTGTTTAAATCTTAAATATATTTTGTTAAACGTTATTCACAAGATGTACAAGGAACATATACAGAATCAAACACTTTTAAAAATATTACCAGTGTAGGGGAGGCACAGCATGATGGCAGACAGGAAGGATGTTAAGCTCAGCAATCCTGAAACGAGAGTCAAGAGTGAGTAGACTAGATCATTCCCTGCATGTAAAGGTTCTGCCCCATGGCTGTAGCAACCACTGGCGGCAGCAGGGGCAACCAGCCCCACCACAGAGGATTGCAGTTCCCAGGTTGTGGGGAAACTAGGTAGTGTGTGGAAAGATTGGTGAAGTGTGGACTCCCTAGAGAAATCAAGCAGGCAGAGTGAGGTGCCATCTAGTGCAGCACCACTGGGGTTAGGCAACAGGACAGACACTCAGACAGAAAAGATCCCAGATAGGAAGAGGCCATTGTTTTAGAATTTGGGAGATGGTGGTCACTGCGGGCACCTTTCTGCGCCGGCCAGGTGCAGCAATTTGAGTCTCACCTATAGACAGTTGTCCTACACTCGGAACTGGCCTAGGATATCCTGCAATTCACGGTAACTGTTGCAGGGAGAATTTGGGAAACCTGCCAGTGAAGATTTTTTGAGATCAGTGGAATTAGCAGTTCGGCAGGATCTAGGTGCAAAATGGGTAATCAGGCAAACACCAAGAACATTTAAGCCAGAAGACAGGTAACTGTCTGGGAACCACTCACAGCGCCATCTGGTGTCCAGAAAGTATATTGCAACATAAATATATTTCTACTAAAGGTGATCCCTGAGGCATATATATATATATTCACATATACATGTATATATATGTGATATATATATGATTTGTTGACTTTTTTCTATTTGCTCATCCTTTTTGATTTTTATCCTTTTTTCTTTCTTGTAGGAGTTATTGTTAAATTTTTTTAAATTATTATTTTGTTTGTTTTTCTCTGCTTCCCCTCCCCTTTTTTATCTTTGACAGAGTTTCACTATGTCACCATCTGTGGAGTGCTTTGGTGTTGCAGCTCATGGAAACCTCTAACTCTCTTGGGCTGAGTGGTTCTCTTGCCTTAGCCTCCCAGGTGGCTGGGGCTGCAGGTGCCCATCATGGTACCTGGCTGTTTTTTGGTTGTGCTTGTCATTGTTGTTTGGCAAGCCCGGGCAAGGTTTGAGCCCGCCAGCTTTGGGGTGTGTGGCTGGTGCCCTGGCAACTGGGCTATGGGTACCGACCCCTCTCCTTCCTCTTAGGGTTATTGAGAGTGCTTATATCAGGATATTAGAGGATTTTGTGTGTGTGTGTGTGCACGCGTGTGTGTGTGTTTGTTTTTGTTTTTGATTGTTTGTGTGTCTGTTTATGTGTTTGTGTGTCTGATTTTCATTTGTTTGTTTGTTCGTTTTGTTTCAATGTGCCTTGTGTTCTGCTAAAACCTCGGGTTGGCTATTTTTCCTAATTCCAATTTTTACATGCAACAAGAGCAAAGAAGAGTGGGGGATGATAGCCAACTGAAGCCAGCTTCCAATAGAAGCTCAATCCGGAGGGAGAGATAATGTTCAGAAAAAAACCGGCAAAGCTGAAAGGTGGGAACTGAGCTGAGAGAAGAGATTGATAATTGCACGCCTTCTCTGCTGAGGCAAGCTGCAACTCCAAGGAAACAAATTTCAGGTGCAGAACCCACTCCAAAGAGGAACATGTCCGTCTCCTCCCCCAAGAGAGTTGCTTGCTTGCTTGCTGTGAGATTTCTACTAGTGAGCGGTGAACTGAGGTCTTCTTCTCTCACCCCATGGGAGTGAGTTGCTGGAAGCTGGGACTCCTTCTCCAGAGAGTCTCTGCTGTGAGCCTGGGCATTCTCTTGTCTGGCATGAAGAGAAATATTTTCCTTGCTACTTTGAACTCCCAATCCACCCTTTCTCCTGGCCTGGTGGTCTATAAGCCCAACACCTGCAGAGACCAGAACATTTGCAGTTCTTTGTAAGACTGGGTATTGCATGGTCTGAGGTAGCATGGCAACACTGTAACTGTGAATCTGGTAACAGTATAAAAAGACACAGTGGGGAAGTGGTGTGTCTTGGCTCTGAGAAAGAGCAATGCAGCAGCAAACAGAGGCTTGGGTCTCCTTATGATGGGGGGAGGCTCAGGAACCGCTGATGCTGGGAATCCGAGTGGAGACACCTCCCTCCTAGCAGCAGCATTAATGGAGGGATCCTGCCAGGGTCAAATTTTGGAGCAACAACTCCCTCTGTGGACTGCCAGAGGGAGCAAGATCTCACATTGCAGGGATACCAGATGAGCAGAGTGGAAGGGGCAGAGGCATGGTCTCTAAGGGCAAAAAATATTTGATGCCTTGTTAAACTCTGGTTTGGAAAGAGCTCAGGTGGAACACTCCCCAGTTTCCATTGAGCATCCGAAGCAATCAGACTTCAACTCCCCCAGCCGGCTGGTGACAGAGTGTGGTTGCTTGGCCATTGAAGCATTGACTTCCCTCTGACTCTGGCAGGCCCAAATCCCTGGCACATTTGCTTATTGGATGGAACTGGGCCACTGCCCAGTGAGGCTACCAGTGCCTGGGTATGACAGAGGTGCAAGGTAAGGAAGGAGGCACCAGCTCCTCTGGACTATTTTGCTGGGCAGGCCTTTTTGACTTCGCAGAGCACCAGAGTGAGTTACATTTGAGCTGCCAGTGGACCCCTGCTGCCTAGATGATGAAGAACTTTTGAACTCTCCTACCTGATCAGTGTTTGTATTGACTGGGACACTTGGTTTGGAACTCTTGACCAGGGCCAATCACATGGAGACACACCAAGGTTATACCCTGGTTGTGTTTGTGGGAATGTGGGATTCTCCTCTTTCAGTTGCCGCCTGTGGGGGATTGGTGGCAGGGTGTCTTAGCTGCTTATATATCTCCACAGCTGAGATTTCAGCTCAAAGCCACTGATTCACTAGGATTGGACAGAGACTAGCTGAGTACAGATCAGAGCCATCTAGCCCCCCCACATCAACCTGGCCCCCAGAGTTTCAAGCTGTAGTAATGAATGGGACTTTTGTAAAGCTCAAGGATAAAAGCCACAATCACCAGTCCAAGTTCTTTGATAAAGGACTGGCTAATTACAACTCCAGGAGCCCTCAATTCAATTTCACCTTGCCAGCTTCTCTAGCCAAATGGTGAAAAATAATCTTGGGGAAGAATCAGTGGGAAAACATGAATAATCTGAGTATATCTACTCCCCCAAGGAATGACAAAGGAGACACAACAGAAGATCCCATTCATAAACAAATGGCTGAGATGTCAGAAACCAAATTCAGAATTTGGATTCCAAATAAGATTAACACAATGAAGGTAAAGATGGAATTATAAACTCAAGGGGCAATTCAAAAGTTCTTTCAAGAATTCAGTGAATTCAAGGACCAAATCACCAAATATTTGACACATTGAGGCAAGAACTTATACCCCTCAAAGATCTGAGAAATACAGTAGAATCCCTTAGTAACAGAATGGAGCAGGCAGAAGAAAAGATCTTTAACATTGAAGACAAATCTTTTGAAAACTCCCAAATGCTGGAAGAGGAAGAGAAGTGGAGAGCAAAAATGGATCATTCCCTGAGAGAAGTGTGGGACCACTCCAAAAGAGGAAACATTCACCTTATAGGAATCCCTAAAGGAGAACAGGATGGTCCAAAAGGCACAGATAATCTACTCCAAGAGATAATTGTGGAGAACTTCCCAAGCATGGTAAGAGATACTGAAATTCAGATAGCAGACAGTTTCAGAACCCCAGCACTACTCACCCAAATAAAGCATCTTCTAGACACATTGTAATTAACTTCTCCAAAGTTAATATGAAGGAGAAAATCCTGCAAGCAGCCAGATGTAAGAAAATCATAACCTACAAGGGGAAGAATATTAGAATGACTACAGATCTCTTTGCTGAAACTTTTCAAGCCAGAAGAGGATGGTCATTGACCTTCAATCTCCTAAAACAAAACAACTTTCAGGCCAGGATCTTGTATCCAGCTATATTGAGCTTCATTTATGATGGAGAACTTAAATACTTTAATTACATACACATGTTGAAGAAATTTGCATAACAAAACCAGCTATTCAGGATATCCTCAGATCTATCCTCCATAATGACCAGCACAATGCTCTACCACCAAAGTAAACTAACTCTGAAATTCTTGACAAAAACCCAATTTCTGCAGTGGTGAAAAGATTCAAAATGTCCACTGGACTTTCCAAAAACATGACACCCCAAATACTACCAGGTTTATCAATACTCTCAATTCATATGAATGGTTTCAACTGTCCTCTTAGGAGGCACAGGTTGGCTGACTGGATTCAAAAACTCAGGCCAGATATCTGCTGCATACAAGAAACTCATCTAACCTTAAAGGATAAATATAGACTCAGGGTGACAGTATGGTCGTCTGTAAACCAGAAAAAAGCAGAGGTCCCAATTTTATTTGCAGATACATTAGGCTTTAAACCAACAAAAGCAAAGCAAGACAAGAATGTTCACTTCATATTTGTTAAGGGAAACACTCAACAAGATGCGATGTTAATTATTAACATTTATGTGCCCAACCAGAATGCTCCTCAATTTATAAAAGAGACCCTAACAGACATGAGCAATTTAATATCTTCCAGCACCATAATAGTTGGAGATTTTAACACCCCTTTGGCAGTGTTGGATAGATCCTCCAATAAGAAACTAAGCAAAGAAATTTTGGACTTAAACTTCACCATACAAAAATTGAATTTAACAGACAACTATAGAACATTTCGTCCTAACAAAACTGAATACACATTCTTCTCATCAGCCCATGGAACATCCTCCAAAATTGATCACATCTTAGGTCACAAGTCTAAATTTAAAAGTATAGAAATTATTCCTTGTATTTTCTCAGATCATCACACAATAAAAGTTGAACTCACCAATAACAGGTATCTGCATACTCAAACAAAGTCATGGAAACTAACCTTATGTTGAATGATACCTGGGTCGTAGATGAGATTAAGAAGGAACTTGCCAAATTTTTGGAACAAAACAATAATGAAGACATGAATTATTGCAAAGGCAGTCCTAAGAGGGAAATTTATAGCATTGCAAGCCTTCCTCAAGAGAACGGAAAGAGAGGACGTCAATAACTTAAGGAGACATCTCAAGCAACTGTAAAAAGAACATTCCAACCCCAAACCCAGCAGAAGAAAAGAAATAACTAAAATTAGAACAGAATTAAATGAAATTAAAAACAAAAGAATTGTTGAAAAGATCAATGAGTCGAAAAGTTGTTTTTTTTTTGAAAAAATTCAACAAAATTGATAAACCTTTGGCCAACCTAACCAAAAATAGAGAATTAAAGTTCCTAATATCATCAATCGGAAATGACAAAGGCAAAATAACAATAGACACTTCAGAAATTCAAAGAATCCTTAATTAATACTACAAAACTTTATTCTTATAAATATGAAAATCTGAAAGAAATTGACCAATACTTGGAAGTATGCCAACTTCCTACACTTAACCACAAAGAATTGGAAATGCTGAACAGACTTATATAAAGAAGTCCTGAAATAGAATCAAGTATATGAAATCTTCCAAAAAAGAAGAGTCCAGGATGAGATGGCTTCATATCAGAATTCTATCAAACCTTTAAATAGGAACCAATACCTAAGTTACTTAACCATTTCCAAAACATTGGAAAAGAAGGAATACTTCCCAACACTTTCTATGAACCCTATCACCCTGAACCCCAAAATAGGAAAAGACCCAACAAGAAAAGAAAATTATAGACCAATATCTTTAATTAATATAGATGCAAAAAATATTCAATAACATCCTAGCAAACAGAATCCAGCAACATATCAAACGAATTATACACCATGACCACGTGGGTTTCATCCCAGTGTCTCAAGGTTGGTTCAATATACATAACACTATAAATATAATACATCACATAAACAAACAAGAAACAAAGACCATATGATTCTCTCAATAGATGCAGAAAAAGCTTTTGACAATATCCAGCATCCTTTCATGATCAGAACAATTAGGAAAAGAGGTATACAAGGGACTTTTCTTTTTTCTTTTTTTTTTTTTTCCGGTTTTTGGCCAATGCTGGTTTGAACCCACAACCTCCAGCATGTGGGGCCGGCACCCTACTCCTTTGAGCCACAGGCACCACCCCTTTAAGGGACTTTTCTTAAACTGATAGAGGCCATCTACAGCAAAACCCACAGCCAATATTATATTGAATGGAGCAAAATTGAAAACATTTCCACTCAGGTCAGTAACCAGGCAAGATTGTCCATTCTCTCCACTGCCTTTTAACATTGTAATAGAGTTTTAGCCATCGCAATCAAGGGTACACAGATAGGGTCAGAGGACATCAAATTTTCACTCTTTGCAGATGATATGATTTTATACCTGGAAAATCTCAGGGACTCAACTACAAAACTCTTAGAAATGATCAAGGAATACAGCAGAACCTCAGGATACAAAATCAATACTCACAAATTATTAGCTTTTATGTATACCAATAATAGTCAAGCTGAAAAAACAATCAAGGACTCTATTCCCTTTACAATAGTGCCAAAGAAGAGGAAATATTTGGGAATTTACCTAATTTATCTTTCTGGACATGAAAAATCTCTATAAAGAGAATTACGAAACTCTGAGAAAAGAAATAGCTGAAGACATTAACAAATGGAAAAACATACCATGCTCATGGCTGAGAAGAATCAACATTGTTAAAATGTCCATATTATGCAAAGCAATTTACAAATTTAATGCAATCCCTACCAACGTACCACTGTCATACTTTAAAGATCTGGAAAAAATAGTATTTCCTTTTATATGGAACCAGAAAAAAACTCAAGTAGCCAAGACATTACTCAGAAATAAAAACAAATCAGGAGGAATCATGCTACCTGACTTCAAACTATACTATAAATTTATAGTGATCAAAACAGCATGGTATTGGCACAAAAATAGAGAGGTAGATGTATGGAACAGAATTGAGAACCAAGAGATGAACCCAGACACTTATCACCATTTGATCTTGAATAAACTCATCAAAAAGTATAAACTGGGGGAAAGATTCCCTATTTAACAAATGGTGCTGGGAGAATTGGCTGGCAACTTGTAAAAGACTGGACCCACACTTTTCACCATTAACAAAAATTGACTCTCGCTGCATAAAACATTTAAAATTAAGACATGAAACTGTAAAGATTCTTGGAGAGAGTGCAGGAGAAACACTTGAAGAAATTGGCCTGGGAGAAAACTTTATGAGATGAAACCCCCGGGGCAATTGAAGCAACACCAAAAACACATTACTGGGACATGATCAAACTAAAAAGCTTCTGCACAGCCAAGAACACAGTAAGTAAAACAAGCAGACAGCCCTCAGAAAGGGAGAGGATATTTGCAGGTTATGCTTCTGACAAAGGTTTGATGACCAGAATCCCCAGAGAACTCAAACTTATGAATAAAAAAAAGAACAAGTAATCCCATTTCATTGTGGGCAAGACACTTGAACCGAAGCTTCTCTGAAGAAGATAGGGGCATGGCCTACAGACAAATGAAAAAATGCTCATCATCTTTAATCATCAGAGAAAAGCAAATCAAAACCATTTGGGATATTATCTAACTCCAGTAATAGTGGCTCACATAACAAAATCCCAAAACTACAGATGTTGGCATGGATGTGGAGAAAATGAACACTTCTATACTGCTGGTGGGATTGCAAGCTAATACATCCCTTTTGGAAAGAAGTATGGAGAATACTCAGGAATCTAAAAGTAGACCTGCCATTTGATCCTGCAATTCCTGTACTAGGTATATATCCAAAAGACAAAAAAATCACTTTATAACCAAGATATTTGCACCAGATTGTTCATTGCAGCTCAATTCATAATAGCCAAATCATAGAAGAAGCCCATGTACCCATTGACCCATGAATGGATTAATAAATTGTGGTATATATATATATATATATACACACACACACCATGGAATATTATGCAGCCTTAAAAAAGATGGAGACTTTACCTCTTTACCTTTACATGGATGGAGCTGGAACATATCCTACTTAGTAAAGTATCTCAAGAATGGAAGAAAAATATCCAATGAACTCAGTACTATTATGAAACCAATTTACAATCACACTTTCATATGAAGAATGTATTACAACTATGGCCCAGGATGAAGGAGGGAGGATGGGGGAGACAGGTGGGGAGAGTGGGTAGATCGAGAGAGGGTGAATATCCATAATGTAAGGGTCCATGTCGGATCTATTAAATATAGAGTATAAATGTCTTAACACAATAATTGAGTAAATGAGATGAGATATATATTAACCAGTGTGATGTAAACTCTCCTAATTCTATATAAAATCATCCCATTGTACCCCATAAATGCATTAATGTATACATGATCTATGTGTTTATGATTTAATAAAAAAAATTTTTAAAGAATGATCTGAAAGAATACACAATGCGATGTATAAATGATTACCTTTGAATAATAGAAAGATGAGTTTTTTATTAAAAAAAATTACCAATGTGAAAGTAGATACAGATATTAACACCACTTCTTTCATGCCATAAATTGGTAAACATGGTCCTTTGGTATATCCACGCCTTTTCATGACGATGCTCAGACTGAATAAAGTTACTTCTCTTAAAGGAGGCCTTTCTCTACATTTACAGGCTTTTAGTACAGTCTATATATAGTGCAGTAGCTAACAGTATAGGTAGTTTGTAGCAGCCCTTATAGCCTATGAGGCTAGGAGGAGTGAGAGTTATAAGAAATACTTGTATAGCTCAATAATGGAACACCTTGGTGAAAAGGGCATGAAGAGGGATTTAGCTCTCCTAACAAGCATGAGAGCTTGTGAGATGAGAGCACTGGTGAATTGGCAGTCTCTACACCTGTGGTGATGAGAGGCACGAGATCAGCCTTATATTAGGCTGGAGGAGAAGGCAGTCGGGAGCATGCTCATTCTATCATGGACCCACTTACTCTAACTCTGACTCCTCTCCTGCCTGCAGAACGCCAACACGGTGTCTCTCTGCTGAAGATCACTAAGCTCTACTAAAGACTAAAATCTATCTAATCTAGGACTGCTTTATTCTAAGTCAGTCTTTCTCTCTCTCTCTCTCTCTATCTCTCTCTCTCTCTCTCTCTCGCCCTCCATCTAAAGTAGATAGCCCTCAGGCACCTAAGAGCAATTGTTCCTGAGCAAGGTAGCTTAGCGGTCCGTGGTCCACATCCAGAACCTAGATAAGCTGAGCCTGAGACCTGGCCAGTCCCGGACCCTGACAAGCGGTGGCAGCAGTGGATTGTGACAGCAGTTGATTTCTATTTTTTTCCTCTAATGTCTAGAATAAAAGATTTGCATTGACTAAAATAAACCAAACAAAGAAGCAAACAGAAAGGAGGACTGGAAAAAAGCGAAAATGATGAATTACACACAGGATACTCTCAAACTAAGAACAAATATTGAGAAAGTTGTAAACACAAGTTTATGTACGAATGGAGGTGATAGTATAATTAGGTTGTTAATGAGCAGCCAAAGGTTTTTAGAAATTTTTAAAAATTAGAGCAACCTAATTGTATATGATGTATATATCTCTGTGGCACACACATGAATTATTATTTAAAGTGACTTACATCATAATTTGGCCTCTACAGTCAGCATAACGTATTTTGTCAGCACAAAATATTGGAATGAAATCTTAAGCTGCATTTATATACTTGATAATAATATTGGGGTTTGCTACTTTGAAAGTCTCATGACGGGTGGTTCAAATGCTTGATTATGTCAATGCCATTAGGACTTAAAATTTTAAAATTAAAAGAAACAGGATGCAAAATTTAGAAACAAAAAATTAAATAAAAATCCCATAATATGAAATTCAAAAGTACCAGTATAAGATCTGGATTAATTGTTCTTTTTCTAAAAGTATATAATTCCTGCCTCTGCCAGTGAAAACTTCTAAAGCCAATCACAATTCAGCAGAAATGTCTATCTCTAAAACAGTCTCTAAATATTATCCACCAATTAACAGAAACAAGTATCCTTTCAGATATGCCTAATTCTTGATCTGAGAAAAGAAAATTACAAGATGAGCTGCTAACATCTTGTGCTATTAGAAGAGTGTCCAAAGTGCTAATTTCTACAAGTAGTAAATGGCATTTTAAAAATGTGAGAGAATTGGAAATGGTTATTCATTAAAAGAAATTTAAACCAAATTCAATGCATACACCTTTTTAGAATCCTTAATTTACCAAATAATATTTTCATATGGTTAAGTAAATAAGAAAAGTTCGAAATGATTGCATTTACTAAAGAATATTGTTACTTTGTGATTTTGTTTGCTTTCTGATGCTATTTTTGTTATGTTAAAATATTATACAATGTAAATAAGTGGGGACAGGATTAATGAAACATGAACAGTGAAATGTTGGTAGCTGTTAAATGAGCACGGTGAGCATGTAAAGTTTATTTCTTTGTATATTTTAAAATGTCTAAATAGCTAAATGCCCACACATATAAATAGAAATATGCATACACATACATAAACCCACAACTATGCTGCAATTTATTGCAGATTCAATCTGATGATGATGTGAAAAGTACCTTCTGTATTGTCAAAACATTGTGGACATAGCAGTGCCATTGGTCAATGAGCTTTCAATGGCCTGATTGCAGAGATTCATTGATTGTACAGATGTTACTGAAAGGTTTTTATAATCATGGCATAGCATTAGATAATTGGTTCAAAGATTGACATGTTTTTTGTCTCAGTGGAGTTGTTACATTATATTTTAATTTATATTCCTGTTTTCTGCATTCATTCATTCTTTCAGCAGTTTTTATTGAATGTGTATTATGTTTCAGGCACTAATTTGCATGGAACACAGTGGTGCATGAAACATATAAAATCTCTTTCTCACACCCAGTTCGTGGACTATCACTCTAACATGTTTCACACCATTCACCTTACTTACCTAAAGCTTCAGATATCCACATTTCTAATTCTCCTTACATACAGAAAGCTTTTACTTAGGTAATTCCATTCCTAATAAGACTTCCTTTGTGAAGCCTTTTTAATACTTCTTCTTAGTACATTTTTAATAGCTCCAGTTTGAAACCATATCCATTTACCTTGACACTTCTGACATTCTATTTCAATTATTGATCAGGTGTTGTCCTTTCATACTAGCCTATGGATTTATCAAATATAGGGAGAAAATCTTTTTTGTGTGTGTTCTATATTCCCGTTAGAATGGGAAACTCCCAATACTTTAAAAGAAGAGAAGAAGGAAATTAATTATATACCAGATGGTCTAATTAAACTGCCATCAGCAAAGAGAAAATGATAGGAACTCAGAAAGTAAACTATCCTCCCTTACATGGGAGTGAAAATGGGAAGAAGGCAAAAGTAGTTGTTCAACTTGCTTCACTCACTGGGAGTTCCACAACCTGTGAGAGATTTGTGTCTTTTGTATAAAGAGCAGACAAGTATATTTTGGCAATAACAAAAATTGTCTAGCAAGATAAAACATCATCCTGGCAACACACTTCATTGGAGCATCTCACTTAAATGAAAGTGTGCAGATCCAGGTGGGGTGAATTTCTAGTGGATCTCTTTAATTTATCTCATATAAAGAATTGAAAGATCCTGAAAGGTAAATCTTCAATCTTATTTCCAAATAAAATCTGTATATGGGATAGTAGAAATGACAGTTAACAGTACATTTCACAGTTCTTTTTTTTTTAAGTTTTTTTTTTATTATTAAATCATAGCTGTGTACATTGATATAATCATGGGGCATCATTCATTATCTTCACAGACCGTTTACCAAGTTTCACATATACCCTTGCAAGATGCACCGCTGGTGTAATCCCACCAATCCCCTTCCCTGTAACCACCTCCCCCCACCCTCCCCTCCCTTTCCCCCTTACCCCTATTGTTAGGTTGTAACTGTGTTATAGCTTTCATGTGAAAACCCTAAATTAGTTTCATAGTGGGGCTGAATACATTGGGTACTTTTTCTTCCATTCTTGAGATACTTTACTAAGAAGAATATCTTCCAGCTCCATCCATGTAAACATGAAAGAGGTAAAGTCTCCATCTTTCTTTAAGGCTGCATAATATTCCATGGTGTACATATACCACAATTTATTAATCCATTCGGGGATCGATGGGCACTTGGGCTTCTTTGCATTGCTAATGACTTAGCAATTATGAATTGGGCTGCAATAAACATTCTGGTACAAATATCTTTGTTATGATGTGATTTTTGGTCTTCTGGGTATACGCCCAGTAGAGGGATTACAGGATTGAATGGCAGATCTATTTTTAGATCTCTAAGTGTTCTCCATATCTCTTTCTGAAAGGAATGGATTAATTTGCATTCTCACCAGCAGTGCAAAAGTGTTCCCTTTTATCCACATCCATGCCAACATCTCTGGTCTTGGGATTTTGTGATATAGGCTAGTCTCACTGGAGTTAGAAGGTGTCCAAAAGTAGTTTTGATTTGCATTTCTCTGATGATTAAAGATGATGAGCATTTTTTCATATGTCTGAAGGCCACACGCCTGTCTTCTTCAGAGAAGTTTCTCTTCAAATCCCTTGCCCACCCTGCGATGGGATCCCTTGTTCTATTCTTGCTAATGCGTTTGAGTTCTCTGTGGATTCTGGTTATTAAACGTTTGTCAGAGACATAACCTGCAAATATCTTCTCCCATTCTGAGGGCTGTTTGCTTGCTTTACTTACTGTGTTCTTGGCTGTGCAGAAGCTTTTTAGTTTGATCAAGTCCCAGTAGTGTATTTTTGAAGCTGCTTCAATTGCCCGGGGGGGTGGGGGGTTCTCCTCATAAAATACTCGCCCAGACCGATTTCTTCAAGGGTTTTCCCTGTACTCTCCTCTAGTATTTTAATACTTTCATGTCTTAAGTTAAAATCTTTAATCCAGTGAGAGTCTATCTTAGTTAATGGTGAAAGGTGTGGTTCCAGTTTCAGTCTTCTGCAGGTTGCCAGCCAGTTCACCCAGCACCATTTGTTAAATAGGGAATCTTTTCCCCACTGAATGTTTTTAATTGGCTTGTCAAAGATTAAATAATGGTAAGTAGCTGGATTCATCTCTTGGTTCTCTATTCTGTTCCAGACATCTACTTCTCTGTTTTTGTGCCAGTACCATGCTGTTTTGATCACTATCGATTTGTAGTATAGTCTGAGGTCTGGTAGCGTAATTCCTCCTGCTTTGTTTTTATTTCTGAACAATGTCTTGGCTATTTGAGTTTTTTTCTGATTCCATACAAAATGAAGTATTGTTTTTTCAAGATCTTTAAAGTATGACAGTGGAACTTTAATAGGGATTGCATTGAAATTATATATTGCTTTGGGTAGTATGGACATTTTAACAATGTTGATTCTTCCCAGCCATGAGCATGGTATGTTTTTCCATTTGTTAATATTTTCAGCTATTTCTTTTCTTAGAGTTTCATAGTTCTCTTTATAGAGACCTTTCATGTCCTTTGTTAGATAAATTCCCAAATATTTCATCTTCTTTGGCACTACTGTGAATGGGATGGAGTCCTTAACTGGGTTTTCAACTTGAGTATTGTTGGTATATATAAAGGCTACCGATTTATGAATGTTGATTTTGTAACCTGAGACGCTGCTGTATTCCTTGATCACTTCTAAGAGTTTTGTAGTAGAGTCCCTAGTGTTTTCCAGATATACTGTCATATCATCTGCAAAGAGTGAAAGTTTGATCTCTTCTGACCCAGTATGGATACCCTCGATCGCCTTTTCTTCCCTAATTGCGGTGGCTAAAACTTCCATTACAATGTTAAAAAGCAATGGAGACAATGGGCAGCCTTGTCTGGTTCCTGATCTGAGTGGAAATGATTCCAATTTAACTCCATTCAATATGATATTGGCTGTGGGTTTGCTGTAGATGTGTAGATAGTCTCTATCAGTTTAAGAAATGTCCCTTCTATACCAATTTTCTTAAATGTTCTGATCACAAAGGGATGTTGGATGTTATCAAAAACTTTTCTGCATTGATTGAGAGAATCATATGGTCTTTGTTTTTTAATTTGTTTATGTGCTGGATTACATTTATAGATTTACGTATATTGAACCAGCCTTGAGACCCTGGGATAAAACCGACTTGGTCATGATGTATAATTTGTTTGATGTGTTGCTAGATTCTGTTTGTTAGGATCTTGTTGAATATTTTTGCATCTATATTCATTAGTGATATTGGTCTATAATTTTCTTTTCTTGTTGGATCTTTTCCTGGTTTGGGAATCAGGGTGATGTTTGCATCATAGAACGTATTAGGTAGTCTTCCTTCTTTTTCTACCTTTTGGAACAGGTTGGGTAATATAGGTACTAATTCCTCTTTAAAAGTTTGGTAGAATTCTGACGTGAAACCATCTGTTCCCGGGCTTTTCTTTTTCGGGAGGTTTTGTATGGTTGATGCTATTTCCGAACTTGATATGGGCCTGTTCAACATTTCCACTTGATTCTGGCTAAGTCTTGGAAGGTGACGTGCTTCAAGTATCGGTCAATTTCCTTCAGATTTTCATATTTCTGAGAATATAGTTTCTTGTAATATTCAATAAGGATTTTTTAGATTTCTGAGGAGTCTGTTGTTATTTCGTCTTTGTTGTTTCTGATTGATGAGATCAGAGATTTTACTTTTTTCCTGATTAGGTTGGCCAAAGGTTTATCAATTTTATTGACCTTTTCGAAAAACCAGCTTTTTGATTTATTGATCTGTTGTATTATTCCTTTGTTTTCAATTTCATTTAATTCTACTCTAATTTTGGTTATTTCTTTTCTTCTACTGGGTTTGAGGTTGGAATGTTCTTCCTTTTCCAGTTGCTTGAGATGTCCCATTAAGTTGTTAACATCCTCTCTCCGTTCTCTTGAGGAAGGCTTGCAGTGCTACAAATTTCCCTCTTAGAATTGCCTTTGCGGTGTCCCAGAGGTTCTGATTGTTCGTGTCTTTGTTGTTGTTTTGTCCATTGGCGATTTCTTTCTTAATCTCATCTCTGACCCAGCTATCATTCAACATAAGGTTATTTAAGTTCCATGTTCTTGTATGAGTATGCAGATTCCTGTTGTTACCCAGCTCAAGTTTTATTCCATGGTGGTCCGAGAAGATGCATGGAATAATTTCTATTCCTTTAAATTTACTGAGGTTAGACTTGTGACCTAAGATGTGATCGATTTTGGAGTAAGTTCCATGGGCTGATGAGAAGTATGTGTATTTAGTTTTGTTGGGATGAAATGTTCTGTAGATGTCTGCTAAATCCAAATGTTGGATGGTTAGGTTTAAATCTAAGATTTCTTTGCTCAGCTTCTTGTTGGAGGATTGATCCAACACGACCAAAGGAGTGTTGAAATCTCCAACTATTATGGAGCTGGAGGAAATCAAGTTGCTCATGTCTGTTAGAGTTTCTCTTATAAATTGAGGTGCATTCTGGTTGGGTGCATAGATACTAATAATTGAGATCTCATCATATTGAGTATTACCCTTAACAAATATGAAGTGACCATTCTTGTCCTTCCTTACTTTTGTTGGTTTAAAGCCTATTGTATCTGCAAATAAAATTGCAACACCTGCTTTTTTCTGATTACCTTTTGCCTGAAATATGGATGACCATCCTTTCACCCTGAGTCTGTATTTGTCTTTTAAGTTAAGATGTGACTCTTGTATACAACAAATATCTGGCCTGAGGTTTTGTATCCAGTCAGCTAACCTATGCCTATTTAGAGGACATTTTAAGCCGTTCACATTAATGGAGAATATTGATAAGTCTGGTGAAGTTTTGGGTATCGAGTTTTTCAAAAGTCCAGTGGGCATTTTTAATCCTTTTGCCAGTGTGGAAATTGGAGCTTGATCCGAAGTTTCTGAGTGAGTTTACTTTTGTGGTATAGGATTGGGTTGGTCATTATGGAGGATAGGTCTGAGAATATCCTGAAGAGCTCGTTTGGTTATGGCAAATTTCTTCAACATATGAATGTCATTAAAGTATTTATTTTCTCCATCATAAATGAAACTCAGTTTAGCTGGATACAAGATCCTGGGTTGAAAGTTATTTTGCTTTAGGAGATTAAAAGTCGGTGACCACCCTCTTCTGGCTTGAAAAGTTTCAGCAGAGAGATCTGCAGTCATTCTAATATTCTTCCCTTTGAAGGTAATGGTTTTCTTTCTCCTGGCAGCTTTCAGGATTTTCTCCTTCATATTAACTTTAGTGAAGTTAATTATGATATGCCTGGGGGATGTCTTATTGGGGTTGAGTTGTGCTGTGGTTCTGAAGCTGTCCGCTATCTGAATTTCAGAATCTCTAGGCATGTCTGGAAAATTCTCTTTCATAATTTCATGCAGAAGGGCCTCTGTGCCCGGCGAGGCCACTTCATCTGTTTCTGGAACTCCAATAATTCGGATATTCACCTTCTTCGAATTATCCCAAAGCTCTCGGAGAAAATGATCCTTTTTTGCTCTCCATTTCTCTTCCTCTTTGAGAGTTTGGGAGCGTTCAAAGGCTTTATCTTCAATGTCAGAAATCCTTTCTTCTGCTTGCTGCATTATGTTGCTGAGGGATTCTACTGTATTTTTCATATCTTTCAGGGCTGCAAATTCTTGCTTCCGTGTGTCTAAGTTTTTGGTGGTTTTGTCTTTAAGTTTGTTAAATTCTTGAGACAACTTTTGAATTTCTCCTCGAATTCCTAATTGCACTTTGTTAATCTTGTCTGCAATCCAAATTCTGAATTCGATTTCTGACATCTCAGCCAGTTGTTTATGAATGGGATCTTCGATTACATCTGCCATGTCTTTCCCTGGGTGGGTTGATCTATTCTGGTTATTCATGTTACCAGAGTTTTTCCGCTGATTCTACCCCATGGTTGTTTTACTCCCTCTGATTTTTTCCCCTGGGGCTTTTTCAAGGGCCTGTACAGTGTTGTGGCCTGAGAAACTGGGGCCCTGTCTGGTGTGGTGGGGCTAAGTGGTTCTGTCTTGTTTTAGCTGGTTTCTGTTCCACCCTAGTGAAACAGATACTCTGCATTGAAGTCTCAGCTGTGGAGAAATATCAGCAATTAAGTCACCCCCCCCCCACCTGGCAAACAATTGGAAAAGAGAAATGAAACCTTCCTACCACCGTGCATACAGGGCACCACCTGATTTGTCCTCAGGTGATTGGTTCAGTTCAAAAAGTCCAAATCAATTGTCTCAGTCTACACCTGTCTCAGGTGAGAGAGTTTCAGAGGTCTCTGGGAACTGGATCACAGGGGTCTGGTGACTACTCTGGTGTGGCTTGCTCCAGTGCTGCGTGGAGTCAGGAGGATCCACCCATCAGATAGATCAGTCTGGGAAGGTTGCTGCCTCCTTCCCCACCTTGCACCACTGTCACACCCAGTCACTGATAGCCCTGAAGTTGGCTGACCCAGTTGCCTGTATTGAATCGGTACTCCAGGAGTTTGCACGTGCCTGAATCACAAGGAAGTCTGCCAGGCCACTGCGCTCTGCCTCTCTCTAGCAGGAGGAGGTGAGGCCTGATAACCTCGGGCTCTTGATGAAGGTTGGGGGGTTTTCACTCAGGTCCAGTCTCGCCCCTGATTAATGTTACTGACAGAACAGAACAGAACAACTCTGCGGTTCCCCTGCAGAAGAGAAGCTGAATTGAGTTCCAAATCATCTTGTCTTTGCTCTTGTATTGTCCATAGGCTGACGCTCCCCTGAGGGCCAGGTGCGTCTTAGGTTTAGTAAAGCGGACCTCTGGGTCAGCCCTGCCCTGAGAGTTTCCCCGGTTTGCAAGTTGGAGTTGGCTTAGGCAAATCCTATACTCAGAGTCTCTGGTTGCCCAGGGAGACAGGGGGTGTGGCTTCAGAATATTTGGTAGTGAGCCATATTGCTAGCAAAAGAGGGCTGCTGTTTTATGGCTCAGGCAACCGCTGCTCCAGTGTAGCTACCTTCTGGCCAACCGTCCTCTCTCCACTCCTGTACCCCAGAGTCTGCACCAACCGGCTGCAGCCCAGCACTGTCTATACCCCTCGAGCAATATCCCAGAAGTCTGAACCCCTGGGGGACAGGCCTCCAGACCATGGAGGGAGAGCAGAGGGGAGCATGGGGAGTGCTGGGAGCCTGTGGTTGTGGGCAGAGAACACACACAGCTTTACACAGTTTTATGCCTGGCCATATTGTCACCAAAAGACGGCTGTCACACTGTGCCTCAGGGAACTGCCACTCCAGTGCGGTCCCCTCTCCGCCAACAGGGACTAGCCTCCAGACCTCAGTGTGAGTGAAGGGGAGTGCTGGGAGCTCAGAATTTCAGGTAGAGACTATATACAGTTTATACAGTTTTATGCCTGACAGGAGTACGCCGTGGCATCCTAGTGGGGGACATAGGTCCAGTTTTTAGAGGGTCTCTCCCGTGGGGTGTAGTGGGAGGACCTTTGAACTATGCCCATTTGTTTGTGGGGCACTCTGAGCCGTTCTTTTGGGGGAGGGGACTCCCGTCCACTTGGTGATGGATTTTGTACCTTTTGTTTGTATCCTTGTGGTCGCAGCTCGCCTCAGTGGGGTTGACATGCATTCTTCAACCTTCTCTCTTAGTGCAGCTGAAATCCACCAGGTTACTTGCTGAATTTTTGTCCTTTAACTCTCCTACTGGACGGGAGCCTCTGTGGAAAGCTGGCTTCAGTCAGCCATCTTGTCTCCTCCCTCTCGATGCTTATTTCTTTTAGCCATTCTTTCACAGTAAAAAGTGCTCTGTCCATTTCACAGTTCTTTAACAACAAATATTAGAAGAAAGAAAAAGAAGAATATGAATACCAACCAAGCTGTAAAAGGACTGGTGCAAAGGACAAGTAACGGGAGGAGAGAGAGGGGAAAAGCGAGGTGGAGTTTTTGTCAATGCAAAGCATGTTTGCAATAGGATTCTCACTTGTTTCATGTTCCATCCCTCTCTAACCTCCACGGCACCCACTCCCAACAAATCAAATGTACTTGGCTAGAAAAATTTGTTTAAAAACTCCTTAGTGACAATGTCTTACTATATTGTCCAGTCTGTAGTGCAGTGCCTAATCACAGGTAATCCTTGTGTGCTGCCACCTCAAAACCCCAGGCACAAGGGATCCTCCTACCTCAGCCTACCAAGTAGCTGGGAATATAAGCACTGTGTGACAGCTAGAAATAATTTTTCTTCTTTTTTTTTTTTTAATTGGAAGTTAAGGTTAGGTTTCATTTATCATCTTTCTTTTCTTCTTCTAATTTTTTTTTTATTTTTCTTTTTTTTATTGAGGGTGCAAAAAATTAGTTTACACTGTTTGTATTTGTTAGTAAAGTCCCTCTTATAGTTGTGTCCTGCCCCCAGGTAGTGTGCCATACACTGTAACCTCTCTCTCCTCCCCCTCCATGCTCCCTCATGCCCCCACTCCACACCTTGAATTGATTTGAGTTTTTCATTTATGTAGATATGTAGTAGATCATACAATGGCTTCATATTAGAATTGAGTACATTGGATTCTTGCTTCTCCATTCTTGTGATATTTTACTAAAAAAAATGCATTCCAGCTCTTTCAAGGTTAATACAAAAGATGTAAAGTCTCCATCTTTTTAATGGCTGAATAGCATTACATGGTGTACATACCCAACAGCTTGTTAGAGGGTAAACATGTTTTGTTTATATTCTTTGTTTTTTGTACAGATTGAGTCAAAGGCATAAGTGCACCCTTTACCTATATGGTGTTCACTGTTCCCAATAGGTGCATGTTTATCCACCCCCTCCACCCTCCTCCCCTAACCTTGATTTTCATTGATATTTACTTCCATATATATGTGTACTTAAGGGTCGATTGATTAGGCCCAATTTAGTATTGAATACATTTGTTTGTTTCTCCATTCTTGTGAGGTTTCACTTAGAAAAATGGTTTCTTGTTCCATCCAGGTTATCACAAAAGATACTAGGTCACCATTTTTTATGGATGAGTAATACTCCCTAGAATGCATATACCACATTCTATTAATCTAGCCATGTATGTATTGTTGGACACTTGGGTTGTTTCCACATTGTGATTGTGAATTGTCCTGCCATTAACATTTGAGTTTCAGTGTCTTTTGTATAAAATGGCCTTTTCCCTTTGGGTATATACTCAGCAGTGGGATTGCTAGATCAAATGGTAGTCCTAATTTTAAAAAGTTTTATGAGGTAAATACAATTTTCTATAAGATTACACTAGTTTGCAGGCCCAGCAACAGTGTGTAAGAGTTCCTTGCTCTCCACGTTCACATCAGCATCTGTTGTTTTGGGACTTTTTAGTACAAGATATTCTCATGGAGTTAGGTGATATCTCACTGTTGTTTTGACTTGCATTTCCATAACAATTAGAGATTCTGAGCATTTTGGCATGAGTTTATTGGCCATAAGTATATCTTAATTTGAAAAGTTTCTGTGCACGTTTGCCCACTTTTTATAGATGTTGGTTGTTTCTTGCTGATTTGCTTGATTTCTTTGTAGATTCTGCTTATCAGTTCTTATTCAGATGTATAGCATGAAAATATTTTCTCCCATTCTATGGGTTGTCTTTTGCTCTTTTGATTGTGACCTTGGGTGTGCAGAGCCTTTTAATTTGATCAGGTCCCATTTATTTATTTTTATTGTTGTTGAGATTGCCTTTGGTGTCTTCTTCATGAATTCTTTGTTGAGGCTAATATCTATGAGAATTTTTCCAACATTTTCTTCTAGGATTCTAATACTTTCATGCCTTAGTTTAAGTCTTTTATCCACCCTGAGTTAATTTTTGTGATTGATGAGAAATGCAGATCCTGTTTCAGTCTTTTACATGTTTTCTAAGCACCATTTATTGAACACAGAATTTTTCCCCAGGGTACTTTTTTTTTTTATCTGTTTTGCTAAAAATCAAATGGGAACATGATGATGATTTCATCTCTAGAGTTCTGTGTTCTGAGAGAGATATCTTTGTCTCTGTTTTTGTGCCAGTACCATGCTGTTTTGGTTACTATAGCCTTGTTGTATAGCTTGAAGTCTGGTAAAGTGATGCCTCCTGCTTTGTTCTTATTAAGTAAGGTTCCATTGGCTATGTTAGGTCTTTTCTGGTTCCATATGAAGTGTAGAACTATTTTTTCTAGATTTGCAAAAAGTGACCTTTTATTTCCTCACAAACGTAATTATCACCTGCAATTATTAAAATTCCATTACCCCATAACTGTCTGTTGAAGAAATATCCACTCAGAAAAATTTAATTAATATGATGAGATTAAGGCGTTTATATTCTTTTTCCATTCCTGTCTTTTATTATGACTCACAGAGACAATTGAAAGTGAAAAATTGTTATAATCACGGTATGTATTCATGGGCTTAAAATATGACCTTCTGAGCCACTACTACATAATTGACATGGATCCTACATTTTTAGGATTCTATACATAAATTTGCTAGTCTTTTGGGCTTGCAGACAGTTTTTTAAAAAATTAATTTTAATTACATCTGTGTTGTTTTTGACAGAGAAGTTGTGGACCAAATTTTTCCAAAGATTAGTTCAATGTTTTCCATGTGTAAATTTTCTAGGTTTTTGCATTTGTAAGTAGTTTTCTAAAAATTTAATTTTAAATACATCTATGTTGTTTTTGACAGAGAAATTGTGAAACAATTTGTTCCAAAGATCAGTTCCAGTGTTCCAATGGTCAGTGTATATCAGCAAAATGGAAATGTGATGGCCATGAAGACTGTAAATATGGGGAAGATGAGAAAAACTGTGAGCCAGGTAAAATGATTGAGGCGATATTTAATTTAGTTGACATTTTACCTGGATAGAACTTACATTTCAATAGCAATATGCTTAAAACAGTGGTAAACATGTCACATATTTACCATTTTTAGAAAATAATCTGAAATATTTGTGAATAAATGAATAGGTATATCCATCACATGTTTGGAAAGTGTTTTGGCAGATAAAAATCATTATTCATGTATGTAACCAGAACATTATTCTTATAAATTTGATTTTCTAGTTGTTATATTTTATTGCACCATTTGGAATTATTTTCCCAAGATAATCAAATGAAATAGGTTGAAATTGTAATACCATAAAAGACAGGGTTTTAGTTCTGAAAACTGAGGTTATAAAACAGAATGTAGTAATTTCAGTGTGATACCAACACAGAAGTATGTTATTTATATTTACAACTTAAGCCAAATCAAAATAAAATGAAGTAGAAAAACCAAAATACAGATAAAAGTGACACTACCCAATTTATGCATTCCTATTTCTTTAATGTGGTTTTATAAATATACTCATTAAAATACAAATTTTTACGTAAATATTTTAATTATATTTTCTTATGAGAAAAAAGTTACTGGAAGAAAATCATACTGTAAACTATGTATAACCATGAAAGCATTACCTTGAGAGAATAGGTCAGAGTAGCAGATACAAGGCATATATATTACCATGCCCCAGCGTCATGCCCGTGATCCACATTGATAATTGATCATGAATTTTTCTTTTACTCAATACAGATGTGTTCTTAGATTCCTCATTAATGTAGATCCATAGGCCAACACTATTAATTAAAATGAATCAGATCTCAAAGAAAAAGTCTTTTAGTATCCCTGAACCAAGCCATTCAATCCACAAAGTCATTATATAAGTACATTTGGCTACCTTGTAGTCTAATACAAGGCCAGAAGCCCCGAAGTTTGAATACAAGCCTCATAGACAAATCCAGCTTTCATAATCCTGTCAATCAATTAGAATGGGTAGTGGTAACAACATTTATCCACCTATTATTTTTAATTTCTATATCATAAAGGAATACTGCACATGATATAGACTCTGTTAATTATACATATGTTTACATTTAAAACTCCAAAGCAATAAAATTCTTAGAACTAATTCAAATACTCTTCTTTTCTCAACATAGCCAAATAGATTGCACTGAGTCTGTGAGACCATACCAAGATTTCTACCATTTATACGGTGTATATATGATTAACATTTATAAGGATTACTAAATATTATTAAATTTTTCAAAAAATTTGAGGATTTAATTATTTAAAATTATTTAATTTAAAATCATGAAAAATTCATTTTACAATTCAAAATCAAAAGGATGGAGATTATCCTTTTGATCCCCTTTCTTTTTTTACTGAGTTAAATACTTACTGCATAGACTATTATATCAGTTAAATATGTTTAATAGAAGGCAACAATATTGCAAAACACATTTTAAATGTATCTTTAATACCAAATGTTGAATAATTTCCATAAATTTATACTTTTAAGGGTTTATATGTCTTTTATATCCCCAACCCATCATGCTTTTACTGCATCTAAATCTCAAATTTTATGTTCAGCTTCTCCTACTTGCTCATCAAGTGAATATATATGTGCCAGTGGTGGATGTGTTTCAGCGTCTTTGAAATGTAATGAAGAATATGATTGTGCTGATGGTTCAGATGAGGTAAAATCTATCATGCAATTAAAGTTTTTGAATGACATGAATTAAGTTTGGAAAAACAAATGCAATGAAAATAAAGGGACAGAAACTTGATTCGTGGCAGCATGTAAAATGTCAGTAAATATACTTAATGCAATCATTCCTACAAGTACTTGAATCTTTATACACTAAAGCTTATTGTAATTTCTAGAGGTTATTTCATTAAGTCAAAATAAAAGAAAGCCCAAGGTATAATAAATCTCCAGTATTAAAAGCTACATGTTTATTTTCCCTGTGACTGTATCATTATCATCATTGATTCACATGATTAATTCATATCATTCATATGATTCATTATCATTAATGAAAACTGCAGTTCCCATTTGTATTTGAACAGATGGACTGTGTGACTGAATGTAAGGAAGATCAGTTTCGGTGCAAAAATAAAGCCCACTGTATTCCAATCAGATGGCTGTGTGATGGAATTCATGACTGTGTGGATGGCAGTGATGAAGAGAAGTGTGACAGAGGTAAGGTATTTTTTGTTTGTGTGCCCATAAAGGAGACAATGAAAGTTGAGGTGCTGCACAAAATGTATGTAGTAGGTGCTAGAGGAAGAGGATAAAATCATTAAATGATTATCTTTACTCATTCTAGTTTCATTACATAATGGCTTGTTCTAAATATGGAAATTTAGATCATCTTCAGAAAGAGCATAATCTTGATCTGTATTTAACAAAAACAAACAAAATGCAAGTGTTTATTGATTGCTCACTGTGAGGCATTAAATCCAGTGTTCAGACTGGATTCTGGGTCAGGGATAGGATATGTGACTACAGATAATGTAGGCACCATAGCTATTGCTGCAAAAGGATTTCTGTATTTTATGAGCATGCCTCTCTTCCATATTGCCTGCCTTACTCTGAAAAAACAAGAGTAACATAGGCTATACTAGATTGCGCACATTGGTATGCTGTCTGATATATAGGTTATAGGTTGTGCCCAGATTTCCTTCTTGCCATATCATTGAGAAAATGACCTACCTTTTTTGTCAGTCTGGAAAACAACTTTTAGTTTTGTCATATATTATTTTCCAGCTATTTGAAGACTATTTCCTGACAGATAACAACTTTTTACTTAAAACTGCTGTACTAAACACAGTTGATTATTACTGTTTTAGAGTTAATGGGAATTAATGTAAGGCAAGCAATCATATGCTAAAGCTTAAAATGATCAAAAATTAACCAATTCTCTTTATTTTAATGTTATTAAATAGGATGTTAAAATATAAAATTCTTGTGACTGCCTTGCAGAAATCTGTCAGTAGAATTTGCAATGCAGAATATTTGGAGCATCGTCAACAGAAATAGATATTGCCACATGAATCAAAGCACTTGAATGTGCCCTTAGGGTTTTTGTAGTTAAAATCTATCTAAAATATTTACTTCTATAAATAACTATTCACCCAGGCAGCGCCTGTGGCTCAGTGAGTAGGGCGCCGGCCCCATATGCCGAGGGTGGCGGGTTCAAACCCAGCCCCGGCCAAACTGCAACCAAAAAATAGCCGGGTGTTATGGCGGGCGCCTGTAGTCCCAGCTGCTCGGGAGGCTGAGGCAAGAGAATCGCGTAAGCCCAAGAGTTAAGAGGTTGCTGTGAGCCATGTGACGCCACAGCACTCTACCCAAGGGCGGTACAGTGAGACTCTGTCTCTACAAAAAAAACAAATAAATAACTATTCACCCAAGGAAAATTTGATTCTACTTTCTTTCTTCTTTTTTATTGTTTCAGGTTCATTGAGGGTACTAAGAATTAGGTTACACTGAATGTAGTATGTAGGTAATCCCTCTTATAATTGTGTTCCACCCTTAAGAGGTGTGCCATACACTGTAACCTCCCATCTTCCTCTCTCTTCCCTTCTCCCTGCTCCCTGGTTCTTCTGCTCCCCACCCTACTTTCTTGAATATCCCATCAGATGTTTATGATGAGATATCATCCCAAACCTGATAAAGTGTTCTTGTATTCAGTAGAAGCAATTACATGTCCATAACAGCTGTTTCTACCTTATATTCTCACACTCCTGTTCTGTAGTTGGCCATCCTGGAGACAGCAAACATCATGGTAGTTTGGTAGCAGCAACCCATATTCACTCTTGGATTCAAAGACTTTGCGATGACAATTAAGCTACTTCTAATTTTCCATTTTTCACCTAATTACTTCCATCCTTCAACTTCAGCTGCCACAGCCAATCTTCCCATTCTCCCACTGCTTCTTGCTTGGGTTTATTTAGTACTCCCTAACTGGTTTCCAATACTTACTATTCACTGTTGCTGTTAAAAAGTTCATTAATTTTAATGTATCTCTGTTTATGTAAATATTTAATCAAGATACCAGGTTACATAGAAATAACCCAAATTGGTAGTCATAGTTACAAGAGAATGATCCCATGCTATCTTCCCACACTTACGTTCTATTGCTCCTTTTTATGTATTATATCCCAGCCAAAATGGAAAATCTGAAGTGTCCTTCAGATCTAAAATTTAATCTTACTGACTGAAAAGAGTTGAGAGCCTTTCATTTAATAACATTCAAAAGTGTCAAAGTTCCTCTTCCTCTCCACTGACACTTCCAACTTTTCTTGGGTTTCTTTGCTGCTAAGTAGTTACTGATATGTTCCAATCAAATATCTTGGTGGTTAAAGTAGTTTATCCTGGATGGATGTACCTTGAGGCATGACAAAGTTCAGATTTCTAGTATTTAATTCACTCCTAGGAAGTGGCTTTGGTATTGGATAAAGGTATTTTAAGTCATTAAGAAAACAGAATGTCAGGATAAAGATCTTTTCCGGTAAATCTTCCATTCATCTCACATATGGACATCTGAATGCTGGGACACAGAACATAAGAAATCTTCAAGATAAGCATGGCACATTTTTCCAGTGAATCAGTTTTGCTAGTTTAATTTAAGAGTCTCAAATCTTAAATACTATAGAATTAAAAGCAACATTCATATTTTTAAAGGTAAAACATAGAGGCTAAAGGAAACTTGATTCTTGTTCTTACTTGAGCTTCCATACTTGACTTTTATACAATTTTGATGGAAAATGTTGGAAGGTATTCTTTTTAGTAATTGTCAGCTAAAATATATGTAAGATCTTTATGTAAAAGACAAAATATTATATATTAAATCTTCTTTTAGCCAAAAATTAAGGTGAAACCTAGAATCACAGTGTTTTAGAGCTTAGCAGGAGTTTGAAAGAAAAGGATAGCCCAGTGACAGATGTTCAATTTCCTAAAGCCTCCTGTACTCAGATGACTAAGTTGTCTAAGCTTTTTTTTTTGCTCTAGATCTCAAAGCTCTCACACTCTGGATTCTCAGGAAACTCATTATATCAATTGCCCTTTCTCCATTCTGTATTGTCTGCTGAATTATTCCCAGAAGCATTTAAATGAGTTCAGACACCTGTTTTCTCCCACACAAGCAACCAGACTCATTTACCACCTGACTTGCTTATCTCTTCCTTCCCTTTATGACCAAACTTCTGGATAGAGATGTCTGCATTCACTACTATTTCTTTCTCCATCTCATTTAATAAGCAACTATAATCATTTCACTAAACCCAACACCACTTCACTGAACTTACTCTTTTAACATTATTTAAATGCACTAACATTTTTCTTAGAACACTTTTCCCATGAATTCTCTTTCCAGATGCAGCTCCAATCACTCTGGTTACTTTTTCTCTTTTGTAGACTTCTATCTACTTAACCTGGTTTCTTCTTTGTTCTCTTTTAAACTTCAAATATAACTATATTTTAAAAATTCCCAGATGCACATTTATGGTTCAGAAATCTATCCTATATTTCAGACATATTCATCCACTACCCTGCTAAACATCACCATCAGTTATTTTCTGATTGCTACAATGCTTAAAATTGGTCTTTTTCTCAGCCAGTCTTGGCTTTACCATCTCCATCTTCATTTCCAAATTCTACACGCTGAACTAGTATTTTCATTCTAAAATTCAAATCTGATTTTGTCATTTCTTAAGTTAAAGCTTTTGCCACTGAAAGTGAGTTATCAGCTTTGTGTGGCAAGTCAAAACTCAGAGCAAAAAGAGGTAGTTGACCTTCACAAGCTTAAGTACATTATTCCCTCCAATGTGTGTCCACAAGATGAACAATGGCTATTTCTAAGTATTTTCTATGACTGCAAGGGTAACCACTATCATTTGTGGGCTGCATACTCTAATGAAAGTATCTATTTTTAAATATGTTAATTGTTTCAGCTAGTCAAGTCTAGTCAACTCCGGAACCATATTTTTTATCTTGTTTATAAGATTTAAATATGTAGTATAATAACCTGAGAGCAATCTTATTTATCTTAATTCTGAATTCTCATCCTTGTGTTGTTCCCCCAGGTACTTTTTGCAATCATTTTAACCATACCTCCTTATAACATTCAATGTAAAGACATTGAATCTCAGAGAAATAAATATATTTGTCCAAAGTAAGATAAGAACCCACATTTTCTAACTCTCCAGTCATTGTACTCCCATTACATATTGCTTCATCTCTAGGCACATGATTAAAACTTATTAGTTCTTTGGGTCCTTTGAGAGTGATAGATACATTTAGAAATTTTACATCAGAATAATTCTGTATTCTTAATTATTTCTATTTATTTTCAAAAAGAGAAAAAATTATAAACATTTTAAAAATATCCTCCCCAAATAGGATACCTTGTTACACAATATTTAGAAGAAAAATGGAAATATTGTATGATATGACTAAGTTTCAATTGCTGTTACAAAATTAATAGTAGTTTTGTGACTGCAAGAAGCTTTTAATGGTTATTCTAAGTTTTCAGTGATACATTTTTTTTTTTTTTTGCAGTTTTGGCCAGGGCTGGGCTTGACCCCGTCACCCCCGCTATATGGGGCCGGTGCCCTACTCCTTGAGCCACAGGTGCTGCCCCTCAGTGATACATTTTATTGATATGCCAGATACAGCTGAATTATCTAATAACTAAAAGTGTATTTCTTTCTAGAAAAACACAATTTTTAATAATGAAAACTAAAATGTTTAAAAATATAAATTTCAAAAACCTCAATTCAAGTAGGGAAGAGGGAGTATGGGGGGGGACAAGGGAGGCAGGCGGGGATTGATGTACTCCCACCTAATGGGCAAAATGTAAGAGTATATGGCACAGCTCCTGGGTGTGGGACACAACTACAAGAGGGACTCTGCCTAACAAATGCAAATATTGTGACCTAGTTATTTGTACCCTCACATTAACCTGAAATTTTAAAAACATTTGAATTACATATATATATATAAATATAAAGTTCTTTACATGCAATAACATAAGAATTATGTGAAATAGATGATTTAGGCCTTTTAAAAACTTGATTATGCCATCTTTTCTGTATATTCTAAAGAAAATATGATGTATATGAGTAATATTAGAATGTCTTAAAATGGAAATCATGAATATCTTTTTTTAAAAAATTGAATGTTACGCATTCCTACTATTAATTCAGAAAATAAACATAAGGAAGCAAGTAAGTAGATATTGTATGCTAAGAGTTAGAAGCATATGTGTCCTGCTGACTGGAATTCATAATGCCCAATATGTCCATCTCGTTTTTGTTTTAAAATAAAGGAGGAAATATATGTAGAGCTGATGAGTTCCTTTGCAATAATTCCCTTTGCAAACTGTATTTCTGGGTGTGTGATGGAGAAGACGACTGTGGAGACAACTCTGACGAAGCCCCTGATATGTGTGGTATGGCATTTCGTGTGGTTCTAGATTATACTGTCATCTCCTGCGCCAGCAGAAAAAATGAAGTGGTGAGGTGAACTGCAAATTCTACTGTCCTGTGTTAGGTAGATAAAGTATAATCACAAATACAGCTTTTGTTCAGGTAATCAAGAGATTACCCTGTCCAAAGTTTATCACGTTATGGAAAGCTTTCCTAAATCCGAACTTGCACATGACTACACTGTTCCAAACACAGATTATGGGAGGATTTAGAGGAGCTGATCTGTTGAATTGAGTAAGGTTTATATAAGAATCGAAACTTCACAATAAATTGATGTTTTAGATAAAAAAAATTGTTGACAGATAAATAAATGGAAAAAATGTGAACCATAAAATTACACAATTCTATAAGTCACCCAATAGTGCAGTTCTTCAGAGAAGAGACGATTTTGTCAGGTATATACTTATGCAACCAAAAAACATAAATATCCGATTTGAGATCAACAAAACATTGGATTTTCTATGTTTTTATAACCTTTTTTTGGCTTCTCTTCTCATACTGTTTATCTAATCTCAGCAAGTAATGTAGTTGCACCTTTAGTTTAAAGGAAGAAACTATCATTTCAGATATAACCTACTAACATATAGGCTAAATTAAATATAGCATGATTTTATGTACTTAACTTTTTGTCCTATTTGTTGTCCTATTTGTCCTATAAGTTAAAGCAAGATTCAGATATATAGGAGGGCATTTTACTATTTGTTTTACTATTTGATGTTACAGTTGGGAAAAAAATGCAAGAAGGTTAGCTTTATTTTTAAAAGTGATTAAAAGTTGAAAAAGGAAAAACCTTTGGAGAGATATTTTTGTTTTTTATAGGTACAACTGAGTGCTGCAATCAAGTTTCAATTTCAATTGTATTTACATAATGTAAAAAAATAGACTCTAGAAAATAACCAGAGATTATATTGTTTCTGAATCATAACACATATATTTAAAAGTATGAAATTTTATCTACCAATATCAACCTAGAACCTATTATTTTTATAAGTAATTTTATCTATTCTCTATTTTCCTTAACTATAAAATCAATAAGTAGAATAGGAAATGTTTGATAATTAACTAGCAGTGTAAGGCTGCAGAGTCATACTGCCCAGAACCACTTCCGGGGCCAGGAAGTGGTTCTCAGAAGCAGCCCACACAGAACACTTGGCAAACTGATAAAATCCCGCTTGATGCCTGTTTTTGTATTTCTCTCAGTGATTAGTATCAATATTTTCACATAAGCTATTATGCTCCAGAAGCTGTGCAAAGTAATTGGGACAAAAATGGTTCTTTCTGACAATAATTGAATTATATATTCTGAATTATTCAGAGTAATTCTTATTCTGGTTGGATAAGTAACAATAGTTTTCATATGTTGTATTTAAAGTAAGGATAGAATTAATTAAAAAGTATAGATGAGGCAGAGAGAGATAATATGAACTCTTCCTAAAGGGCATTCAGAAGGCTGTGTTGAGGAATCTACACTAAAAGACACCATATGAAAAGTGAATAGCATAGGAAAGAATCTCATTCATTCAATGAATACTTTTTAAGCAAGAGACTGTGATTAGTTATTATGATACAGTTATGAGAGAAACAGAAATACGTCCTGACTTCACAGAGCTTAGAGTCTAGTGTAATACACATACTAATACTATCAAAAATATAGAATTACAAATTATGATGCATTCCATAAAGAAAAATCATGGTAATTTATAAAATTAGAAAGACTGTTAAATATGTTAGTTTGTTTCTGGGAAGTATATAGCTGTCAAGAGAGTAGATGAAAATAGAAGTGGGGCAAATGGTGATATGATGTTGTAGACAAAGTAAATGAGATATGTAAAGGCCCTGAAACATCAGGGCTTACAGACAGAAACTGAAAGACCCATATTCTTGGAGAGTACAGAGCAAATTAAATACAGATTATATCCAGATAAACTCACTGTAAATTGAAAATACTACAAATCAGAAGTTCATTTCTGATTGAGGAAATTGTCAACTCATGACGGGCATGAGAACAGAATTCCATAGTAAGTCAAGGAGCATAACACATACATATGTGTTCTGTATGACACAATCATAAAGTCCCAATCATAAAGTCAAAAATTCATAAATCAAGTAACCTTTAAGTCAGAGACAGTCTATATCACTTTAGTATAAGATAGCAGAAATACCTAAAACCTTGGCAAACTTGGTTTTGTTTGTTTGTTTTTGTTTTCCTTTTTTTTTCCTTTCTTTGACACAGGGCCTTGTTCTGTCCCCCTGGCTAGAGTTTAGTGGCATCATCATAGCTGCAGAGTAGTAGCATCATCATGGCTCACTGCATCACTCTACCATCAAACTCTCATCAGGAGCTCAAGTTATCCTCCTGTCTCAGGCTCCAGAGTAGCTGGCACTACAGGTCTACGCAACCACTCTCAGCTGATTTAATATTTTTTTGTACATTGAGTCCACAAGATTCCATGTACCTTGTCTGCTTAAAAATCTAGTGTTTTATGTTTACAAATATTAGAAAGGGATAAGAATAATCAACACTATTGTAGTAGTGTAGGCAAGCTATGCTAGTAACTTGAATTGAGATGATTACATGACACAATGTGATGGAAAATATAGACAGATCCGAAGGTGATGTAAAAAGCAAAATAAATTGGGTTAAATAATAGATTAGATATGAGGCTGAGAGACAGAGTTGTGAAGTATAATTTGTAGATTATTTTTGCTTGCAAACTTGAATGGAAGGGGAACACAGGAAGAAAAACAGTTTTGCAAGTAAAGATTAGTAGACTGGTTTGGGATACATTTGAGGAGACCTTCAAGTAGAGATTTCAAGTAGGCATTAGATATTTGGTTCTCAAGCTTAAAGAAAAAAGCTGGTCTACAGATACAAATTTGCCCACATGAAATGTGGTAATAAATACAATGGCATTTTAACAATTATGGTATGGTGGGAGAGACACATAGGACAAGAAGGGAGCTTGCAAAACAATTTTAATTGATATCAAACATACAAATGAGTATAAGCTTCCAGAAGAGACTCAGGTGAATGACCACAAAGGAAATCATAAAAAAAAAGATAATAGCAACCAAAACACCATGGTCACAATGTGTTTCAAGAAAAATGAGATGCTTCTTGTGAAGGCAGGGGAAAACAAGTTCCTGAGATACTGGAAAAATTACTTTTAGATAGTATTAATAATATTAAATTAGATAGGAGTGAATTATTTTCCGATCTCTGTTGTCAAAAATTTTTGAAGAGTTGATAGATTTTGTGTAGATACAGGTAGATTTGTGATTGCTAAATAAGATATTAAGGAATTTTTCCATAGTTTATTTTCACTTTTTTTTAGTGCAGTAAGGAAGCATGTTCATACATAGAAGGCAGAAGTTTGGTCTGGGGAGGTTTGGATGGAATGCAAATTTGAATCATTATTACAAAAGGTAGGAAAGTGACATGAAGATACATATTTATGCTTTCCAAGTAGTATTGATAAATATTCATACCTGATGGTATCAGGTGGCTTTATAGTATAATCATCTGCAACATTTCTGGCTTCCCAGATGAAGATATTGGGAGAACAGATGATTTTGTATATCTAAGTTTAGAATTTTGTTAGATAACTAAGATGAAAAAGAGAAAAATGCTAAAAAATCCAAGTTATTAGGAAGAAAGTGAGTTTCTAAACTCACTTAGTATTTCTAACCATGTCCAACATGTTATAGGTTACCCATAAATATTAGTAGGGAGGGAAGTAAAGACAAAAAAAAATCATTGGTGAATGGGGAAATGATAGTGGTATCAATGGGCTAGACTAGAGGTTCAGATCTACCTGAAGGTTTATAATAATGCTAATTGAATTAAAAATCTTAAAAGATAGAAGATTGTGGTCAAAATATGGGGCACTTAAGTTAGTGGTTTAACAAATAAAATAATTGTAATAGCAATTCCATGATGCAGCCATGTGTATCAGTTAGTGTTCTTATTTGCAAGTAACAGTGCTTATTTGTCACTGGCTGCATCAAAAAGAGAAATTTATTGAAATCTGCTATCATCTACAACCTAGGAAAGTGATGACAGAAATGGATAATAGTAAAAGAATATCGGATGTAAGAAACTCAAAGAGCTAGGAAGCCCAGTTATTGGTTGGTTTGTTCATGTGAATGTTGCACTCATCTAAGATGCTGGAATGAATTTGAATGGAGGAAAAAAAAAAACACTTTGACTGGAGGTGCTATAAAGTTCAGTGAATTTGGGAAGAGGTGATGTTCATGAGGTTGCTGAGAAAATATCAACAAGATAGCAATAAAATCAAGTGCCTATCTCTCAAAATAATAGTATTTGGTTTTATTTGGAAACTAGAATGTGAAGATGTGGTAATAAAGTTCTAGAAGCTAAGATAGAAAACTAGGATGTTTTCAAACATGAGATAATATGAGGCTTGAGTAAAAGAAGAGACATTCCTAGAACACTTAAGTGGGAGTATATTTGGAAAAAGAACAAGATTTCAGTTAAAGCAAGGAGGTCAGGCACAGAGTGTAGCAAATTTAAAGAGCTGTAATAAAGTAGAATTGCTAGGATGTTATTAAGAGGAACAAGGGATGAGTCTATAGGATGGTTTGCACAAGATAATGACAAGTCTTTTAGGCCAGGCAGAATATCTTAAATTATATTCTCAAGGCAATGGATAATATAGAAGATTCGATCAGATTAACATGTTAGATTGATTTTTCACATAGATTTTTTGAGGATTTGATGATGGAGAGTAAAACTGGAGACACTTTATACCTTTCTGTAAAAGATAATGAAGAGCTGAGCTATTGTGATTGTAACTGGTAAGGGTGGTCTAAAGTGAGCAAGTTTAGGGAAAATATCAAGAGCACTTGGTGACTACTCAGAATTGGTAGTAAATGAAAAGGATGCTTTGAGAATAATCCCAGACTTCTGGCCATAATGCGACACTAAATGAACTATGGAAATAAGACAAAGCTAATGTTGAGGGAAAAGAGTGGAGAAAATTATAAAGAACTGAACATTTGACATTCCTAAGTGGATGTCCCATAATCAATTGTGAGATGTAATGGCAGGTTACAGGATGTAATGGCAAGTTAATCAATAAGCATGGATGAAATGTCTAAGGAAAGAATCCAAGAGTAAGAACGTAGATGACCATGGACAGAGTTTTGGAGAATTCTACATGAAAGGATAAGACTAAGCACAGATGTTTCCTGTCTTATGATAGACGTCTCGGATGAGATAGTGATAGAGGGGTCACATGTATAAGCTTTTGGGGTCATATGTATAAGATTGTTGTCTCTTTAAGTGTCATACACACACACACACACACACACACACACGCGCGCGCGTTAAAAATGAATAACCAAAAGCGCTAACATGCCTCAAATGCATATCTAAACTTTTGTTTACAGAAAATAAGATACTAGCTATAATATTGTTGGAAATTTTGTTTTTTCACTGAATAACCTACTTTGAATCCGAGGTCTGTAACAAACATATGCTTGCTCAGCGTCTATGCTGTGTGAAATTGCTCTTTGGGATAACTAAGTATCCTGCCATGTTGTATAAATTGTAAGCATAAATTAATTTGGTACACCAAGTGAGGTCAGCTCGGGCAAGGCATCTGGAAATGGAATCATGAAGTTTGGCTCTTTCTTACTTTATTTAAGATCCTCAGCTTTGTACTCTTTTATGTAGTTAATATAAATAACTAGGATCATAAGCTTCCATTATTACACAGTTTTCTAATCTGCTTGCATGAAATTTTCATAACAAAACATATTTTAAAAAGCTATATAATGGATTTTAAAAGGAAAAAAGAAAGACAGACAAGGGAAGGACATTATTCATAAATCAGTGTACCCAAATGAGATGCTTTTCTTTCTTTTTTTTCTCAGTCAAATTTCTTTGCCCACCCACAAGACCTCACAGATGCAGAAATAACAGAATATGCCTGCAGTCGGAACAAATGTGCAATGGTATTGATGACTGCGGGGACAACTCAGATGAAGATGGCTGTAGTGGTAAACTTGCTGAATAAAGAATTAATTCAGTTACTGCTACAAGATATTATACTACATGATTCTATATTATACTATATTATAATGATTTAGGCTCAAATAATTTAAAAAATACATTTTTATGTGGATGTCTGAGGGGATTTCTTTAGGTACTTTTTCTTCAGACAGTGTACAAAAATAATTTATTAATATTTCACTTGCAAAGGAGATCCAGAGTCTGCTCTAGGCACTTCATTCCAAAAAATCCTAATTACATGAAAGAAACAACATAGCGGTTTAAAAATGTTAAGTGTCTTAAAAGGAGAGGGCTTACAGACATCATTTTTTATGTGTACACAATCCCTGTCTCACCATTCTGAAATTTGAAAGCTTTTAACATAAATAGTTTTACTTAAATATACAGCAAAATCATTTAAAGACAAAATTTGACATGACTTCCTCTGAGACGTTTATATCGCTTAAAAGAAAATCCTAAAGTATCCCCACCATGGTGAATATTGAGACATTTTTCTATAGAAATATGGTGTTATTTGCTATAGGGTAAATGTCATTTTATAAAATCCAAACATTTCAGAATTCTTTTCATTTGGCCTTAAAAACTTCAAGTAAAGGATGTGGGCCCATGTTTTTCACAACACTTAGTAAGATTTTGAAGATATTATTTGCTCAATACATTTATTTTCATTTTATGAGGCACTAATCATTTTTTAAATGACTCTATAGGTAAGCTTACATACAAAGCAAGGACTTGTAAAAAGGATGAGTTTGCTTGTAGTAATAAAAATTGTATCCCCATGGACCTCCAATGTGATCAACTTGATGACTGTGGAGATGGTTCAGATGAACAAGGCTGCAGACCACGTGAGTATAGTGACATACAAGTCTAATTTCTGCTTAAACATAGCTAAGACTTTCTTTACTATTTGATGGACAGATTGCTCTTTAAGACATGATTAAGTGATGCATTCTTATGTAAGCTTTTGCCAAAGCAACCTTAAAACATTACTTAATTTCAGAAAATATGAGGTAGGTAAAGATTGATTTTGTAATGAGTATCCTTATTAGAGCTGAATCTGGAATTCAATATTCAAATACAGACTTTGATGTCAGCAAAGAAATCTATATCCTTTAATGTTTTACTGTAGGCCGGGCACTGCGCCTCATGCCTATAATCCTAGCACTATGGGAGACAAAGGTGGGTGGATTGCCTGAACTCAGGAGTTGGAGACCAGTCTGAGCAAGAATGAGACCTTGTCTCCTCTCCCCAATCCTCCCCCACAAAAGTAAAAAAACTAGCCAGTCATGGTTGCATATGCCCGTAGTCCCAGCTACTTGGAAGGTTGAAGGAAGAGGATCCTTAAGCCAGGAGTTCGAGGTTGCTTGGAGCTATGATTTCAGAGCACTCTAACCTGGGGCTACAAAGTACGATTCTGTCTCAAAAAAAAAATACCATAGGTGTTTAAATTAAGTATTTTTGAATTTTATAAATAATGGTATTTGGTTGAATGATGGTAAAGGTCTTAATAATTTCTCACTGTTTGAAATTTTTAAATTTATCTATTGTTTATCTTATAAAGATATTTAGAGTACTATAATGCCTGAATAGTAGATCCTTTTTGCTAATACTTTGGTTTTTAACTAATTCTTGATGTTTGATTTTCCATAGTAATGAAAAATAATTCAATTTATGATACTAAATTCAGATTGCTTACAAAACCCATAAAATATTTTCTATTCTTATATTTTTTATTTTTTCTCATTTATGCACAGAGTTGTTCCTCACAGACTGATGAGCTAGGCCTGCAAGAATGTGGCACATATATCTAAACGATGGTATCATTCCCCTGATGAATTTTAATTAATTGTAAAACATTTGAATCAGTGGGGATTAATAATGGTTACAGTTCTAATAATGAAAATGCTTATGTTTCTTGAAAATATGATTTTCTTAAGTAACTTAGAGATAATGTACTGTTATTCCTATAATAATGCTCCTGTCATTTATATGCATTCTAAAATGTTTTCTTGAATGAGAAAGAAATCAATAAAATTGCAACTACTACACTGAAAATGACAAGGAACTCTTTGTTCTAATAGTCTTGCCACTAGAAACAATCCATTGGATCATGTTACACACTCAAGTGTTTCTTTTCATATGTCTGTTTAGACTAAAATAAATTTAAAACTGTGAATTTAACCTACCCATTTGAGCAAAGTAATGACCTGGTTTGAGCTCATAAATGTTAAGATTAAGTGAGCAATAATTGGCCCTGTCTCCGGATAGATAATAGAAAATGCTTTGGTTTTTAGAAAAAGATACAGTACTCATACATGGTAACATTGTAAAGATACCCTGTCATTAGAATCATTGATTTTTAACGTCTTTTAGAAAGTAGTATACTTGACAACAGCTATAAATATCAGCTGTTGGCAGCTTGTTCTAACCTATATTTAATGTAAATAAGTTCAGTTTCTAATCTATTTCTATACTCTTAAAAGGAATGAGTGCTTATATAGAAAGTAGACCATACCATTACACATCCAAAAAGAGTTATCTATGGAATAAGGAATATCATTTCAATTTTTTTAAAAAAGTAAGCTCCCACATTAGGAATTAGAATTATGTTAGTTTTAATTATATTTTTAAATCCTAGCATCCACTGAATTTACCTGTGAAGATAATGTGAATCCATGTGGAGATGATGCATATTGTAATCAAATAAAAACATCTGTTTTCTGTCACTGTAAGCCTGGATTTCAGAGAAACATGAAAAACAGACAATGTGAAGGTAGAGTACATTTTCTCAACAGCTTGCTCTTAAATCTTTGGGTTATAAAAAGACTCCCAAGACTAAAATTGTGAGATGACAGGGGATTGATTTTCATCAAAATAGTGTGTATCTACAGGATACCATTTCACTTATGAAAGTTAAAGTCTCTAGGGTCAAGAGCTTGTTTGTTTGTACAGCTAAGCTAACCAACACTGAGGCTACAAAGGCTTTTCTATGACAAATTCAGACCTGCAGGAATTTCAATTCTGTTGTTACAATTTTGTTTTGAAATGCAAATAATGAAATTGCTGGTTCAGAAACTATTGGAAAATTAGACTCCTTTCATGAAAGAATAGGTTTATGATGACCCATTTCCCTTGAGTGTGGAATATGTGATACTGGAATAGGTAATTCACATTTTGAGAATTGTGGGCTTTTGTCGTAAAACCATGTATTTTTATTTGTTTTTTTGTTTTTTTTTTGGCCGGGGCCAGGATGAACCCACTACCTCTGGTATATGGGGCCGGCACCCTACTCCTTTGAGCCACAGGCGCCACCCACTAACACCATGTTTTAAACAATTTGTTATAATGTGTCTTTAAACATTCAAAGTCAGGATCTAAATAAATCTCTTTCAACTTACTTGAGATAATTTTTAAAATGAGGATGTATAGTACCCAGAATTTCATAGTAAGTCAATTTAATTTATATTAAAGCTTTAACTATAGAGCCATGAAATACAGACACATACACACTTCTGCAAATTTCTCCCATAAAATCAATATTTATATTCTTATTCATCTCTTATTATGATTAGAGCCAAACTTACAATTGTTAGTCTGGCTTATCCAGGCTAAGTTCAAGTCATAACATACTTTCCCCAATTAGTCTGTATCTGTACTGGTTCTTTACTATAGTCTTGGGTAAAGAAAAATGATTTTACGTTGTGTCAATCAAAATAGAATTATTAAAATAAATTAGTCATGCTTACCCAAAAGGTAAGTAGTCATATCATATTTAGGTACATTTTGAGTTATGTACTTATTTGGGTTATTTATGACATTTTCTTCCTCTCTTAGTAGGAAACACTGAAAGCTGACAACTTAGGTTTTTTCTTTCAATAAAATACAAATTATTTCTCACAACTATAGTATTTCTTTTCCCTGATACTGTCTACCAATTACATATAAGCATACACATATAATTTATTCAAGATTTTAATTCCAATAGCATTAATTTGCTAATATTTATTTACTAAATTTAGAAATTCTATTCTCAGACTTTTCTTAAGTTTTAATTATCCCACAGCAAATACAACATTCAAGCTACAGTCTTCATTTAAAATTACTATAAATCCACTCTTTTCATATACTTTTTTTGTGCAAATGAGTAACTTCTGTGCCTAATAAAATTGACATCTCCATTTAAATACATGAGCTTTTGATAATAGAAAGTAATTTTGACTTGGCATAGAGAGGGGAAAGATATTACATGGATTTTGTAATACCAAAATTTAAATTTCTTTGTGCCCTTCACTTATGTGTTTCAAAAATGCATGAGAAATTTCAATTTGATGTTCAAGCCTAGGCACTTCAATTGAAGTATCTGAAGGAATGAAAAAATCAAAGCAAAGAACAGAAGAAAAGTAGAAAGAGGTTAACAATTGCTGAGCATGGAACATTGTTCTGGGTACTAGGCATGTGTGGGCTTCCCCCTTCCTCTTCAAAAGTTTGTGATCCAGACCTTATTGTAGAAATGAGCAAAAATGGTAATTCTGGCTATTATAGGGACCTGTGAAGTCCTATGTCTAAAAAATACTCTGGCATTGTGGTGGGCTCCTGTAGTCCCAGCTTGGTGTGAGGTTGAGGCAAAGAATCACTTGAACCCAAGTTTGAGGTTGCTTTGAGCTAAAAGGCCATGGCACTCTACCAAGGATGACCAAGTAAGCCTCTGTCTAAAAAAAAAAAAAAAGAAAGAAAAGAAAAGAAAGAACAGAAAGAAAGAAAAAAAAAAAAACACGAAAACCTTTGCCTATTTGAATTTCATACCAAAGGGAATCCATAACAAATAAGTCCCAGTCCAGTCACAGGTGCTGGAAAAGCAGAAATATTTTTTGTAATTCTGGTGGTTAAGTGCTAGTAAAAATGCATTTTACCTTATCACTGTAAAATAATTATTAAAAACAAGTAAATACAATTTTTGTATTTCTTACCCGATATTTTAATTAAACACCAAGATGAGTTGCCATGAGAATGCTGAAGTTTGCCATGGGCAAGCTATCAGAGTGGGGACAATAGAATCAGAAAACCTGAGTTTAAGCCTTGGCTTTTTTATTTACAGTTGTCACTGGGAAAGTTCCTATCTATATCACTGAGCCCTTACAACATTATCGTGTACTAAATAGAATACAGTTATTATTACTGTGCTGATCCTTAAATTCCCTAGTTCAAGAGACAAATTTATCTCACAGATTTATTCCGTAATTAAGGCAACTGTAAGTGATAAAGGGGACAAAGGAATTATGCTTTTTAAATGCAAAATAAGAGGAGAAAATAGGTAATTCACCAGAATCACCCAACCTAAATCCCAGCTTTGCTTAAGGTCAAAATTAGAGTTGTATGCCAAGCTACAAAATATTCCTTGTGATTTTATCATTTTAATACATTTATTTCTATAGAGGTATACAGTTTTTGTTTGTTTAATTCACATAGCCTCAGTACAGCCCTTCCTTTTAGTCTCTTCATATATGACTCAAGAAGTGAAAAAAAAAAACTCACTAAATCACAGACTTAATATTTGAAGGAGAAATGAAAGATATAGGAATAAGAAGTTAAAGTAATAAAAGTAAATTTGGCTTTTTTTGGAAAATGGAAAGAATAATAGTGTGAATTGGATGCATAATGATGCTATTTTGAACTCTCTCCCTCTCTTTTTTAGACGTTAATGAATGTTTGGTATTTGGCACATGTTCCCACCAATGTATAAATGTAGAAGGGTCATATAAATGTGTGTGTGACCAGAATTTTCAAGAAAGAAATAACACCTGCATAGCAAAAGGTAAGGTTATACCATTATTGCAGATGCTATTAAAATTTTGTTGTAAATGTTTTCATGGGAAAAATATTTTATGTTGAGTTTTAGCAATAGATTCATGCTTAATAATATAGAATAAATAACTTTTTAATGTTGATTAAATTGATCGGTACATTTGTTATCATCCATAATCACATCTGGGATGGTTTATAGAAATGACTATTAAATACATGATTCCTGTTAAAATCACTTCATGTTTGAAACAACCTGTCAGAAGGGGTAAAAGCCAGTGGGAAAGAGTATAAAATATCTCTCTTTATTATCTGCTGTAAGTGTTTCTAAGAAATTATTACACTATTGGGATAAAAATTAAAAGTCAAAGGTTAGCATTATAAGGAGAATGCAAGTTTGAGTAAGGAGCCTTAAGGTTTTAAAGCAAAATTATGCTTTCAAATTTGGAACTCCTCCACTTACCAATATCATTTTTTTAAAAAGATTAAATGACATACATGGGTTTGGGGCTTTTATGGGCATGGATTTTAATGCTCATATATTTTTAATAAATAATATACTAACTTTAATATTGTTAGCCACAAGATATGATTGGATATTTTTTATAAAAATGTTATTACCATAGCAAAACAGCATGATATCAAGTGTGGACTATGGTGCGAGATGTACTTGGACCTTTCAGACTATGTAGCCTTAGGGAAGTCATTAAACTCTCTGAGCCTCAGTTCCTCGTCTGTAAAATAGGGATAATACGTACTTTTTTTAGTTGTTGTAAGAAGTGAGAATAAATTATGGAAGACAATATAGTCTTTAACACACAGTTAACATTCACTAAGAGACAGCTCTTAAGACAATAGAGCTAAACTACTCCCCAGTAGGAGTGATTTTACTTATTTTGGGAATCGATATAGGTTTGCTCAATCTGTGTTTAGGGTTTAGTTAATAATTCAGTTAGTATTTTCAGGATTTTCTTTAGGATTTTACTTGTCAGTATCAATATGACTTTCATATTTTGAAATAGGTGTCAAGATTTTAGGACAGAGTATTCCACGTATCAGGATTCTAGATAATGACAGGTTATGGAATTTTAGTGTGATCAATACTGATTCTTTATGTAATAAAATTTAGCAAAGCATTTAAAATAAATGGATACAGGAAGGAGACTTCTTATGTCTTAATTTTTTATTTCTTAGCACAAGGTAATGATCACTAAGGCACATAAATAAATGCTCAGAAACTTTTGAGGCTTGATGAATATGCGATATAGCATCTGAATATTGAGAATCAAAGTACTTAGAACAGGGGTCCTCAAACCTTTTTTTTATTATTATTGAATCATAGCTGTGTACATTAATGCAATCATGGGTCACCATACACTGGTTTTATAGACCGTTGGACACATTTTCATCACACTGGTTAACATAGCCTTCCTGGCATTTTCTTAGTTATTGTGTTAAGACATTTATATTCTACATTTACTAAGTTTCACATGTGCCCTTGTAAGATGCACTGCAGGTGTAATCCCACCAGTCACCCTCCCTCCATCCACCTCCCCCTCCCTCCTCTCCCTTTCCCACTTCATCCAAGTCTTAGATTATAACTGGGTTATAGCTTTCATGTGAAAGTCATGAATTAGTTTCATTGTAGGGCTGAGTACATTGGATACTTTTTCTTCTTTTCTTGAGATACTTTACTAAGAAGAATATGTTCCAGCTCCATCCATGTAAACATGAAAGAGGTAAAGTCTCCATCTTTCTTTAAGGCTGCATAATATTCCATGGTGTATATATACCTCAATTTATTAATCCATTTGTGGATCGATGGGCACTTGGGCTTTTTCCGTAACTTAGCAATTATGAATTGGGCTGCAATAAACATTCTGGTACAAATATCTTTGTCATAATGTGATTTTTGGTCTTCTGGGTATATACCTAGTAGAGGAATTATAGGATTGAAAGGCAGATCTATTTTTAGATCTCTTAAGTGTTCTCCAAATATCTTTACAAAATGAATGTATTAATTTGCATTCCCACCAGCAGTATAGAACTGTTCCCTTTTCTCTACATCCACGCCAACATCTCTGGTATTGGGATATTGTGATATGGGCTTATCTTACTGGAGTTAGATGATATCTCAAAGTAGTTTTGATTTGCATTTCTCTGATGATTAAAGATGATGAGCATTTTCTTCTTAAGTCTGTAGGCCATACGCCTGTCTTCTTCAAAGAAGTTTCTCTTCAAGTCCCTTGCCCAGCCTGCAATGGGATCCCTTGTTCTTTTCTTGCTTGTATGTTTGAGTTCTCTGTGAATTCTGGTTATTAAAACTTTGTGGGAAACATAGCCTGCAAATATATTCTCCCATTCTGAGGGCTGTCAGCTTGCTTTACTTACAGTGCTCTTGGCTGTGCAGAAGTTTTTAGTTTGATCAGGTCCCAGTAGTGTATTTTTGATGATGCTTCAATTGTCCAAGGGGTCCTCCTCATAAAATACTCTCCCAGACCAATTTCTTCAAGGGTTTTCCCTGCACTCTCTTCTACTATTTTTATAGTTTCATGTCTTAAGTTTAAAATTTTAATCCGGTGAGAGTCAATCTTAGTTAACAGTGAAAGGTGTGGGTCCAGTTTCAGTCTTCTACAGGTTGCCAGCCAGTTCACCCAGCACCATTTGTTAAATAGGGAATCTTTTCCCCCACCGAATGTTTTTAATTAGCTTGTCAAAATCAAATAACGGTAAGTAGCTGGATTCATCTCTTGGTTCTCTGTTTTGTTCCACACATCTACTTCTCTGTTTTTGTGCCAGTACCATGCTGTTTTGATCACTATTGATTTGTAGTATAGTCTGAAGTCTGGTAGCGTGATTTCTCCTACTTTGTTTTTATTTCTGAGTAATGTCTTGGCTATTTGAGGTTTTTTTCTGATTCCATATAAAATGAAGTATTATTTTTTCAAGATCTTTAAATATGACAGTGGAGCTTTAATAAGGATTGCATTAAAATTGTACATTGCTTTGGGTAGTATGGACATTTTAACAATGTTGATTCTTCCCAGCCGTGACCATGGTATATTTATCCATTTGTTAACATTTTCAGCTCTTTCTTTTCTTAGAGTTTATAGTTCTCTTTATAGAGATTTTTCACATCCTTTGTTAGATAAACTCCCAAATATTTCATCTTCTTTGGCACTACTGTGAATGGAATAGAGTCCTTAACTGTTTTTTCACCTTGACTATTATTGGTATAATAAAGGCTACCGATTTATGAATGTTGATTTTGTAATCTGAGACACTGCTATTTTTGTAATCAAGACACTGTATTCCTTGATCACTTCTAAGAGTTTTGTAGTAGAATCCCTGGTGTTTTCCAGATACACAATCATATTATCTGCGAAGAGTGAAAGTTTGATCTCTACTGACCCTATATGGATACCCTTGATTGCCTTTTCTTCCCTAATTCCAGTGGTTAAAACTTCCATTACAATGTTAAAGAGCAGTGGAGACAAAGGGCAGCCTTGTCTGGTTCCTGATCTCAGTGGAAATGATTTCAATTTAACTCCATTTAATACTATATTGGCTGTGGATTTGCTGTAGATGGCCTCTATCAGTTTAAGAAATGTCCCTTCTATACCAATTTTCTTAAGTGTTCTGATCATGAATGGATGCTGGATATTATCCAAAGCTTTTCTGCATCAATTGAGAGAATCATATGGTCTTTGTTTTTTAATTTGTTTATGTGCTGAATTATACTTACACATTTACATATATTGAACCAGCCTTGAGATCCTGGGATAAAACTCATTTGGTCATGATGTATAATTTGTTTGATGTGTTGCTGGATTCTGTTTGTTAGGATTTTGTTGAATATTTTAGCATCTATATTCATTAGTGATATTGGTCTATAATTTTCTTTTCTTGTTGGGTCTTTTCCTGGTTTGGGGATCAGGCTGATGTTTTCTTCATAGAACGTGTTGAGTAGTCATCCTTCTCTTTCTACATTTTGGAATAGGTTGAGTAATATAGGTCCTAGTTCCTCTTTAAAGGTTTGGTAAAATTCTGAGGTGAAGCCATCCGGTCCCGGGCTTTTCTTTTTAGAGAGATTTTGTACGGTTGATGCTATTTCAGAACTTGATATGAACCTGTTCAAAATTTCCACTTGATTCTGGTTAAGTCTTGGATGGTGACGTATTGGTAAATTTCCTTCAGATTTTCATATTTCTGAGAATAAAGTTTCTTGTAATATTCATTAAGGATTTTTTGAATTTCTAAGGAGTCTGTTGTTATTTTGTCTTTGTTGTTTCTGATTGATAAGATTGGAGATTTTAATCTTTTTTTCCTGGTTAGGTTAGCCAAAGGTTTATCTATTTTTATTGACCTTTTCAAAAAAACAACTTTTTGATTTATTGATCTCTGGTATAATTCTTTTGTTTTCAATTGCATTTAATTCTGTTCTAATTTTGGTTATTTCTTTTCTTCTACTGGGTTTGGCGTTGGAATGTTCTTCCTTTTCCAGTTGCTTGAGATGTCCCATTAAGTTTTTAACTTCCTCTCTGTTCTCTTGAGGAAGACTTGCAGTGCTATAAATTTCCCTCTTAGGACTGCCTTTGTGGTATCCCAGAGGTTCTGATAGTTTGTGTCTTCATTGTCATTTTGTTCCAAAAATTTGGTAATTTCCTTCTTAATCTCATCTCTAACCCAGCTATCAATCAGCATAAGGTTATTTAACTTTCATGTTTTTATATGAGTATGCATATTCCCGTTGTTACTGAGTTCAACTTTTATTCCATGGTGGTTTGAGAAGATGCAAGGAATAATTTCTATTCCTTTAAATTTACTGAGGTTGGACTTGTGACCTAAGATGTGATCAATTTTGGAGTATGTTCCGTGGGCTGATGACAAGAATGTGTATTCAGTTAGGTTGGGATGAAATGTTCTGTAGATGTCTGCTAAATCCAAATGTTGGATGGTTAGGTTTAAATCTACAGTTTCTTTGCTCAGCTCCTTATTGGAGGATCAATCCAACACTGCCAAGGGAGTGTTAAAGTCTCCATCTATTATGGAGCTGGAGGAAATCAAGTTGCTCATGTTTGTTAGAGTTTCTCTTATAAATTGAGGTGCATTCTGGTCGGGTGCATAAATAATAATAATTGAAATTTCATCATATTGAGTATTACCCTTAACAAATATGAAGTGACCATTCTTATCCTTCCTTACTTTTGTTGGTTTAAAGCCTATTATGTCTGCAAATAGAATTGCGACACCTGCTTTTTTCTGATTACCATTTGCCTGAAATATGGATAACCATCCTTTCACCCTGAGTCTATATTTATCTTTTAAGGTAAGAAGTGACTCTTGTATGCAGCAAATATCTGGCCTGAGTTTTTGTATCCATTCAGCTAACCTGTGCCTTTTTAGAGGACAGTTTAAGCCATTCACATTAATGGAGAATATTGATACATCTGGTAAAATTTTGGGTATGAGTTTTTCAATAGTCCAGGGGACATTTTTAATCCTTTCACCAGTGTGGAAGTTGGAGTTTGATCAAAAGTTTCTGAGTGAGTTTACTTTTGTGGTAGAGGATTCGGCTGGTCATTATGGAGGATAGGTCTGAAAATATCCTGAAGAGCTGGTTTGGTTATGGCAAATTTCTTCAACATATGAATGTCATTAAAGTATTTAATTTCTCCATCATAAATGAAACTCAGTTTATCTGGATACAGGATCCAGGGTTGAAAGTTATTTTGCTTTAGGAGATTAAAAGTCGATGACCACCTTCTTCTGGCTTGAAAAGTTTCAGCAGAGAGATCTGCAGTCATTCTAATATTATTCCCTTTGTAGGTAATGTTTTTCTTACATCTGGCTGCTTTCATAATTTTCTCCTTCATATTAACTTTAGTGGATGAGTCATGCTGGGGTGTCTTATGCCTAGGGGATGTCTTATATGGATTGAGTCGTGCTGGCGTTCTGAAACTGTCTGCTATCTGAATTTCAGAATCTCTTGGCATGTCTGGAAAATTCTCTTTCATAATTTCTAGGAGAAGGACCTCAGTGCCTAGCGAGGCCACTTCATCACTTTCAGGGACTCCAATGAGGGGGATATTAACCTTCTTTGAATTATTCCTGAGCTTTCTGAGAGAATGATCTGTTTTTGCTCGCCATTTCTCCTTGAGTTTGGGAGCGTGGAAAGGCTTTGACTTCAATGTCAGAAATCCTTTTTTCTGCTTGCTCCACTCTGTTACTGAGGGATTCTACTGTATTTTTCAGATGTTTGAGGGCTGCAAATTCTTCCTTTAGTGCGGCAAAATCTTTGGTGGTTTTGTCTTTAAATTCGTTAAATTCTTGAGACAACTTTTGAATTTCTCCTCAAATTTCTAATTCCGACTTTTAAATTGATCCTCTAATCACTAATTCCAATATTTCCTCCATTCTATTAATCTTGTTTGCAATTCGAAGTCTGAATTCGATTTCTGACATCTTGGCCAGCTGTTTATGAATGGGATCTTCAGTTACATCTGCCATATCTTTCCTTGGGGGGGTTGATCTATTCTGGTTATTCATGTTACCAGAGTTTTTCCTCTGATTTCACCCCATGATTGTTTTACACCATTTGATTTTTCCCCTGGAGCTTTGTCGAGGACCTATATAGTGCTATGGCCTGAGAAACTGGGGACCTGGTTGGTGTAGTGGGGCTAAGTGGTTCTGTCTTATTTTGGAATGGTCTCTGTTCGACCCTAGTTAAACATTTACTCTGGGTTGAAGTCTCAGATGTGGAGAAATACCAACAAATTAAGTCACCCCGCCCCCCACAGGCATTAATTGGAAAAGGAAAATAAAACCTTCCTACCACCATACTTCCAGGGCACCACTTGAATAGACCTTGGGTGATTTGCTCAGTTCAAAAGGTCCAAATCAATTGTCTCATTCAGCACCTGTCTCATGTGGGAGAGTTTAAAAGGTCCCTGGCAACTGGATCGCAGGGGTCTGTTGACAACTCAGATATGACTTGTTCCGGTGCTCCGTGAAGTCAGGAGGATCCACCCATCAGATAGATCAGTCTGGGAAGGTTGATGCCTCCTTCCCCACCTTGCACCTCTGTCACACCCAGTCACTGATACCCCCGCAGGGCTGTGACCCAGTTGCCTGTAGTGAACAGATACTCCAGGGGTTTGCACCTGCCTGAATCACAAGTAAATCTATATCTGCTCAGCCAGGCCGCTGCACTCTGCCTCTATCTAGGAGGGGCAGTTGAGGTCTGACAACCTTGGGCACTTGATGGAGCCTGGGGGGTGTTCACTCAGTTCCAGCCCCGCCCCTGATTGATGTTACTGACAGAACAGAACAGAACAACTTTGCAGGAATTTGTTTCTGTCCCTGCTAAACTCCCCTGCAGAAGAGAAGCTATTTTTGAGTTCCCAGAGCCTGTGCCTCAGGCCCTGTCTTTGCTCCTGCAGGTTTGTATTCAGTTAGCTGTCAGTTCTGGCCTCCTGCCTTCCTTTGTCTGTAGACTGACGATTCCTTGAGGGCTGGGTGAGTCTTAGGCTCAGTAAAGCAGTCCTGTGGGTCAGCCCCACCCTGGGAATATCTAGTCCCCATGCTCCACCCAGGCCAGTACCACCTCAGGCAAACCTTTTACTCATGGGGCCTGCGTTTCTGTCCCAGATATGTTTTGTGGTGGTTGCCACCTGAGAAGATGCCCGGCCTTCTCTGGTTGCCCAGGGAGACTTGGGTGTGGCCTTGGAATATCTGGGAGTGAGCCCTATCGTTGCCAAAAAATGGCTGCTGGTATGCGCCTCAGGGCACCGCTCTTCCGGTGTGGTTCCCTCTCAGCTGACCATCCTCTCCTCACTCCCGTGCCGCAGAATTCAGCACTGACCAGCTGCAGTCCCGGCCCTGTCCACACCCCTCGAGAAATTACCCAAGAATCTGGACTCCTGGGGGAGAGGCCTCAAAACCTCAGAGTGAGAGTGGAGGGAAGTGCTGGGAGCTCAGAATGGCAGGTAGAGAATATATACAGTTTTATATAGTTTTATGCCTGGCAGGAGAATGCCATAGCTCCCTACTAGGGGAGGTAGGTCCAGTTTTTAGAGGGTCTCTCCCATGGCATGTAGTGGGAGGACCTTTGAACTCTGCTCGTTTGTTTGTGGGGCACTCGGAGCCATTCTCATGGGGGAGGGGACTCCCGTCCACTTGGTGATGGATTTTGTACCTTTTGTTTGTATCCTTGGGATCGCAGCTCACCTCAGCGGGGTTGATGTGCATTCTTCAACTTTCTCTCCTGGTACAGCTCTAATCCACCAGGTTACTGGCTAAATTTCTGTCCTTTAACTCTCCTTCTGGACAGGAGCCTCCATGGAAAGCTGGCTTCAGTCAGCCATCTTTTCTCTGCCCCCTCAAACTTTTTAAACCAGGGGCCAGTTCACTGTCCTTCAGACCGTTGGAGGGCCAGACTATAGTAAAAAAAAAAAAACTATGAACAAATTCCTATGCACATTGAACATATCTTATTTTGAAGTAAAAAAAAAAAATGGGAACAAAGGCAATATTTAAAATGAAGAACAAGTAAAGTTAAATCAACAAACTTACCAGTATTTCAATGGGAACTATGGGCCTGCTTTTGGCTAATGAGATGGTCAGTTCTAGTTCCATATTTGTCACTGCTAGCTGTAACAAGTGATGTAAGTGTCACCAGTTAATCTAGATCTGGTTGGAGATTTCAGATGTTTCTGTCTGGAAAAAGTCTATTCACAGACATAAGTGCTGCCAAAGATGGTTGCCATTTTTGAGTGCATGGTTCCTGAGGATATGTCTCAGAGGGGAGAGATGCATAGAAATTAGAAAGGCTGCGTGACTTGAATGCATCTATCGGAGATTCACAATTCTGCAGTTCAGCCAGTTCCATCTGGTCAATTGTATCCACATTTTCAATGTCAATAGAAAATGGGTTACAGAAAAGCTGTATGTCTTGTTTGTGGAGATGAAGCTCTTTAAATTCAAAGTGGAACTTTTGCAACTTTTCCAGTGAATCCACACATGTTTTATTTGGGAATGCAACCAATGGATTTTCTGCTAAGAGATTTTGAGTTGTGGGGAGATGGCAGAAATTTACCTCCTTCACTTGTTTGATGAGGAGGCCTAATTTTACTTCAAATGTTTTCACATTGCATATCACAGATGAGCTTCCCCTTTCCTTGAAGTTGCACATTGAAACTGTTGAGTAGCTCTGTTACATCTGTCAGAAAGGCAAGGTGCCATTTCCATTCTGCATCATTGAGCTCTGGTACTTCTTTATTTTTTAAAAGCAGAAAAACTGTAATCTGTGGAAGTAAGTCATAGAAATGTTTCAAAAATCTCCCTTGACTCTGCCAATGGACTTCTGTGTGGTACAGAACATTTTCACAGGCAACATTTAGCTCAGGCAGAAATTCTTGAAATTGTCTGTGGTTTAGTGCATTACCTGTAATGAAGTTAACACAAGATACCACAGTTTTCATAACAGAATCCCACTTCAGTGATTTACTATACAGCACTTGTTTGTGGATGAGGCAGTGTATGGCTATTGGATGACAATGGTTATGTTTGTCCATCTCTTGGTTAATGCAAGTAATTATTCCTTTCTTAGACCTCACCATGCTAGGAGCACCATCATTTTCACACTGGCTAGTTTTGCCCAGTCCAGCTCTAAACTATTCAGTTTGGCAAACCTTTTCATAGATATCCTTTCCTGTAATTGTTTTTTTGATGCTTTGCAGTGCAGCAAGCTTTTCTGTGACTTTGAAATAGTCATTCATCCCACGAATAAAAATTAGAAGTTGTGCCGAATCACCAACATCATTACTTTCGTCAAGTGCCAAGGAAAAATAGGAAAGTTTTTTGTGGAGTTTTGCAAATGCTGATGCAAATTGTCTCCTATTTCTTCAATCCTTTGTGTAATTAAGGGTCCTGAAAGACTCAAAGTACTAAATAAATCATGGTCAGCCAGTGCATGCTATTAGCTTGGCAACTTGAAAACTTGCTCACAGTGATAAAGTATTTAGCTGTTTCTGCTTCACAAAAGTATTTTGATGAGTTGTCAATGTATATTTCAGTTTTAATATTTTATCTTTTCTCACTTCTATGACCAACCAATCATATTTATTTTTACGTTGAGTTTGATAGTGTCGACGCAAATTGTATTCTTTGAACACAGACACTATATTCTGGCATATCAAACACACAGTTCTTTCCTTGTACTGCCTGAAAAAGTAATTATAAGTCCACCGTTCTTTGAATATCCTACACACCAAGTCAATTTTTCTCTTTCTTGATATCATTGTTTCCTAGGGATTCCAAATTGCTATTTGTAAAATACCAATATATATATATACAGTGCTCCAAAAACAATATACCAGCAATAACTTTCCCACACAGAAACATATATAGACTGCACTGCCCATCAATGCAGTCTGATCAGTGTCCATCAATGCAGCCTTGCCAGTCCACATCATTTCAGTCTCACCAGTGCCCACAGGTTGTAACTCAGCTTTTACCTCAGGCTCACACTGGTGCGGTGTGGGAACAGGCATGATCACAGAGCCGGTTCCTCCACCACCTTTCCTGTTCACACTACCCTGTGCGAACCGCACTGCAATCTGTGAACTCACACAGGAATCTGATCGAGTAAGAAGACCCATGCAATCAGATTCCACTTCAGGAAAAAGAAGGCACGTATGCCTTTTTTCTTCTGAATCTAATTCATGTTCAGCCATACAAGCATATGGCTGAACTTGCACTGCTCAGAGATCACAATAGTGTGAACCGGGGCTTACACAGCACACAACATACAACATCATACATAACTGAATAGCAATCAGAATATAAATGCATTTACTGTCAGTTGAATTGGGTTTCCTACTCCTCAGCTGTCTGCAGAGCCAGATTAAGTTCCCATGGTGCCCTAGGCAGATTACCAGTTTGGGGGCCCCATGCGATAACACTGACTGCTGACAATTTGCATTAATACTGAGTGCTAACAATTTGCATTAACATTGAGCACTTACAATTATCATTACCACTGAACACTGACTATTTGCATTACCTCTGAGCTCTGACCATTTGCATTACCTCTGAGCACTGAGAATTTGCATTAGCATTGAGCGCTGATTATTTGCGTTATCACTGTGGTGCAACTACCCTAGAAAACACTCCCAACTAACCAACTTAAAAAAAGGGCTCTCCTAACTTCAAAAAAAAGTCTCTTCTAACTTCAAAAAAAAAGGAGCCCCCTATCTGCAAAAAAAAAAGACCTCCTAACTTCAGAAAAAAAAGGCCTCCTTTAACTGCAAAAAAAAAAGGCCCTATTATAACTGCAATACAAAAAAAAAAAAAAATAGACCTCCTAACTTCAAAAAAAAAGAAAATCTTAACTTGTTCTTACCTCGGTCCTAGGCAGCAGCAGGCTCTGCACAGGCAACCTGGTGACTGCTCTGATTAACCAAAGACTGAGAAGAGTAGTCAAGAGACAGAGGGAAGGAAGGGCAGGGAGAGACAGAGAGAAGGAATGGAGTCAGAGAGTGTGGGGCACATTCCACACATGCACACTGTGGGCCAGGACGAGTGGGCTGCTAAGCAGGATGGCAAAAACACCTGGTGGGGAGAGACAGAGAGAAGGAGGGGTGGGGAGAGACAGAGAGAAGGAGCGGAGTTGAAGAGTTGGTGCACATTCCACACATGCACACTGCGGCCCGGGATGAGTTGGCTGCTAAGTAGGACAGGCAGGGCGGCAAAAACACCTGGTGGGCCAGATAAATGTCCTTGGTGGGCCACATGTGGCCTGCAGGCCATAGTTTGAGGACCCCTGCTTTAGAACACAGTATTTTGAGACTTGCCAAATAGTAATCTTGCTTCATAAAAAGGACATATACAAATGCCTAATTTCTAGTAATAAAGAACACTTGCACTAGAAAAACCTGTATCTATAATTATTGTAAATTCTTATATTAATGGGTATCATAAATCCTAAGTCATGAAGACTAAAAGGTAATATGAATTTGGTTGATTTTTGAGGAAGAAACTATATTTAGAATAACAATTCAAGATAATTTAAAAGTACAATAAATAATGGCTTTTACATTGGTTGAAATTTACTTTGTTTTTGTATTTTATCATAATAACCTCCAGGCTCTGAAGATCAAGTTCTCTACATTGCTAATGACACTGACATCCTGGGTTTTGTATATCCATTCAACTACAGTGGTGATCATCAAGAAATTTCTCACATTGAACATAATTCAAGAATAACAGGCATGGATGTGTATTATCAAAGGGATATTATTATTTGGAGTACTCAGTTTAATCCAGGAGGAATTTTCTATAAAAGAATCCATGGCAGAGAAAAAAGACAAGTGAACAGTGGCTTGATTGTAAGTAAACAATATTGAAAATTTAAAGTAAATGCCATTGAATATTTAAAATAACATTGAAATATTTAGGCACCCCTGCCTTTGAAAGAAAAATCTATTACAGAGTCTAATAATAATAATAAATATATTGATTTATTCCTCCCAATATTCTCCCCATATAGAAATTGAATATTTCCCTAATCATTTATTCTCATAGCTGTATATAATTTATTATAGTTGCATGACTTTTTGTTTTTGTTTTAGTAAATTTGCCTCAGACATACAGTATAAGAATGTCTTATGAATGAATGATACCTAACATTTCTACAACATTTTATATATCTTAGTGCTTTATAACATGAACATAAGCCTATTTCATTATAATATGAGCTTGGGAAACATTAACTGTATTTTTATTTAGAAAGATGTAATGTTGAGCAAATTGCTTCATTTTTAAGAATATGAGAAATATACTTCTGTTTTAGGTCTAGGGAACAACTCAGTAGTGTAACCGTTTCTTCTGACTACTGATAACTATATTTTAGGAAATAGAAAGCAATATTGCTTGCTTATTTATGATGGACATGTTGATTGTCATAGTTATTCTTTTTGAGAAAAATAAACATTTATTTGGATTTGTGGTTGTAGATTATTGCTTTATGTTTTAGGGTATGTCAAGCTACTGTGTATTTTATATTTTGAAGTAACCTGGGAGGAAAATGACAGATAAATACTTATTTTTATGGGGCCTGGCTTGTTCTCATACAACTAAAAAGTCAAGTGCTGTCACAGCAGTATGTAACTGAAGCTTTGCATTTAAAAAGAATCAAAGTTACTTATCTGGAAGTACTCCTTTTTGTTCTGGCACCTAACATAAAGACTTGAACAACATAAATACTGTTGGATGCAAATCTGAAACATATTTTAATTTTATCAGTAGTAGAAAGCAATAAGCTGGTTTTAAAATAAGTTATTTTACCTCTCAAGTTCAGGTTTAGAATAAATTAGCAGTGAGTAGAAATCTATATATACCAGATTTCTATGGTATATATAGTGACTGCTGACTTTAGCTCTACAACAAAAGCCTGCTTTGTTGAAAACATTGCTTTTATGTTAGTGTTTCATCTGTTGCTAATGAACCAGGAGTGTATACCAGGGAGTTACAGTGCCTGAGTTTAAATATTGTTTCTGTTGCTTACTAGCATTTAGCTTCTCTGTGCCCTGTTTCAAGAGGTTCTAGTGAGGATTAGATCAATGTATTACTACATTATACTAACATTAAATGTATATAATGATATATAACTAATTAATAATTAACATACATGAATTATACCTAAAGTATATATTAGTGTTCAACATTTCTTGATTCAAAAGAACTCTACTTAGATGCTTTTTAGTAACAGTATGGTGATGCTGTTTATTGTGATGATGTTAGTTGCACATTAGCACATGAAATAGTATTTGCAAATCACTTGCTGGATTTTACAGTTGCCAAACATACTTACATCTTTACATAATTTTGGTTTAATTTTTTAAAGAACATTATTGGATTTTATTTAGTTTTGTCACTGGGGGGATAGATGGTTCTCTAATGAACAGTATTTATGGTGGGTCAGAGCAAAATTGATTCAATGTTTGATAACTAACTTTTATTCTTATACACAGAAATATGTGTACATATATTTTTATTTGAATATTATATGACTATATGTATATATTTTATATATTTTTATCTTTAATTTCATCAATATGTTATAGAATTTTTCATATCTAATGGCAAAGCTATTGATTAGCCTTATTTGAATAGGATATGAAGGTGCTGTCTTTTCTCTTTTAATGATAATGATAACTTGTGTTATATAGACTTTCTGTATTTTTTCCACTGTTTTTTAGACCTATAATTACTAACAGAATTAACTAGGAAGAAAAATGGGTAACAATAAGGTTACATTTTCTATCAAGGAGCCCATGTCATACTCATAAGTTTGGAGAACCTCTGAGCTATGAGTTTCAGTGCTGCATTCTAAGCCAAATTCCATAACAATTCCAGCTGGAAACATCAGTAAAAGAAATAATTTAGTAGTATACTAATAAAAACAACCTTTTTAATTTTTTTCCTAAATCTTTTTGTAACCTGATATCTCAATATTACAGTGACTAAATAAACCCATTCTTACCACCTTAATTTAATGAATAATGTGAATGCTGAAGTAATTAATGTAAGAGTAAGTCATATCTTTGAATCTCAGCTTACTCATCTGAACAACTGCAGTATTGAAGTAGACAATTTCTGAAGTCCTGTCCAAATAATATACATATATTATTACCAAAATATGTATGACATATTACAAGTCTAGTTATTACCTGGACACTTTGCATTTATTCCTCTGAAATCTATGTTGGATAGAAAGAATTGATTTTCTACCTTTATGAATTACTCTGCCATATGAAGCATTTGGTCTTCTAAAAGTAACCTTTGTCATCCCTGAGTTTAGTGAGCATGCCATCTAATTCATCTGCTAAGTTTTGACAAAAATATTAAATAAGACAGACTAAAAGCTCCCCCACTTCTTGGAAAATAAAACTCAAGATTTTTCCTAAGGGTGATTATGGACATTAATTTTTATATCTGAATCAAAGGCAAACTAGAATTAAATACACTAATCAAGCTATGAATACTTTAGTTATAACCCAATTATCAATGAACCACATTCTTATACACAGAAATAGGAACAGGAATTAGCAGGATGTGATAGCAGGATGTCTTGAAAACATGTTCATAGATAATGAAAATATTGAAATGCTTTTATCTCTGTAAAGAGTAGGAAATACATTGTATTCAAAATCAGAAGAATATTATTCAGGAAACTAAATGTTAACTGAAGTTCATCCCAAAGGTAGGTAATATTCAATATAACCTCTTTTTTTTAATTGTAAGGGAATACACCTGTGTAATCTGCAAAATTCTTGGAATACTAATTATGATTATGAATTTACATTGCAAATACAGACTAAGTTATTTATAGTTTAAAATGCTTATGATTTTCCAACCTCCAGGGCTGTACAAAATGGATGGATTTTTTTTCCTTTAAGAAATTTAAATAATTTGAAACTTAAAAGACTGTCATGATTTAATCTACATGTAAAGCATAATGAGACTTCTGAATTTGAATTTTAGCAGGCACAGCACACTATCGTAGTATTATGTAACAATTGAACATACTACCTGGAAAAACGCTGTGCAGAAAAGTATATGACAGCAACTACTATAAAGTAGGTCAATGTTTTGAAAATGCAAATAACTTTAAAAGCACGGATCACATTTTTTTTTTTGCCACTAAAGAGCTAATATTACTAAGCAGAAAAAATGCTCAGACTTATCTGATTTACTTTATTTTGAGAAATGAATATAAGGTATCATTTTGGCATATTCTCTTTTAGAGAATGTTCATAAAAAACATACTTATAATTTTATTCATTGATAATTATAACTCAAAGAGTTGATTAGAACATTTTTCTCCTGAAAAACAATTAGCAAAATATCCAACTGAGTTATCCTTAACAGGTTTCAGTTTTTAATTGCAGTCCTAGTTATAGACCTCATAACCAATACACGAGTCTGTGTGTATCTCTCTCTCTCACACACACACACACATACACATACACAGGTACACAAATGTGTGTATGCCCTCACAAAGAAGCATATGCATATGTGGATACAAGTTGTAGCAAATAGTTCAACGTTTTATTTCATAAAATTTGGGTAGTCACCTGAGTTCATTCAAATCAGTTAACAAAAACAATAATATCATAAGCAAAATCTTGCCTTCATGGAGTTTATATTCTGGAGAATAAATAAATACAAAAATTTCCAATTTCAAAAAATACATTGAAGGAAATAAATAATGGACTAAGAAATAAAAATTCTAATATCAGAAATCATGGGATAAGATTATTAGTAAAGGTTCATTTAAAGAGAAAAGATATGAGCTAAAACTTAAAAGATGAGCAGGAAATAATGCCATTATATATATGTTGGATAATGATTTTGCTTTTTATATAGAGAATGGCTTTGATGAGGAAAAGGTTAGAATAGAAGACCACTTGAAGTTATTGTTCTCCAAGTTAGAGAAAAGTTTCACCATAGTAGTCTCAGAGGAGATGGAAGGTGCTAGGCAGAAGTTTAACACAAAAGGTTTACACATTGAATATGGAAATTAAAATAAAAAAGACTCTAGACTTAGATCTAGATTTTTGGATTCCAGAACTTAATGAATACTGATGATAATAAAACCTGGGTTCAGTTTTAACCCTGTTAAGTCTGTGATGGCTGTGAAAGATCCAAGTGAGATATCAAGAATTCAAGGCTAGATCTTAGATCACTGGGCTAGAGATGCACATTGAAGTATAAAGGATATATCCTTGAAGCCAGTAAGAGAGTAGAAAGGAAGTAAAGAAGGAAGAGAGCCATGCTCTAAAGCAAGATTAAAATGATGACAGAATGGCCAGCACATTAAGAGAAAACAACAGAATATCAAGTTAACAACTAACAGCATTTTAAGGAAGAGATATTGAAGTCATATTCTAGTGTGTTAAAAGATCGAGTAAATGAGGCAAATTTGCCCTCAAGCCTTCCTGAGCACAGGCACAACTGTGATAATGAGATGTGGGGTGAATGTTCTGGATGAATGTCAGGAGAATAGTAGATGACAGGAAGGGGACCCCCCTCTTGATGGGATCAGCAGAGGCAGTCAGCTCACACCTCCCTCTCTCAAAATTGGCAGTGGCCTCTGTCCTAAGGGAACACTATAGCACCCAGATGCCAGCTCCCACCCTGACCCAGCTATGGCAAAGGTAGCAGAGGCAGCTTAACCTGCTGTGTGCAGGGCTACTAGGTTGGCCTAGAAGCTATGGGCTTTGACTGAAATGCTCCAGCAGGAGAGGTGTGGTCATGCCCAGGAGAGTAGGCTCCTCTGGGAAGAGACAGGAAGCTCCGGGAGAGGACTGCTAGTCTGACTCTTCCTCAGGAGCTGCACGAGCTTTTGTCCATGGGGCACTCAAAGGCACTTGCTGGGGCTTTTTTAAAGAGAAAAAAATAATCCCCAAGCTCTGTGGAATCCTGGGTGTGACAGGTGCTCTGTCAGAGGCCTGGAAGTTACTCCCATGTTCCCTAACTTAATCATCACCCATAGAAACCTCACCAGGCCTGAGTGGAAATAGTCATTGCTTACCTAGCAGCAGTGGACAGAAAAGGGGAGCTGGAAGAAAAGGCCCTGAATGCTAGAGAGCTGGTGCCCTTTGTCCTAAGGGTGCCCTCTGGTGTATTGTTCTCTTGGCCTGTCTAGTCTCCCAAGACTGCTGTGGTCCAAGTGGGTTCTAGGGAGCACTGCTGTGGATCCGATGATATGGAGACCCAGTGACTGAGATTGCCAGGTTGGGAACAATGCAGGAGCCTGTGAAGAGAAATGAACTGAACCCTTGGTGCAGAACCAGAGCTCACTGAGCAAAGTACAATAGGAGGTCACCTCTGCCCCCTACCACAGCCTAGATCTGGCCATTCTGTAGCTCACCTGCACCAAAGGCTCATGCTTGAGAGCAGAGGAGGCAACTTCTGCAGCATTGGTGGAGGGGAGGCTGCCAATCCATATCCTTTCTCTGGTTCTGGTGCTGCTTCTGCTCTGGGATGCAGAAACTCTCTTATTATAGTTTCCTCTCTGCACTTGTCTCTCCCACTGTGAACCGAACAGACCCTTTAAACCATAAATCAAAAACTTGCTGGTGTAGGAGAGTGGACTCTGTGTTGTTTCCCAGAAGTCTGCTGTATAGGTCAGAGTAGTGGGAACACTGCTGCTCTCCTGCATCTCCCTATTCTCCCATGGTTGTCACAGTCCAGGCAGGTGTTGGAACATGTTAGGACAGGCTGATCCCCAAGCCACTGCCAGGAGCTCAGGCAGGAGCAGGGTGGGCCCGATGATCTACCTGCAGGTGAATGTCTACTTGGTACTTTGGATGCTTTCTATGGGAGAGGCTGTGCAACCAGCATCTAGTTAGCATCGTGGACCCTGAAAAATACCATTCTTTTTTGCTCTGTTTTGTTGTTGAAAACAATGCTTTCATGATCAGTTTTAAGCACAAGCATAATTGAAATTTTAATAATAGTGTAGACATTCCACTTAATGAAAGTGCGAGACTGAAGAGTATTCAAATTTAATTTTGATTGAGTACTTTTAGATCACTTTCATAAAGACCACATTTTTTTAAAATTTCAGAATGTTAGGGGGTACACATGTTTTGTTTATATGCTTAGTTTTTGTACAGATTAAGTCAAAGTTTTGAGTGTGCCCTTTACACAGAAGTTGTGCACTGTATTCAATAGGTGTGAATTTACCCATCTCCTACCACCTGCTTGATTTCCATTGCATTTTACTTCCATATGTGCACTTCAGTGTTCAACCAAGAATTCCCATTTGGCATTGAGTACGTGGATTTGTCTATTATTGTGATGTTTCCCTTAGAAGAATGGTTTCCAGTTCCTGGTAAATTGTCATAAAGGTTACTAGATCATCATTTTCTCATTACTGAGTTGTGCTCCACAGTATGCATAGTCCTCATTTTATTAATCCATCCATGTATTGTTGGCCACTTGGGCTGTTTCCACATCTTTGCAATTGTAAATTGTGCTGCTATGGACATTCAAGTGCCCGTGTCCTTTCTGTAAAAAGGCCGTTTTTCCTTTGGGTATATGCCAGAAGTGGGATTGCTGGGCCAAATGGTAGGTCTACTTTAAGTTCTTTGAAGTATCTCCATATAATATTCCATAAAGGTTATACTAGTTTGCAGTCCCACCAATAGTGTAAAGACTACATTTTTTAAGTTACAAGCAAGATATGAATCTGAACTTTTCCAATACCATTGAAAAAACTACAATCCAAAAATTAATGAACTTTTAAACTTTTGCCATTTTATATATGAAGAATTAAAGGGTTTTTTTTGGTTTTCATGTGCGTTTTATGTTCTATTTATGAGGTGTGAACATATTTTTTATATGTTTTCTTAACCATTAAAATTCTACTTTTCCCAGAGGTCTCTTTATGACCTATACTCATTGTTTCTTTAAAGTTTTATTTTCCATGAGATTTTTTTTTGCGCTTTTTATATACTGTAAATACTGAGCTTTTACAACACACACCCAATCTGTGCATACATACACAATTCCTTTGAATGTATTTGCTTTGTTGATGACAATTTTGCCCAACATAGAAAATTTACTTTTTATGTAATTTGATCTGATTATCTTTTCTCTCAATGCTTCTGGACATCATATCATATTGCAAAAGATGTTTCATCAACACACAAAAATATTTCCTGTTCTTTCTTTTAATAATTTTTAAAACTTTATTCTTTTGCACTTTATTCATCTGTCTGAATGAATATGTGTATATGGCCTGATGTAAGATTTAATTTCTACTTTGAATATCACATAGTCCTTCATTTCTCCAGAGATTGAGAGGACATTTCTATTTTTCTGTGGTACTGAAGGATTAGAAATGTACATCCATACCCCATATACCATATTTTTAAAATTCATTGTCTAATTTTAGTATATCTTTATATGGCATATGATCAATTTCATTGTCATATTTATTTATTTTAAAAAATTCTTGCATGTTCTTGCATGTTTCCATTTCTAAGACTTTTTTTAGAGAATATAATTAGAAGCATAAAAACATTAGTATTAGACTGTATTGTATTTAGAGAATAATTCGTGAGATGTCTTATTAAATCACTACAATAGAGTTTCTAATAATGAACCAATTCTAGTTTTCTGGGGCTTATAATAAAGCATGCATTATTACCCTTACTTGAAGAGTAAATATTTTTATAACTACAGTAAACTATATATGGTTTTTCTCAAAAGTTTAATTTTAGAGATAACTTTATTTTTTGTTATAGTAAATGGTGAAATATTGGCTAACAGGAAATTATGAATATGTTTTTTCTCAAAACTTAAAGAATGAAGTTGTTATATGTACTATGGGAATTGAAAAAACATGTGAATTTTATGTGGGAACATGAATTCACAAATAAATACTTATAGAATATTTACATAATGTTTATATAAATATTCATGAATTGAGTTGGTGCTTTTCAGTATGTGTGCTGCCTGTTATCAAAATGTTTTGAACTCTCACAATTTCTAGTAATTGGCATATTGAAAATTGTCCACTTTCTATTGGAAGATTCTTTTCTAGTGGAGATGCACTAAAGTAACTTTTAATATGAAATCAGAACATAGTCTAAAGCTTTCAACATCAATGAAGTATCACTGGTTGGCTGTAAAGTTAACAATTTGTTAGGATGAAGGTGAGACTACTTTCTTCATAGGCCTTAAAATTATTTGCTTTCACGATAGTCACTAAATAATATAAAATAATTTCAACATAATGTGGATCAGATAAATAAAATAAAATTATCAAAAATTATTTAAGGAAATTCATGTGTTTTGAATTTCCATAAAATCTTTATAAGTGTTTAATGTAACAGAAATATATGTATGCATACTAAACCAATTTCAAATAGTAAAAAAGTACACATAATAAAAAGTAAATGTCTCTTGAATATCCATAGACTCCATATACTTATACCTAACCTGATTATTCTTCTTTCGTTTTTTTTTGATTGAGACAGAACGTCACTCTGGTGCCCTGACACAGTGCTATGGTGTCACAGCTCACAGCAACTTCAAACTCTTGGGATCAAACAATTCTCTTGCCTCAGCCTCCTGAGTAGCTGGGACCACAGGTGCCTGCCACAACACCTGGCTAGTTTTTCTATTCTGTAGTAGAGACAGTTATCACTCTTGCTCAGGCTGGTCTTGAACTCCTGAGCTCAAGCAATCCCCCCAACCTCAGTGTCCCAAAGTGCTAGATTACAGATGTGAGCTGCTGTGCCCAGCTAAAACTTTCTTCTTAATGGCAGTTTCCCTTCTGATTTTCATATGCATCTTTCTAGAAGTAGATTCATACATATGTAGTATATGAATAGCTCATATTTTATTTACAGTGTACATGTAGTGTAATGTTATATTTGTTTTCTTTTCCTTAATTTGTCTTTTTTTTTTTTTGGACAGAGTTTTATTATGTCACCCTCAGTAGAGTGTCACAGCTCATAGCAACCTCAAACCCTTGAGCTCTTGCGATTCTCTTGCCTTAGTCTCCCAAGTAGCTGGGACTACAGGCGCCCACCACAACGGCCAGCTATTTTTTTGTTGTAGTTGTCACTGTTGGTTGACAGGCCCAGACTGGGTTCGAACCTGCCAGCTCCAGTGTATGTGGCTGGCGCTACAGGCACCGAGCCCCTTAATTTGTCTTAATGATAGTAAATATATCTGGACAAAATATTGATAAGCTCATTACCAAAATTATAATGGGAAATTGTGGATATAACAATAAAACACATGAATATATAAATTTTTTACTATAACTAATACACATTGTATCAAATTAGTGTAACAGTAGTATATGTATTCTTTTTCTCTTGGCTTTAATCATGTCATTTACTTTAATAAGTACGTAGCCTTTCACAACTTATCTTAATATGAACAAAACCAGAGAACTTAGATCTTAGTTAAACATTGAATGAAAATCTGAGTCATAGGAATACTTTGTGATGTAATAGTATATTAGGGAAAAATTGGTAAGATTTTATGTCTGCAATAAATATGAAGAAAATTAGAACATATATTTGTTTTACTGAATGTGAATTAGATAATTCCCTAATTTACGCCGAAGGCATGATATTGAATAATTTACTGTAAGGAAAATGGGTAGTCTTCTAGCTGAAACTCAATTTAATGATTAATTTAAGATTAGAATTATAACTAGAAATGTTTCCTTTTCTGTAGAAGAACATTTAGTGATGAGAAAATTTTTGATTAAGCATTTCGTATTTTGACTCTCTTGCTGCACTTAATTATAAAGAACCTACCAGTTGCTCTAATGTAGAAACATACTTCAGTAGTGAATTACAGTGGTTTTTATTCTCTAGATCTATTTTTTATTTATTACTCTACCAAAAGACTAAATTCTCCTGTAGTATGTTTTGTTTTACAGGCCTGTTGGTAGGAATAAAGTATAATGTATGCAAAGTAGTTTGAATCTGTAAATGTACATGTTAAACATTTGAAGGTATCATTGTTAATAACATTGTCTTTATGTTAGTCAATGTTTTAAATATCCATGTTATTGGGAAAATCAGTTTTGGGGTTTTTTTTTTGCCAAAATAGTTCTTGAGAATTATCTTTTACAATTTATCTTTTTATCCTCAGTACTCAGTCTTTCACAAATCCAAATGTTTTTTGTCTTCAGATAGATCCCATTTTTGTTTACATTTGTCTTTCTAAAACCAGGATTAGACTTTCATACTCTTCTCCATGGAGTCCATGAAATAAATCCCCTCTGATTTTTCTGTATTAAAAATCTTTATTAATTTTTAAATTAAATTTTTCTGTATTAAAAATTTCTGTTCTAAATTCCCAAGCCATTCTCCACACCATAGACAAAATGGTCTCAAAATATTAATCTGATCCCCACATCTCTCTATCCTTATGTCCTCCAAAACTTCAAATGGATTTCCATTGAAAAATCATTGGTTTACAAGACTCTTCATGATTTTCAGCCTCATTTCTCGCTGTACCTCTTCCATATCCTTACACACTTGTGAACACACACATACACACCCAGAAACACAACTTTTTGTTCCATATGTAGGCCATATTTCAGTACCAAGAATGCAGCTTTTTCTCTTCACTTCAAAAATCTTCTCACATGCTATTTCCTCTGCCTCCCTTAGTTTCCCAGTAACTCCCAAGGCTCCTTTATTAAAAGTTACCATTTCCATTGTTCTTATTATCATTTTCCTTGAGAATGGTCTCCGTCTCATTGAAGCATCAGAGATCTTAGCCTATATAATGTATTTTCAAGTTGTCTAAAGGCCTAATTCACCAACTGTTGACATTCAAAGGGACACGCTCACAGAAATATTAACTATCATCAGAAGAATATCAATTTTATGTCCAGGAAGCAGCCTATAAGGTTACCTTTGTTATTCCAGGTTCTGTTCGATTTGCAAATTTGATTGTTAGCATGTCCTATATTTAAATACACACATGTATACTCAATCTGAATAAATTTGGGGGATGGGAGACATTGAAATAAAAGAACCAACTTATTTGTGTGTATACATGTGAATCACATATATATACATGGGTCACAACAAAAGTTTTAAGACAGACTATGCTACAGTGTATTAATTCACTTCCAAGAAACGTAGTTGACAGTGTCCTTTCTGATTCACTCGTGCATGTTTTAACTTGCGTAGCTTATCTGTTGCTGGGAGGGCTTCATTTGTTTCTATCAGTGTGCATTCTTTTATTGTTGTTGTTGAAAACTCCAATGAAAGCCTTTTTATTTATTTTTGATAAAAAAATAGGTATATCATAAAACATTCGGAAAATAAAAGAAAAAATGAAATAAAGGAATAAAATCACAAAATTGCTAATTTTGTCTTTTGGTATTTATTTTTTCTTTCCAGACTAAAAAAAAAAATCAAATATTTTGTCTATGTAGATTTTAAGTTTCTTGATTTTTAAGTTTCTCAAAAGTTTCATAATTACCCATGCACACATATACATCTATTACATAGTCCAAAATTCTTGCTTATCCATAAAAACTTTCCATAATAATTATGACAACATGCTGTCAACATTTGGTTTTCTGATTCTTTTCGATGTGTTTATTGCCATCTCAATTCCCTCTTTCACATGATTTTGTTTCTTAAATAATGAGTTGAAATCTAATGCTTGTAAAGAGGCTATGCAGGTAAGATTTATGAGTGAAATAAATTGGGCCTAAGCATGCGAGACATAGGTAATAGAGATAAACTAAATACATCCTATTAAATCAGAGAACAGCAGCTGATTAGCTCTGCTATTCTGGAATGCTGACCTGGTTTTAATATACTAACCTATATGATATACATATTCTTAATTTTTAAGCAAAAACAAAAAGTTTGGATTTGTAAAGTGATATGTTAATTTTAAGTTAGAATCTACTTAAAATAGTTTTTTTATTTAATTTTAACTTAAAATTAGTTCTTACCCTCTCATTTTGTACTCTTTGTTCTCAGGTAACTGTGAATTTACCTCTCTCGTGTTATGCTTGTTTATACTTAATTGTCATTCAAGTAGAGGAATGTTATCAAAATTGCCACCACAAACACTAACAAATTATTTACTTGCATGACACATATACTTAAGGCTATATAAAATGCAGACTTACTGGAAGTGGAGGATGTTTTGAACAATTCTAAACAGTAAATTAACACAGTAAATTTCGTAGATCATCTGATCCAAAGTCTTTAATTATATGTCATATAGAGAAAGTAGGACTCAGTCTTAACCCAAGTTGTTCTGATTCCAAACTTAGTATGCTCTCTAGTTTTTCATTATATCCTTTATCTGATAATGTGAATGAAGGTTTAGAGAACCAGTTTTTATTTTTGTGGAGAGCAGAGGGACATCAGAAAAAATAAACTTAAAGAACATTGAACATGATAATAAATGAGTAACAAGATCACATACCATATTGAGTTTATAATTCAAAGACAAATTGGATATTTTTTAAATTGAAAATTACACATTTTTATTTGATTTTTTTCCCCTTAATAGGAGTTTGTTACTAGTTGACATGGTTCTAAGGTAGATCACCATAGCCTTACAATTACTCAAACTGAAATAATCTGTTCTTCACAATAAATCATAAATAGAAGCCAGAGGTTTCATCCCTGAGTAGTTGTTAAATCTCTCACACGTTCTAGATCTAAATAACACTTTCTTGGTTCTTAAAGGATTTATCCATTGAGAGATGAGCTTTTTTGATTGACATATGAAACACCTGGATATTTCTATAACATTACTCAGTCAACAGAACTCAGTAATATTTAGAATTCGTGTAGTCATTATTTTATTTCCCTTTCTTGATTTAATATGATTCATATTTTGTGGACCAAAATGTAATAATATTTCATTTAGTATAATAGCCACACATATCATGTACACACAAAAAATTTATTGAGAATGAGATTTTTTTTGTCTTAATAGGATTATATCAGGAGAAAACTAACTTTAGTAAAATGACTCAAAATTTCTATTCTGAGACATCTATCAAGATAAAAAAAATCACAAACAAAATATGCAACATCACTTCAATCTATCCTTGTGTTAGATTTTCTTAAACTATATTGCTAACTATAAGAATTTTATTTAAAAAGCCTCATTTCCAAGTTCAATATCAAATACCTTAACTGTTTTCTTTTATAGGTTTTCCTCTTTCCTATTTTAAAACACCAGTGCCTTAATCTTTAGTTTACTGAAACATGTGACAAATACCTACATACCAATGAAGGATAAGTCATTAACACTAGTAATCTCTAATTTTGTTACAATCAGGCTGCCATTTTTTTTTCTGTAAGATTTAAGGATTTCATTCATTTAACTAATACATCTCTACATAGAACAATGCCTCAGGCCTCAAACCTTCCACTGTGTATTTAGAGAGCTTATTAGGAAAGGAATAGTCTGTCTAGAGAGAGCAGGCAAAATGTGTCTTCTGTTTTGTGCAACAATATGAGCAATGCTTTTTGTTGTCAGGGTAACCACATACTTCTGCAGTCTCTTAAGCATGGCACATTAAATTAGTGCCTCTATTTCACTGGCCTAGATTTCTAGTGAAATAGCCAAAGGGGTAAATGAATGTTTTGTATTTTCTTCTTCCTTCCAATCTGGTGCATTTGTTTGTTTTGTTTTTTGTTTTGTTTTTAACCTTTTTGGAGGCAAGCTTATATTTTCTATTATGTCTTCCATTTCCATTTCCAGAATCACTTTCTTTTTGAAATCCAACTTATTTTTTTATTTGCCTGATTGACTGTGGTCAATAAATTAAATTGACCATAAATTATCTGATCTTAATATTAAGATTCTACAGGAATTTCTGCCTTTCACTCTCCATTCAATATGTCTCTTTTGTATGGCTACACAAAAATTCACAATCGTGGTTAAGGTGTGAGTGACAAACAGGATCTTTGGGAACTCAGTAGGAAAGGTTGTTTCCTAATTTAGGCATAGGTTACCTGAGAGTAGGATGATACTGTTGCCCTCTTTCTGTTGTGATGGAGATGCTTTTATCCTCTTCCCCTGCTTATGCTTTTTCTTCCCCTCATCTTCTTTTTCTTTCTTTTTGTTCTATTATACTTTCCTTAGAGTTAAGGATCAATGAGTACCTAGTGTGTTGTGAGTCAGTGAGGATGAACACCTGGGAACATCTTCACCCTTTGCCATTATTCTCTGAGAATTGTCTTGTCATTTATATCCTGATTTTAGGTTGAATTAATTGTGTGAGACTATCCTTTACCCTGTACTCTCACTAATTTAGTTGTTACTGGAATGACATTAGGGATTCCTGGATCCGGGACCCAGAGAATAAATTATACATATTTTAGTGACTCTACAAGTCATCAGCATCTCCAGTTAGCATGAAAAGTATGATTTTTCAATTTTCCTAAACCATGTTCTTTACCCTAAAAATGTGATGTAAATTTCATTTATTGTTTTGGAATTCATCATTAGTAGAATCTCCATCAGTCTGTTTACTTGAAAAAATATCACTAAAAAAAAAAACTTCTATGTGCTCTACTAACATTAGTAATTTGGTTCCTTAATTGTCAACAGCCCAGGTTTAGAGACATAGAATGGAATAATAATTAGCCTTTTTTGGAGCATGCTTGGAATGCAATAAAAACCTAAATTCAACAAAAGTTGATCTTTGCATGAAATACGTTGTATTTTATTGGATACCATTAGGATAAAAAAAATCAGATATATAAGCATATACATCTGCTAAAGAGAAAATAGGTACTTTTCTATGCTCAAGTTAGACAACAGGCATCACATTTTTTTTATGCTAACAGTTTGTTCTAGTGGTGTTAGAAAATTATAAATATGCTTTAACAAGCTCGAAACAGATTATAAAGATAATTTTCCCTTTATCATTTGTGTGTATAAATTTATGATTTACACTGACACGCACATGCCATTTGGTGGGATATTTACTTTTAAATGATGCCAAACTGAAAACAAAAATATACTTAGCTTCAATGACACCGGAAAATTATTTCAAAATGCTTTGGGGGAGGGGTGACTAGGACAGATATTTATATTCTAAACACGTATGAATATTACTATACGACATTCCTAGAGCACACTTTATTGCAAAGTGCTTTATATTTAATTCAGTTATCTATGAGATATTACTGTGTATGTGGATAATGTGCATTGTTAGAGTTGAGAAATAGAATTCATTCAATTTCAACATTTCAGTTTTAAAGCAAAATAGGTTAAAATACTGAGAAAGGGGGCATTAGAAATTATCTATAGCTGTTGTGTTTAGTTCAAGCCATATTTCTCTTCTTTGATATCCTGTAATCACACAGCAAACATGATTTTATTTTCTGTTCCCATGTTCTTTTTGAGATGTTGTGTTGCGTGACCCGAGATGTGAACGAACATCAGCTTTGCCGTGGGTGTAAACTCGCTCCTGTAATTATTAAGTCAAGAAACAGACTACATGGGATGGCACGGCGTGTAGTGAAGTTCTTTATTTAGGGGTTTGATTTTATACCTTTCTAGTCACATACACACTTACTCTATTATCTGTTAGTTTCACCATTACCTCATTTTACCTATCTGAAATCAACTTGAAAGGAAATATCCTGTTACCACGTCAACACAATCACTTTTGCAGTAAACATCTTCTTCTAGACACTGACTAATTGCTGGGCAGATGTCTGAACAAAATCATAAAGAAGAAAGTAGCCACAGGGGAACAGAGTTAATGGAAGAATATCTTCAAGCATTCACTCAGTTTACTCAGTATGAAGTAATGACTGTGTCTTTTCCTCCGGGCAGAGCACCTATAGACCTTTGACAATATGTTGTTAACATAGGTCAATCCTCTGGCCCATATCTCTGAGGAAAGACGGCATGCCCTTTGATCTCAGGCTTCACAGGGTGCACAGCTTCAGAGAATGGGCTTGTGGAATTTTTAACTCCAGGCAAGCCAACTCTGTGTGTGTCCCAGGGGGGCCCAGGTCCCTTAAGCCTCTGGAAGAATAGCAAGTCATTTTAAACTCACACTGAGTTCAATTTGTGTGTTGATGTAGGATATGTTTATTTCTAAATATTATCCTACATGTTGTATTTCTTCTTTTATAATCCAAGCCCACTGCTTAATAAAATCTGTTCACTACCAATACTCATAAGAAGCTATCATGTGTTAACCCATATTTCCACTGGTTGCAGGTCCTAATGATGCTTTTACACATTGACTACATGTCTAGTTGTAATCACCTTCAAATAATTGTTTCTATTCTTGCTATATTACTCTTGGGAAGCTCTTCTCGTTTTTGGTTATGCACAATAAACTGGACCACATCAAATTAATTATTACACGACTTCCTGCTTAAAGTGATCAGGTGACTTGAAGGGAATAAAACATGCATTATTTCCTTGGCTTTCTAGCCCAAATGAACTCTATTACCTTTGTCTTACAGTAGTTCAGTAAAATGTAGAATATTAAACAGAAAATCCAAGCTATCAAATGTAAAATAAATGACAGATATGGTAACTGTCCTCCAAAGATGTTAAACTATAGCATCTCTCTGAAAATGTCTACCTGAACTAATATATGTATTTTTTCAATTTTTAAATTAAATTGTGTATGGTGAGGATACAAATATTTTTTATGTTACTAAAAAGTGAATATTGCTAAAAATTCTTTGAAAACATTTTCTAGCCATATTTATGCAAGCTAAGTGTATATATACCTTAAGAATCATTAATTCTTTGCCCGGATAAGTGCTCAAATTAATACTATGAAAAACATGTACCAGAGTATTTATGACTCACTTGTAATGACCTAAAACTGCACCAAACCAAGCATACATTATTAATAATAAAATAATAAACAATAATAATATCACATATTACTAATTATAACTTATATAATTATAATGTATTCAAAAATTCAAGTACTACCCAGCAATAAAAAGTATTAATGACTAACACACACAAAGTATAGATAAATTTCATGGGCATGATGTTGAGCAAAAGAATTTCAGAATAGAATAATTTTATTCTACTTATATGGATTCGTTTAAACTAGTCTATGGTATTAGACATCAGAATTATTGTTACTCTCAGGAGAATACTGAAGTAGAAAGATTACAGCTGAGTTTCTTGTGCTTCTGGAAATATCCTAACAGGATTTTGGTTAAACAAGTGCAGTCATAGGTAAAACTCCAATGATCTGTACATTTTAGATTTGTGCAGTTCTACTTCTATGATTAATGATAACATTAAGTATATTTGGGGGCATCACGGTAACAATACCTATGTTCCTATGATTCCCCCATAATCTCAATGTATATATAGAGAAAAATCCATTAAATTCCTTTTAAAGCTACTGTGGCATATCATTTTGTTTTCTTTTAGTGTCCTGAATTTAAAAGGCCCAGGGACATTGCAGTTGACTGGATTGCTGGAAATATTTACTGGACAGATCATTCTAGAATGCACTGGTTCAGTTACTACACCACTCACTGGACAAGTCTGAGGTACTCTATCAACGTAGGGCAGCTGACGGGCCCCAATTGCACCCGACTCTTAACAAATATGGCTGGAGAACCTTATGCTATTGCTGTAAATCCTAAAAGAGGGTAAGTTAATGGCTTGGTATTTTTTTATTTCTTGATACAAGTATACATTTTTAGAGATTGTGCACTAAGTTTTGTTTTTGTAATTAAGCATTCAGTATGTAATAGATTAACATGACTTCTGAAATCCCTGCATTTCTCCTTCTTTCTGAAAGCATGTTGTTTTTTTCATACCAAATGACACACAATATATTTTTTTTCTTAAAAGTTCGCCATATTATACATTCAGTATGTATGTTTGTATATATGTATGGTATGTTTATATGTGTATATTGCAGAACAACAATACCCATGTTATAAACACATAACCCCTATTATTAATCTACAATTGAATTTTCAAAATATTAAACATATTAAAGGTAGTGTATTAATATTTTTGTCTATTTTTGATAATAGGAGATAAAGGCACATGTATAAGCCAATTTGAACAATGTAATACAAAGATTTCCTTTCTTTCACTTGGAGATATAAACCTATAAGAAATGGCCAGAAAAGAAATAGGAAAAAATGGACGGTGCCTGTGGCTCAAAGGAATAGGGCACTGGCCCCATATACCACAGGTGGCAGGTTCAAACCCAGCCCCAGCCAAAACCTACAAAAAAAAAAAAAAAAGAAAAGAAAGAAAGAAAAATGTTAAACAAATCTCCTAATTATCCATAAGTGAGGTATTAGCTTCTAAATAAAAACAGACAACTTTTACTCAATTTTTAGAATTATGATTAGGTAGTACTTTCTAATTTCTGTTTGATAAGAAACTACTTCTCTATCAACAAAAGTATGTTGATACAACATCTATAGTAAAATAATTATGCTATCACAAAAAGAGGAATGTTTCAAGAGACAGCAATTCTTTTCTTCCAAGATTGTAAAAGAATTTTTCAAAATTAAACTTTGGCTATCAAATAATGAGCTAAGGTATATTTTATTAAACAAAGTTTTCAAATATTAGTGTATATAAATAAGACTTTAATTAAAATGTTGATTCCCAAGGCCCTCTATTGGAATATTGGATATTGCATATTGGACACTGCATGCATGCTGTATGTTTCAAGCTAGGTTCAGGGATCTACTTTGTAAGAGACTCTGAGGGTAAGGCTAATGCACATAATCTGAACAGCCACTGCATTGCGGATCAAAGTCAGGTTATAACAGTGTCATCACCAGGTTAACATCTTGACCTACTCTCTTCAGAATGATGTACTGGACTGTCATTGGCGACCACTCCCACATAGAGGAAGCAGCCATGGATGGTACTCTGAGAAGGATCTTAGTACAAAAGAACTTACAGAGACCCACAGGTATGGTATGTTTCTGACACGCTTTAAAATGAGGAGCAGGATGCTAAGCATTTTAATGTCAACAATTCTTGCTAGTTTTGTGGGCAATATAATCATTTAAACAAGTGGATAAAATAATTTATAGTATGATTTTATGGAAGTCATTAGCATGTTATTTTCTGGCCAGGCACGAAGGTTCATGCCTGTAATCCTAGCACTCTGGGAGGTCAAGGCAGGTGGATTGCCCTAAACTCACAAATTCTAGACCAACCTGAGCAACAGTGAGACCCTCATCTCTAAAAATATAGTCAGGCATTATAACAGGGACTTGTATTCCCAGCTACTTAGGAGGCTGAGGCAAGAGAATCGCTTACATCCAAGAGTTAGAGGTTGCTGTAAGCTGTGACTCCATGACACTCTCCCAAGGGTGACAAAGTCAGACTTTGTCTCAAAAAAAAAAAGTCATTTTCTATTTTCCCAACTTACCCAACTTTCCCAAATAATCTCATAATGTAACTGACAGTAGTTCTTATCTTACTGCCAGTTATGTTATGAGATTAGGTTATGATGTCATTTGAAAATTAACTAAGTTGTAAGGCTATTAGTAGAATTTCACATGCATGAAATTTTGATAGTTAATAGACACATTTTAGGGTATCTTGAAAGTTATATGTTAATAATGTTGGGATATTGGTAATATTCCTACAGGATGAGAGATCAAATAGACAAAGAGGTAGCTAAAGATAATTAATTTGTGTGAAAGGTTAATCCTTTTCTTTTCCTTGAGCACCTTCATTCTGGCTTCATTCTCCCCCCAAACATGTTATCTAAGCTATTCCTCCAAATGACTTGTACCTTTAGGACTGTTTAGTGCAGGCAGAATAGGGATCAAAGACCCCATTCTTGGCAAGGGAAAGCACACCTAGAAAAAAGGGAGGTATGGAGAAATTAACTAAGCAAGGTGGAACAAAGAAAAGTCAGTTAGTTTGCCTTTGAACAAACCACTGCTAATTTCTTATCTGAGCAGTTTCCTGGAAGCCTGGCCTGTAAGGGCTACAGCTTCCTAACCTCCCTTCTGGGTCTGTGAACACTCTGAAGGAATAATGGCCATAGAGGAAGCTGTGTGCAAGGCCTGGAAAGAAATATTAACTAGGCTGTCTCCTATCCAATTAACAGTCAAAGCCAATGCCCATTGTGAAGATATGTATTTGGCCAGGGCAGAGATCAAGGGAACAGCTCAAGCCCTGAATACGGGTAAGAGGGCTTATATCCCTTAACACAGAGAAAGACCCTCTGTGGTGTAGATGAGAGAAAAATTCTTCTTTGCCACCAATTCTTCAGAGGAGATTGACACCAGTGGTGTTTTACTACATAGTGAACTAGCAGGTATTAACACCCCCTTAGGAATCTGTGTGTGTGACCAGAGACAGGAGCCTGCCCCCCCACAAGGCTTAGGTTCCAGATTTCTCAAGACTGCTCAGACCCTTAAAGTTAATGATTAAGAAACAATAGGAGCTGGTATGCTTGCTCAGAGAAACTACTGACTTTGTTTCTCAGCGTACCTTCTGGGCTAATGACAAAATAGTCTTCAGTAAAAGCTGAGTGGAACAAACACTGTGGCCTCTCACTGGAACCCCACAAACAGGCGTTGGTTCCCTGTGGTCCAACCTTTGAAAACTCTATGCTATGTGTCTTGTCTCTTTGTCTCTCGCCATTTCTAACTTTACATTTCTTCAATGGATTGCAGCCAGTTCCATGGGTCTTAATGGACCCTGCCCTCCCGACAGGACCTCAGCAGTTTAGGAGCTTTTCTGCTTCCATGTTCCTTCTCTCAGCACTTTACTCCAAGATCCCAGCAGTTTAGGAGCAGTTTAGGAGCTTTTCTGCTTCCATGTTCCTTCTCTCAGCACTTTATTCCAATATCCCAGGCTAGAGCAACCTTCCAACTTTTGCCGCCACAACTAAATTATAAGGTCTAACTTTAACACTTATTCTTTACTAACATACTTTCAGGCTGCAGGAGTCTCGGGAATTCTGTGCCACCCATCATACCCATTATACTCCCACCAGAAGGACAGACTGTATCGTCAGTAGCTCATATTATTTAATAATTGTGCATCACAATTATTTATTTATTATTTATTTATAAATAAGTTTATTTGTAAAATGTTCACATCAGAGAGGTTTTTAGTAATTTTGCAACTTTTCTATATGTCTAAAAGTAGTCAAAAATGAAAAAGTTAAAAAAAGAAATGCAAACACTTAAAAAGTGAAACTGTATTTGAGTTTAAACTTATTTATATTTGGCACATACATTCTTATTAACTTTTAATGTTAATTCTAATTAACTTTTACCCTTTTCATTCATCTAAATTGTCTTTACTCTTTATGAGAAGAAGCAATATCCAGGGTTTATTCTATTTGCATAATGGTATCTCCATTCCATGATTTAATAAATACTAATTGAATACCAGCCACATGCCAAAAATTGTTCCAAATGCTCAAGAAACAAGTTCCTATCCTTGTGAAGTCCCAACCCCATTGAAACAATTATCTTGCTGAAGAGGATATAGTTCTTACATAATGTCAGATAGTTATAAGTGCTATATAGAAAAAAAAAAACATGGCAAGTTATGACTATTACTGAGCATACTAATTTAGTTATAATTACCAGAGAAATTATCTCCATAAAGATGATATTTAAGAAGAGACCTAAATAAAAAGAGGTAGGAAGCTATGTGAATATGTGAGGGAACAGCTTTCTAAGCCTAGACATTAGTAAGTTCTGTGTTAGGAATGAGCTTAGCTTGTACCAAAACAACAAGAAGGTCAGTATGCTGAAAATCATAGAAGCAATTGAGGAGAATGTAATTTATAAGGGTGGCAAAGTGACGAGGATCTGGGGACTCATTGGTAAAGACCCTCCTGAAAGGTATTGAGGAGGTGAGTGCCAGGATTTGCTCAGTTTCACTTTTTAAGTGCTTTGCATTTCTTTTTCTAACTTTTTCATTTTTGACTACTTTTAGACTTATAGAAAAGTTGCAAAATTACCAAAAACCTCTCTGATGTGAACATTTTACGAAATCATGTGTTATATACCAAGTTTTTATTTTACAGAATGACTCTGGCTACAGTTTGTATAATTGCCTATAGGAGGATACTGAGAGGTGTGCCTAAGACAAGGATTCTTGTAAATGTTATTCATGGAAGAAGTGTTATTGAGGAGAAACCTACACAAGATGGAAAGACAAGGGGAAAAGGATCTAGTAAACTATCTCAGGTCAAGTCTAGTCTTGGCTTGAGCCACTGGGGTTGTGCTTTGGAGCATCAAACCCATGACAGGCAAGGGGCTCAGCTTTTTATATGTACCTTTGCTCATTGATTGGCTTTGGGGCTGTAAAATCACAAGTAAAGCTGCTCCAGTCAGATGAGCTTAATTCTATGGAGAAGGAGGGCACCTGTTATTGCTCAGCAGCTAATGCACCTATTGGGAGATTAGGACCCATGCCTAGTTAGAAGATCTGGGCATGTCAGAAACCAGAGTCTGTAACAACAGACTTAGTGACAGACATATGTCACTAAGACACATTAGTGGTTACACATTTCATTAGACACATGTCTAATATCTTCCATGTGTAACCACTCTGCTCAGTAACACTCAGGTTACTTAGTGATGAACATGAGGCAGTTCCTTTTCTTACAAAATTTATATTCAAGAAGGAAAAGAAAGTGATGCATGCATAGGAATGAATATAGTTTTTGCAAAATGTTTCATAACGTCATCAGAGGTAGGAAAGATTATGTCCAATATAGAAAAACTATATGAAAAGTGTCACCTGAATAGTGCTTGAATGATAGATAGGCATTTGAAAGATAGGCAGATCATCCATCATGAGAAAATTTTTTGTAAGGAAGTAAGACTTTGTAGGTCTGACTTTGAAGTTTGATTTTGGAATCAGATATACTTGGTTTCAAATCCCAAGAATGATGTATTGTCTGTGAGACTTCAGAAATGAAATTTATTATCTTCAAACTTTAGTTTCATCATTTGTAAACTAAGGGATAATGATAGCATAAAATCATGTGTTCTGAGCCGGGGGCTCCCATGTGGAACAAATGGCGTGTTCTACTGATGTCACAGTCATGGTTCATTTAGGAAGGGATGGATAGATTGGATGACACAACATGAACTGAGAATAGAACATATTAAATGCCAAGGTGTTTAGATGTGATTTTTTTGCCAATATTTAATCATTGTACAGTTTTGGTTGAAGGAATGATTTGAATAAAGTAGGTCTTCAAATGGCACAATTTAAAAAATTAGACACTATATTAACACAAGAAGCATAAACTTATTTCTTTTTCAGTCATGTGGTGATTGAGTAACTTGGGCCATGAAAGCCAGAACCTGAGCTCTTTTGTCCTTTACTCTCTGCCTAGAACCTGGCAGTGTGTGGGACAAAGGCAATGCCACATGGATATGTGTCAGATAAGAATACATTCCAGTAGAGGAGGGTTACAGGAGCTTGATTTAAATACCATATTCTTTAATATTTAGAAGCTTATTTATGTTGCCATCTCTGCCAAATGGCAGCAATTTCTAAGAAAATAAAGAACTACATTTTGGCCCTGGACAAGTCATAATTCTTTGATTTATTAAGAAAATTCTTTGTCGTTGGCCAACGAAAGTCTTTAACTTTAAAAAAGGATAGAAATTTTAGAAATATTTGATGTTAATTTGATAGATTTATTTTATTGTCATAAGTATGTATGTGTGTATGTATGGGAAAGTAAGTGTGTGTATAGAAAAATGACTTTAATGTCTAAGAATCTAAGAATATAAGTAGTCAACCTATCTCAAAAATACTTTTAATATTTTTTTAAAAATAAATCTGATATAGTGGTAAATGTCTTCAGGTTTTCAGCTTTTTATGTCACTTCTTAAATCAAGAACATGGTCCTTCATACTTGCTGGTTATAACTACCTAACTGATTTTGGCTTTCCTTTAAAATAGAATACACACCATCTTTTTTTTTATTTCTGAAAAACAATGATTTTAATATATAGCTCTCTCCAAGTCTTCTCTTTTTAGTATCACATGGCTACTATGGCCATTTCTCATAAGATTTTGTTTTCTCCATTATCTTTTGCTTTTTTAAAGAATATAACAGAAATACGGGAACTAGTGGATCTTAGAAAATTTTAGACTTCAACAACAGTGAGATTTAAAAATTCCCCAAATGTAATTGTAGTCTTGGTATCATGAGAGATGTTATGGAAATGACTACATGATTATTACTGTTATCGTGTGTCATTAAAACTTAGTAAGCCTGTGCCTTCATCTTTTATAAACCTTTAAAATTGTGCTTCCATTATATTTTATTAAAACAAGTATAGCATTTTGTTTAAAATTTATAGGACTTCCACTGACGTGGTTCCAAATATTTGTCTTTCTCAGTTCAGATAAGAGTTTCTTGAAAATTGATTTTTTTCCATTTTATTATTGGTTCTTTATTAAAATCAAACAGGAGATTGCTATTTTAGAGACACACATGAACTTGCTCTTTCATATAAACTAGACTTTCAGCTCTACAACAGGAAAAGTTAGTTGATTCCTTTATTAACTTTTTAATTTAAAAGACCGTCTCTTTTATTAAGGAGCTTAAGAAGAAATCAAAATCATTGATTTGTGGATTTTTTGAAGTATAAATCCCACATATCGACAAACTTTGCCATATAATTTTTAAATCTAGATGTAATTCCATCCAATAGTGCAGTATGTGGCCAGAGCTGATAAAGATGTGTATGTCTTAGAAGAGCAGAGACGAATAATGTAGTATCTGATACTTATGAGAACTTTCTTCTCCTGCTGAATCTGAAAAACAATGTTGTTAATTAAATTGGATTACACATGTAATGTATTCTTTTTCATGATTACCAAATTTAATATTTTTAAATATAAACCAATTTTATTGTTGGTAGATTTTTGTTTTATCTACTTTGTTATTATAGTACATTGATAGAGAAGAAAGAAAAGTGTTTTAGGCCCTTCTTAGACAATTGTTTTGAAGTATAGTGGTAGCAGCAAGATATTGGATCATTTCATGGTTCATATTACTCATACATGAAAATATAAAAGTCTAACTCCTAATATGACTCTAAATATCAAATTTATTATTCAGTAAAAACTAGCAAAGCATAGACCACCTGATTTAATTGTCATTACTCAGAAGCTGATTGGGCATAGTACAACTCTATACTTGAGCAGCAATACTTACTTGTAATTAGCTTGATAACATTTGGCCATATATACATACTTAACTGTAAATTATTTGCAAATTATTTTTATCATGGATTTTTTTTATTATTAATGGATTATTAAGTCTTGATCCATCTACCCAGGAAAGTAAGTTTAGCACAAACTCAAAAATACCTTTCATTCAGTTACCTTGACAATCACCTATTCCTACATCGTTTATATAGAATACTCTGATTAGGAAAGCTCTTCAGGGGGGGAGAGACAAGATGGCGGACTGAAGCCAGCTTTCAAAAGAGGCTCCTGTCCAGAAGGAGAGTTAAAGGACAGGAATTTAGTAAGCATACTGGTGGACTTGCGCCACACCAAGACAGGAGGTTGAAGAACGCACATCAACACCGCTGAGGCAAGCTGTGATCACAAGGACGCAAACAAAAGGTACAAAATCCACCATCAAGCGGACGGGAGTCCCCCTCCCCCATGAGACTGGCTCAAGAGCCCCACAATTAAACAAACGGGCAGAAATTAAAGGCCCTCCCGCTACACTCCACGGGAGAGACCTTCTAAAAACTGGACCTACCTCCCCTACTGGGGTGCCGTGGCGTTCTCCTGCCGGGAATAAAACTGAATAAAACTCTAGCTTCCCCACTGAGCACCCAGCACTCCCCCCAACTCTCACTCAGGGTCTGGAGGCCTGTCCCCCAGGAGTTCGGATCTTTGGGTGATTTCTCGAGGGGAGTGCACAGTGCCCGAGCTGCGTCAGGTCAGCGCTGACTCTGAGACACGTGAGCGAAGAGAGGGCACTCTGCTGAGGGAGAGTCAAGCCTTAGTGGCACTTCCCTGCGGTGCGATGCAGCAGCCCTCCCCAGGCAACACGCCGGGCATAAAACTGAATGAAACTCTAGCTTCCCCCCCACTCCCACTCGGGGTCAGGAGGCCTGTCCCCCAAGAGTTTGGATTCTTGGGGGATCTCTCGAGGGGTGTGGACCCAGCATAAACTGCGACCGCTCAGTGCTGACTCTGGGGGCACGACAGAGGAGAAAAGGGTCGGCTGAGTGCCCACACCAGAGCGGCAGTTCCCTGGAGGCAGAGCAACAGCCGTTTTTTCCTTAACGGCAGAACGGCTCACTTCTGGATATTCTGAGGCCACACTCCCTGTCTCCTTGGGCAACCAGAGGAGGCCACCGGTGAGCGGGGGATTTCCTGACACTGCTCACAAACCCAGGAAGCTTCCAGGGCGGAACCGACCCAGAGAGATGATCGGATGCAAACCACCAGCAGCAAAGAGGACACAAACCTCCAGCAGCAAAGACGTTTGAACTCAGAACAGCCCGCCTTCTGTAGGTGATTTCAGCAGGAACAGAGACAGAACCCTGCAAAGTTGTCTGTTCTGTTCTGTTCTGTTAGCAGCATCAATCAGGGACGGGGCTAAGCCTGAGTGAACACCTCCTTCCCATCACCTGCATCAAACACTCAAAGATGTCAGGCCCCATTACCTCCTGCTAGATAGTGGCAGACTGCAGGGGCCTGGCAGACTTCCTTGCAATTCAGGCAGGTGCCAACCCCTGGAGTGTCTGTTCACTGCGGGCAACTGGGTTAGCCATCTGCAGAGATACCAGTGACTGGGTCCGACGGAGGAGCAAAGTGGGGAAGGAGACGTCAACCTTCCCAGACTGCTCTGTTTGCTGGGTGGCTCCTCTTGACTCCACGCTGCACTGGGGTGAGCCGTGTCAGAGGAGTCACCAGGCCCCTGTGATCCAGTTCCCAGAGACCTCTTGAACTCTCCCACCCGAGACAGGTACCGATTGAGACAGTTAATTTGGACCTTTTGAACTGGGCTAATAGACTGAGGACTTTTCAGGTGGTGCCCTGGGTGTGCAGTTGTAGGAAGGTTTGATTCTCCTTTTCCAACTGGTGCCGAGGTGGGTGGGCAGGGTGACTTAATTGCTGATTTTTCCACACAGCCGAGACTTCAAGCCAGAGTAGGCATTGCAATAGGATCAAAAAGAAACCAGCTAAAAACAAGACAGAACCACTTAGCCCCACCACACAAGACACGGCCCCAGTTCCTCAGGCCACAACACTGTACAGGCCCTTGATAAAGCCCCAGGTGAAAAATCAAAGGGAGTAAAATAACCATGGGGTAGAATCAGCTGAAAAACTCTGGTAACATGAATAACCAGAATAGATCAATCCCCCCAAGAAAAGATATGGCAGATGTGATTGAAGATCCCATTCATAAACAACTGGATGAGATGTCAGAAATCGAATTCAGAATTTGGATTGCAGACAGGATTAATAAAATGGAATTAGGAATTCGAGGAGAAATTCAAAAGTTGTCTTAAGACTTTAACGAATTTAAAGACAAAACCACCAAAGACTTAGACACACTGAAGCAAGAATTTGCAGCCCTCAAAGATATGAAAAATACAGTAGAATCCCTCAGCAACAGAATGGAGCGAGCAGAAGAAAGGATTTCTGACATTGAAGATAAAGTCTTCGAACGCTCCCAATCTCTCAAACAGGAAGACAAATGGAGAGCAAAAACGGATCACTCACTCAGAGAACACTCAGATAATTCGAAAAAAAGCAATATATGAATTATTGGGATTTCTGAGAATGATGAAGTGGCCTCGAAGGGCACAGAGGCCTTTCTGCATGAAATTATGAAAGAAAATTTTCCAGACATGCCTAGAGAATCTGAAATTCAGATAGCAGACAGCTTCAGAACCCCAGCAAGATTCAACCCCAATAAGTCATCCCCCAGACATATCATACTTACCTTCACTAAAGTTAACATGAAAGAGAAGATTCTCAAGGCAGCCCGGCGAAAGAAAACTATTACGTACAAAGGAAAGAATATTACAATAACTGCACATCTCTCTGCTGAAACTTTTCAAGCCAGAAGAGGCTGGTCATCAACTTTTAATCTCCTAAAGCAAAAAAACTTTCAACCCAGGATCTTGTATCCAGCTAAACTGAGTTTCACCTATGATGGAGAAATTAAATACTTCAGTGACATTCATATGTTGAAAAAATTTGCCATAACCAAACCAGCTCTTCAGAATATTCTCAGACCTATCCTCCACAAACACCAAGCCAATCCTATACCACAAAAGTAAACTCACTCAGAAACTTCGGATCAAACTCCAACTTCCACACTGGCAAAAGGAATAAAAATGTCCACTGGACCTTTGAAAAACTCGATATCCAAAATTCCACCAGACTTATCAATACTCTCCATCAATGTGAATGGCTTAAACTGTCCTCTAAAGAGGCACAGGTTAGCTGACTGGATACAAAAACTCAAGCCAGATATTTGTTGCATACAAGAGTCTCATCTTAACTTAAAAGACAAATACAGACTCAGGGTGAAAGGATGGTCATCCATATTTCAGGCAAATGGTAATAAGAAAAAAGCAGGTGTTGCAATTTTATTTGCAGATACAGTAGGCTTTAAACCATCAAAAGTAAGGAAGGACAAGAATGGTCACTTCATATTTGTTAAGGGTAATATTCAATATGATGAGATTTCAATTATTAATATCTATGCACCGAAACAGAATGCACCTCTATTTATGAGAAACTCTAACAGACATGAGTAACTTGATTTCCTCCAGCTCCATAATAGTTGGAGATTTCAACACTCCTTTGGCCGTGTTGGATCTATCCTCCAGCAAGAAGCTGAGCAAAGAAATCTTAGATTTAAACCTAACCATCCAATACTTAGATTTAGAAGACATCTACAGAACATTTCATCCCAACAAGACTGAATACAGATACTTCTCATCAGCCCATGGAACTTACTCCAAAATTGACCACATTTTAGGTCACAAGTCTAACCTCAGTAAATTTAAAGGAATAGAAATTATTCCATGCATCTTCTCGGACCGTCATGGAATAAAACTTGAATTGAGTAACAACAGGAATCTGCACTCATACAAAAACATGGAAGTTAAATAACCTTATGCTGAATGATAGCTGGGTCAGAGATGAGATGAAGAAAGAAATCTCCAATTTTTTGGAACAAAACGACAATGAAGACACAAACTATCAGAACCTCTGGCACACCGCAAAGGCAGTTCTAAGAGGTAAATTTATAACACTGCAAACCTTCCTCAAGAGAGTGGAAAGAGAGGAAGTTAACAACTTAATGGGACATCTCAAGAAACTGGAAAAGGAAGAACATTCCAACCCCAAAACCAGTAGAAGAAAAGAAATAACCAAAATTAGAGTAGAATTAAATGAAATTGAAAACAAAAGAATTATACAACAGATCAATAAATCAAAAAGCTGGTTTTTTGAAAAGGTCAATAAAATAGATAAACCTCTGGCCAACCTAATCAGGAAAAAAAGAGTAAAATCTCTAATATCATCAATCAGAAACAACAATGAAGAAATAACAACAGACTCGTCAGAAATCCAAAAAATCCTTAATATTACAAGAAACTTTATTCTCAGAAATAGGAAAATCTGAAGGAAATTGACCAATACTTGGAAGCATGCCACCTTCCAAGACTTAACCAGAATCAAGTGCAAATGTTGAACAGACCCATATCAAGTTCACAAATAGCATCAACTATACAAAACCTCCCTAAAAAGAAAAGCCCGGGACCAGATGGTTTCACGTCAGAATTCTACCAAACCTTTAAAGAGGAATTAGTACCTATATTACTCAACCTGTTCCAAAAGGTAGAAAAAGAAGGAAGACTACCGAACACGGTCTATGAAGCAAACATCACCCTGATCCCCAAACCAGGAAAAGACCCAACAAGAAAAGAAAATTATAGACAAATATCACTAATGAATATAGATGCAAAAATATTCAACGAGATCCTAACAAACAGAATCCAGCAACACATCAAACAAATTATACATCATGACCAAGTTGGTTTTATCCTAGGATCTCAAGGCTGGTTCAATATACGTAAATCTATAAATGTAATTCAGCACATAAACAAATTAAAAAACAAAGACCATATGATTCTCTCAATTGATGCATAAAAAGCTTTTGTAATATCCAGCATCCCTTCATGATCAGAACACTCAAGAAAATTGGTCTAGAAGGGACTTTTCTTAAACTGATAGAGGCCATCTACAGCAAACCCACAGCCAATATCATATTGAATGGAGTTAAATTGGAATCATTTCCACTCAGATCAGGAACCAGACAAGGCTGCCCATTGTCCCCATTGCTTTTCAACATTTTAATGGAAGTTTTAGCCACCGCAATTAGGGAAGAAAAGATGATCAAGGGTATCCATATAGGGTCAGAAGAGATCAAACTTTCGCTCTTCGCAGGTGATATGATTGTGTATCTGGAAAACACTAGGGACTCTACTACAAAACTCCTAGAAGTGATCAAGGAATACAGCAGCGTCTCAGGTTACAAAATGAACATCCATAAATCAGTAGCCATTATATACACCAACAACAGTCAAGTTGAAAAAACAGTTAAGGAGTCTATCCCATTCACAGTAGTGCCAAAGAAGATGAAATATTTGGGAATTTACCTAACAAAAGACGTGAAAGATCTCTATAAAAAGAACTATGAAACTCTAAGAAAAGAAATAGCTGAAAATGTTAACAAATGGAAAAACATACCATGCTCATGGCTGGGAAGAATCAACATTATCAAAATGTCCATACTACCCAAAGCAATATATAATTTCAACGCACTCCCTATTAAAGCTCCACTGTCATATTTTAAAGATCTTGAAAAAAAAATACTTCGTTTTATATGGAATCAGAAAAAACCTCGAATAGCCAAGACATTACTCAGAAATAAAAACAAAACAGGAGGAATCACACTACCAGACCTCAGACTTTACTACAAATTGATAGTGATCAAAACAGCATGGTATTGGCACCAAAACAGAGAAGTAGTTATCTGGAGCAGAATAGAGAACCAAGAGATGAATCCAGCTACTTACCGCTATTTGATTTTTGACAAGCCAATTAAAAACATTCAGTGGGGAAAAGATTCCCTATTTAACAAATGGTGCTGGGTGAACTGGCTGGCAACCTGCAGAAGACTGAAATTGGACCCACACCTTTCACCATTAACTAAGATAGACTCTCATTGGATTAAAGATTTAAACTTAAGATATGAAACGATAAGAATACTAGAGGAGAATGCAGGGAAAACCCTTGAAGAAATTGGTCTGGGTGAGTATTTCATGAGGAGAACCCCCCGGGCAATCGAAGCAGCTTCAAAAATACACTACTGGGACTTGATCAAACTAAAAAGCTTCTGGACAGCTAAGAACACTGTAAGTAAAGCAAACAAACAGCCCTCAGAATGGGAGAAGATATTTGCAGGGTATATCTCTGAGAAAGGTTTAATAACCAGAATCCACAGAGAACTCAAATGCATCAGCAAGAAAAAAACAAGGGATCCCATCACAGGCTGGGCAAAGGTACTTGAAGAGAAACTTCTCTGAAGAAGACAGGCGCACGGCCTTCAGACATATGAAAAAATGCTCATCATCTTTAATCATCAGAGAAATGCAAATCAAAACTACTTTGAGATACCATCTAACTCCAGTGAGACTAGCCTATATCACAAAATCTCAAGACCAGAGATGTTGGCATGGATGTGGAGAAAAGGGAACACTTCTGCACTTCTGGTAGGAATGCAAATTAATACATTCCTTTTGGAAAGAGATATGGAGAACACTCAGAGATCTAAAAATAGATCTGCCATTCAATCCTGTCATTCCTCTTCTGGGCATATACCCAGAAGACCTAAAATCACAACATAACAAAGATATTTGTACCAGAATGTTTATTGCAGCCCCATTCATAATTGCTAAGTCATGGAAAAAGCCCAAGTGCCCATCGATCCACGAATGGATTAATAAATTGTGGTATATGTACACCATGCAATACTATGCAGCCTTAAAGAAAGATGGAGACTTTACCTCTTTCATGTTTACATGGATGGAGCTGGAACATATTCTTCTTAGTAAAGTATCTCAAGAATGGAAGAAAAAGTATCCAATGTACTCAGCCCTACTATGAAACTAATTTGGGGCTGTCACATGAAAGCTATAATGCAGTTACAACCTCACAATAGGGGGAAGTGGGAAAGGGGGGGTGGGTAGAGGGAGGGGGATCAGTGGGATCATACCTGTGGTGTATCTTACAGGGGTATTTGTGAACCTTGGTAAATGTAGAATGTAAATGTTTTGGCACAGTAACTGAGATAACGCCGGAAAGGCTATGTTAACCATTGTGATAAAAATGTGTCAAATGGTCTATGAAGCGAGTGTATGATGCCCCATGATCATATCAATGTATACAGTTATGATTCTATAAAAAAAGTAAATAAAAAAAAGGAAAGCTCTTCAGCTGCCAAAGGTATTTAATTGCATTGAACTTTCAAAGTATATGATAGTTCATATCTAAAGACAATGTCACAATAATTAATCTCCAGTAGTGAAAATTTATTACAGAACTTATATATCATAGATTTTACTCTTCTATATTGAAAGAAATTTACTTTTTAAGATACTCTATGCATTGAGGATGTTTTGCAAGAAACATCAGGCTGTCACCCTGATGATCTGCACTTGCACAGCTAAGGACACAACAGTTAAAGCAAATAGCATGTTACAAATCTGTCAAAGGGCTAATAACCAGAATCTACAGAAAACTCAAACTAATCAGCAAGAAAAGAGCAAACAATTTCATTTATCATTGGACAAGAGACATGAACAGAACTTTCTCTCAAGAAGACATATGAAAAAGTGCTTATTATTCATAATCATCAGAGAATTCAAATCAAAACCACCTTGAGATATTATCTAACCCCTGTGAGAATAGCCCACATCACAAAGTCCCAAAGCCACAGATGCTAGCATAGGTGTAGAAAGAAGGGAACACTTATACAACACTTATAATTTGGATTGAAAATTAATATACCTTGTTTGGAAAGAAGTATGGAGGGAGAATCCTCAAAGAGCTAAAAGACGACTTTCCATTTAATCTTGCAATCTCATCTCTAGGCATCTGCCCAGAAAGAAAAAATTATTTTACCATAATGACATTCACACTTGAAAGCTTATAGCAGCTCAGTTCACACTCAACAAGATGTGAAAACAACTAAAGTGCCCATCAGTTCACAAATGGATAGATAAATTATGGTGTATGTATAGCATAGAATACTATAAAAAGATGGAGATTTTATATCCTTTGTATTTATCTGGATGTATTTGCAGAACATCTTCCTAGGTAAAGTATAATAAGAATGAAAAAGCAAGTATTCACTATACTTAACACTACTGCAAATCCAGTAGATGAATAACTTACATGCCCACACAAGAGAAAAACACAACTACATTCAAATGGGGGAGCTGTGGGCAGGAGTTTGGTAAGCTGATACCTAACGAGCACAATGTAGGGGTATCTGGCACACCTCCTGGGTCAAAGGCTCACCTACAACTTGGACTTTACCTAACAAACACAAACAGTGTAACCTAATCATTTGTATTCATATATCAATATGAAATTGATATAAAAAGGAAAGAAACTACTCCCTGGACCCCACTCACACTTATGAAATAAAAAAAAAATTTAAATTAAATAAATAGAAAACCATTTTATTGTTATCCACTGACATATACTTATGATGAAAATGCAGACATGTAGTCTCAGAGAATATGAAGTACCACTAGAAGATTTTGCTGTTCATTATTTTCTACTGTAAACATCAATCTTTAATCACATTCAACTTCAGTCTTACACAGGTGCTCAACAATATCGTAAGTCAACAACAAATGGGTGAAAATGTCTTCTTATTAAGTTCATGAGCTTTTTATATTCTGAGAACTATACCTTCATTAAGAGACTCAAAATGCAATTAATTATTCCAAATCATTATAAATAGTGATTAGATAAGTTACCTAAGTAAATAATTCACTCTGGGTAGACAGAATTGAGATATGATGGAAAAGTCCATTAGAGAATGACCATGCTTAAGACCCATACTTATTAGTATGGTTCAAAAGGATAGTTAAAGTAGCTTTTCTTATGTGAAGTAATATTTTTACTATAGTTTATTAATTAAAGTCTGTGTAATCTGATTGCACGTATTTGAGATAAGGATTGTTATTTCAATTTTTGTGATTTCTACAGTACCATGATGTACACTAGGAAACTCATGTGATTCTTAAAGAAAAAGGTTAACCATAATTATACATTAAAATCAAAAACATAATTTTAAATATTTTTCATTAAATCATAAACACATAGATCATGCATACATTAATGCATTTATGGGGTACAATGTGCTGATTTCATATAGAATTAGGAATGCTTACATCACACTGGTTAATATACACCTTATCTCGTTTACTAAATTATTGTGTTAAGACATTTATACTCTATACTAATACATCCAACATGTACCCTTGCATTATGCACCATAGATGTGCTCCCACTGTATTATTTGTGTGTCTTGTTTTGCAGGTCTGGCTGTGGATTATTTTGGTGAGCGCATATACTGGGCTGACTCCGAGCTCTCTGTTATTGGCAGTGTTCTGTATGATGGCTCTGATTTAGTAGTCTCTGTCAGCAGCAAGCAAGGTTTGTGAAGTGCTTTCATTTTTGTTTCTTATTGAGAGTATTAAATAATAGTCCATAAATGTAACTATGAAAGCTTTGCATTCTGGATTTCCTTAAATTCTTTCTCTTTTCAACTTAACAGCTTTTACTATTAATTAAAATTTTCATTCCTACAATAACAAAGAAGCCAGGGCAGAAGAGCTTCGTGATGTAGACAAATATGAGCCATTGCTGCCCAGATTCAGAAAATAATTTCATTCTTTTGCCTCTGCAGCTATTCCATTATGAGCAGGCAACTTTAAGTGGTGAAGATCAGCACCTGTGAACACTAACTTTTATTTCAAATTGGAATGATAGCGAGCAGAAAATGACTTATTATGTGTAGACATCATGGTAATAATTGTTATTACTGAAGCATACGTTTATCTACGTGAAAAGCAGTAAAAGGCAAATTTAACTCTACCATCAGTGACCACAGCAACTACCTGTGCTCTTCTGTTGCTGCACCCCTTTTCTATCCCCGCTCTGCCTGTATCTTTTTTTTTTTTTTTTGCATTAATGGTCTTTATTTTTTTTTTCCTTTAAACATATTGTGATATTTTTTATTTCATTCTAATATGTTCTACTTTGTTTTGTTTTGTTTTTTTTTTTGTTTACTTATGTATTTTTATTAGAGTAAGGTCAACTGTTAAATGCATGCTTCTCAAGTTTACAATTAAAGGAATTTTTTTTTTTATTAAATCTTAACTGTATACATTGATATGATCATGGGGCATCATACACTGGCTTCATAAACCATTTGACACATTTTTATCACAGTGGTTAACATAGCCTTTCTGGCGTTATCTCAGTTACTGTGCCAAAACATTTACATTCTACATTTACCAAGTTTCGCAAATACCCCTGTAAGATGCACCACAGGTGTGATCCCACCCCCCCCTTCCCACTTCCCCCTATTGTTAAGTTGTAGCTGGGTTATAGCTTTCATGTGAGAGTCTCAAATTAGTTTCATAGTAGGGCTGTGTACATTGGGTACTTTTTATTCCATTCTTGGGATACTTTACTAAGAAGAATATGTTCCAGCTCCATCCATGTAAACATGAAAGAGGTAAAGTCTCCATCTTTCTTTAAGGCTGCATAGTATTCCATGGTATACATATACCACAATTTATTAATCCATTCGTGGATTGATGGGCACTTGGGCTTTTTCCATGACTTAGCTATTATGAATTGGGCTGCAATAAACATTCTGGTACAAATAGCTTTGTTATGTTGTGATTTTTGGTCTTCTGGGTATATGCCCAGCAGAGGGATTACAGGATTGAATGGCAGATCTATTTTTAGATCTCTGAGTGTTCTCCATATATCTTTCCAAAAGGAATGTATTAATTTGCATTCCCACCAGCAGTGCAGAAGTGTTCCCTTTTCTCCACATCCACGCCAACATCGCTGGTCTTGAGATTTTGTGATATAGGCTAGTCTCATTGGAGTTAGATGATATCTCAAAGTAGTTTTGATTTGCATTTCTCTGATGATTAAAGATGATGAGCATTTTCTCATATGTCTGAAGGCCTTGCACCTGTCTTCTTCAGAGAAGTTTCTCTTCAAATCCCTTGCCCAGCCTGCGATGGGATCCCTTGTTTTTTCTTGCTGATGCATTTGCGTTCTCTGTGGATTCTGGTTATTAAACCTTTGTCAGAGATATACCCTGCAAATATCTTCTCCCATTCTGAGGGCTGTCTGCTTGCTCTGCTTACTGTGTTCTTAGCTGTGCAGAAGCTTTTTAGTTTGATCAAGTCCCAGTAGTGTATTTTTGAAGCTGCTTCAATTGCCCGGGGGGTTCTCCTCATGAAATACTCACCCAGACCAATTTCTTCAAGGGTTTTCCCTGCATTCTCCTCTAGTATTTTTAGAGTTTCATGTTTTAAGTTTAAATCTTTAATCCAATGAGAGTCTATCTTAGTTAATGGTGAAAGGTGTGGGTCCAATTTCAGTCTTCTGCAGGTTGCCAGCCAGTTCACCCAGCACCATTTGTTAAATAGGGAATCTTTTCCCCACTGAATGTTTTTAATTGGCTTGTCAAAAATCAAATAGTGGTAAGTAGCTGGATTCATCTCTTGGTTCTCTATTCTGTTCCAGATATCTACACTCTGTTTTGGTGCCAATACCATGCTGTTTTGATCACTATCGATTTGTAGTAAAGTCTGAGGTCTGGTAGTGTGATTCCTCCTGTTTTGTTTTTATTTCTGAGTAATGTCTTGGCTATTCGAGGTTTTTTCTGATTCCATATAAAACGAAGTAATGTTTTTTCAAGATCTTTAAAATATGACAGTGGAGCTTTAATAGGGAGTGCATTGAAATTATATATTGCTTTGGGTAGTATGGACATTTTCATAATGTTGATTCTTCCTAGCCATGAGCATGGTATGTTTTTCCATTTGTTAACATTTTCAGCTATTTCTTTTCTTAGAGTTTCATAGTTCTCTTTATAGAGATCTTTCACATCTTTTGTTAGGTAAATTCCCAAATATTTCATCTTCTTTGGCACTACTGTGAATGGGATAGAGTCCTTAACTGCTTTTTCAATTTGACTGTTGTTGGTGTATATAAAGGCTACCGATTTATGAATGTTGATTTTGTAACCTGAGACGCTGCTGTATTCCTTGATCACTTCTAGGAGTTTTGTAGTAGAGTCCTTAGTGTTTTCCAGATACACAATCATATCATCTGCGAAGAGCGAGAGTTTGATCTCTTCTGACCCTATATGGATACGCTTGATTGCCTTTTCTTCCCTAATTGTGGTGGCTAAAAATTCCATTACAATGTTGAAAAGCAATGGAGACAATGGGCAGCCTTGTCTGGTTCCTGATCTGAGTGGAAATGATTCCAATTTAACTCCATTCAATATGATATTGGCTGTGGGTTTGCTGTAGATAGCCTCTATCAGTTTAAGAAAAGTCCCTTCTAGACCAATTTTCTTGAGTGTTCTGATCATGAAGGGATGCTGGATATTATCAAAAGCTTTTTCTGCATCAATTGAGAGAATCATATGGTCTTTGTTTTTTAATTTGTTTATGTGCTGAATTACATTTATACATTTACGTATATTGAACCAGCCTTGACACCCTGGGATAAAACTAACTTGGTCATGATGTATAATTTGTTTGATGTGTTGCTTGATTCTGTTTGTTAGGATCTTGTTGAATATTTTTGCATCTATATTCATTAGTGATATTGGTCTATAATTTTCTTTTCTTGTTGGGTCTTTTCCTGGTTTGGGGATCAGGGTGATGTTTGCTTCATAGAACGTGTTGGGTAGTCTTCCTTCTTTTTCTACATTTTGGAACAGGTTGAGTATTATAGGTACTAATTCCTCTTTAAAGGTTTGGTAGAATTCTGACGTGAAACCATCTGGTCCCGGGCTTTTCTTTTTAGGGAGGTTTTGTATAGTTGATGCTATTTCTGAACTTGATATGGCTCTATTCAACATTTCCACTTGATTCTGGTTAGTCTTGGAAGGTGGCACGCTTCCAAGTATCGGTCTATTTCCTTCAGATTTTCATATTTCTGAGAATAAAGTTTCTTGTAATATTCATTAAGGATTTTTTGGATTTCTGATGAGTCTGTGATTATTTCGTCTTTGTTGTTTCTGATTGATGATATTAGAGATTTTACTCTTTTTTTCCTGATTAGGTTGGCCAGAGGTTTATCTATTTTATTGACCTTTTCAAAAAACCAGCTTTTTATTTATTGATCTGTTGTATTATTCTTTTGTTTTCAATTTCATTTAATTCTGCTCTAATTTTGGTTATTTCTTTTCTTCTACTGGGTTTGGGGTTGGAATGTTCTTCCTTTTCCAGTTGTGTGAGATGTCCCATTAAGTTGTTAACTTCCTCTCTTTCCGTTCTCTTGAGGAAGGCTTGCAGTGCTATAAATTTCCCTCTTAGAACTTCCTTTGCAGTGTCCCAGAGGTTCTGATAGTTTGTGTCTTCATTGTCGTTTTGTTCCAAAAAATTGGTGATTTCTTTCTTCATCTCATCTCTGACCCAGCTATCATTCAGCATAAGGTTATTTAACTTCCATGTTTTTGTATGGGTATGCAGATTCCTGTTGTTACTCAATTCAAGTTTTATTCCATGATGGTCCGAGAAGATGCATGGAATAATTTCTATTCCTTTAAATTTACTGAGGTTAGACTTGTGACCTAAAATGTGGTCAATTTTGGAGTAAGTTCCGTGGGCTGATGAGAAGAATGTGTATTCAGTTTTGTTGGGATGAAATGTTCTGTAGATGTCTGCTAAATCTAAATATTGGATGGTTAGGTTTAAATCTAAGATTTCTTTGCTCAGTTTCTTTCTGGAGGATCGATCCAACACTGCCAAGGGAGTGTTGAAATCTCCGACGATTATGGAGCTTATGGAAATCAAGTTGCTCATGTCTGTTAGAGTTTCTCTTATAAATTGAGGTGCATTCTGTTTGGGTGCATAGATATTAATAATTGAAATCTCATCATATTGAGTATTACCCTTAACAAATATGAAGTGACCATTCTTGTCCTTCCTTACTTTTGATGGTTTAAAGCCTACTATATCTGCAAATAAAATTGCAACACCTGCTTTTTTCTGATTACCATTTGCCTGAAATATGGATGACCATCCTTTCACCCTGAGTCTGTATTTGTCTTTTAAGTTGAGATGTGACTCTTGTATGCAACAAATATCTGGCTTGAGTTTTTGTATGCAGTCAGCTAACCTATGTCTCTTTAGAGGACAGTTTAAGCCATTCACATTGATGGAGAGTATTGATAAGTCTGGTGGAATTTTGGATATCGAGTTTTTCAAAGGTCCAGTGGACATTTTTAATCCTTTTGCCAGTGTGGAAGTTGGAGTTTGATCCGAAGTTTCTGAGTGAGTTTACTTTTGTGGTATAGGATTGGGTTGGTCATTGTGGAGGATAGGTCTGAGAACATCCTGAAGAGCTGGTTTACTTATGGCAAATTTTTTCAACATATGAATGTCATTGAAGTATTTAATTTCTCCATCATAGATGAAACTCAGTTTAGCTGGATACAAGATCCTAGGTTGAAAGTTTTTTTGCTTTAGGAGATTAAAAGTTGATGACGAGCCTCTTCTGGCTTGAAAAGTTTCAGCAGAGAGATCTGCAGTTATTCTAATATTCTTACCTTTGTACGTTATAGTTTTCTTTCGCCGGGCTGCTTTGAGAATCTTCTCTTTCATGTTAACTTTAGTGAAGCTAATTATGATATGTCTGGGGGATGAAACTGTCTGCTATCAGAATTTCAGATTCTTTAGGCATGTCTGGAAAATTTTCTTTCATAATTTCATGCAGAAGGGCCTCTGTGCCCTTGGAGGCGACTTCATCCTCCTCAGAAATTCCTATAATCCTTATGTTGCTTTTTTTCGAATTATCTGAGAGTTTTCTGAGTGAGTGATCCGTTTTTGCTCTCCATTTCTCTTCCTCTTTGAGAGATTGGGAGCGTTCGAAGACTTTATCTTCAATGTCAGAAATCCTTTCTTCTGCTTGCTCCATTCTGTTACTGAGGGATTCTACTGTATTTTTCATATCTTTGAGGGCTGTAAGTTCTTGCTTCAGTGTGTCTAAGTCTTTGGTGGTTTTGTCTTTAAATTCGTTAAATTCTTGAGACAATTTTTGAATTTCTCCTCGAATTCCTAATTCCATTTTATTAATCTTGTCTGCAATCCAAATTCTGAATTCGATTTCTGACATTTCAGCCAGTTGTTTATGAATGGGATCTTCAATCATATCTGCCGTATCCTTTCTTGGGGGGGTTGATCTATTCTGGTTATTCATGTTACCAGAGTTTTTCCGCTGATTCTGCCCCATGGTTATTTTACTCCCTTTGGTTTTTCCCCTGGGGTTTTATCGAGGGCCCGTACAGTGTTGTGGCTTGAGAAGCTGGGGCCCTGTCTGGTGTGGTGGAGTAAAGTGGTTCTGTCTTGCTTTCAGCTGGTTTCTGTTCAATCCTATTGCAACTTCTACTCTGTCTTGAAGTCTCAGCTGTGTGGAAAAATCAGCAATTAAGTCACCCCGCCTGCCCACCTCTGGCCCCAGTTGGAAAAGGAGAATCAAACCTTCCTACAATCGCACACCCAGGGCACCGCCTGAAAAGTCCTCAGTCTATTAGCCCAGTTCAAAAGGTCCAAATCCGCTGTCTCAATCAGCACTTGTCTCGGGTGGGAGAGTTCAAGAGGTCTCTGGGAACTGGATCACAGGGGCCTGGTGACTCCTCTGACACGGCTCACCCCAGTGCAGCGTGGAGTCAGGAGGAGCCACCCAGCAAACAGAGCAGTCTAGGAAGGTTGACGTCTCCTTCCCCACTTTGCCCCTCCGTTGGACCCAGTCACTGGTATCTCTGCAGATGGCTAACCCAGTTGCCTGCAGTGAACAGACACTCCAGGGGTTTGTACCTGCCTGAATCGCAAGGAAGTCTGCCAGGCCCCCTCAGACTGCCGCTATCTAGCAGGAGGAGATGGGGCCTGACATCTTTGAGTGTTTGATGCAGGTGATGGGAAGGAGGTGTTCACTCAGGCTTAGCCCCGTCCCTGATGGATGCTGCGAACAGAACAGAACAGAACAGAACAGAACAGACAACTTTGCGGGGTTCTGTCTCTGTTCCTGTCGAAATCGCCTACAGAAGATGGGCTGTTTTGAGTTCAAATGTCTTTGCTGCTGGAGATTTGCGTTCGAACACCTCTCTGGGTCGGCCCCGCCCTGGAAGTTTCCCGGGTTTGTGAGCCGTGTCAGGAAATCCCCCACTCAGCTCACCGGTGGCCTCCTCTGGTTGCCCAGGGAGACAGGGGGTGTGGCCTCAGAATATCCAGAAGTGAGCGTTCTGCCGTTAAAGAAAAAACGGCTGTTGATCTACCTCCAGGGAACTGCTGCTCTGGTGTGGGCACTCAGGCGACCCTTTTCTCCTCTGTCCCGTGCCCCAGAGTCAGCACTGAGCGGCGCAGTTTGTGCTGGGTCCACATCCCTCAAGAGATCCCCCAAGAATCAGAACTGTTGGCGGATCGGCCTCCAGACCCCGATTGGGAGTGGGGGGGGGAAGCTAGAGTTTCATTCAGTTTTACGCAACACTACGGCCTGGGGAGGGCTCCTGCACTGCACCGCAGGGAAGTGCCGCCAAGGCTTGATTTCCCCTCAGCAGAGTGCCCTCTCCTTGCTCACGTGTCCCAGAGTTGGCGCTGACCTGACGCAGCTCAGGCACTGTGCACTCTCCTCGAGAAATCACCCAAGGATCCGAACTCCGGGGGGATAGGCCCTCAGACCCCGAGTGAGAGTAGGGGCTCTCAGCTCTCAGCGGAGAAGCTAGAGTCTTATTCAGTCTTGTGCCCCGTAATGTTGCCCGGGGAGGGTTGGTGCACTGCACCGCAGGGAAGTGCCGCCGAGGCGTGACTCCCCTTCAGCCCGGTGCCCTCTCCTCACTCGCACGCCTCAGAGTCAATGCTGACCAGTCGCAACTCGGGGACTGTCCACTCCCCTTGAGAAATCACCCAAGGATCCGAATTCCTGGGGGACAGGCCTCCAGACCTCAGTGGGCGGGAGGGGAGCGCCGGGGATTCAGGGTTGCTGGCAAAGGATTCCCAAAGTTTTATTCAGCCCTATGTCCGGCAGGAGAACGCCACGGCACCCCAGTAGGGGAGGTAGGTCCAGTTTTTAGAAGGTCTCTCCCTGGAGTGTAGTGGGAGGGCCTTTAATTTCTGCCCACTTGTTCAATTGTGGGGCTCTTGAGCCGGTCTCATGGGGGAGGGGGACTCCCGTCCGCCTGGTGGTGGATTTTGTACCTTTTGTTTGCGTCCTTGTGATCACAGCTTGCCTCAGTGGTGTTGATGTACGTTCTTCAACCCTTCTCTCTTGGTGAGGCTCAAGTCCACCAGGACACCTACTAAATTCCTGTCCCTTAACTCTCCTTCTGGACGGGAGCCTCTGTTGAAAGCTGGCTTCAGTCCGCCATCTTGTCTCCCCTCTCGCATTAATGGTCTTTAAAAATATGGAACGCTTCACGAATTTGCGTGTCATCCTTGTGCAGGGGTCATGCTAATCTTCTCTGTATGGTTCCAATTTTAGTATATGTGCTGCCGAAGCAAGCACTATTTTTTTTTTTTTTTTAGAGACAGAGTCTCACTTTGTCACCCTCAGTAGAGTTCTGTGGCGTCACAGAACCTCCAGCTCTTGGGCTTAGGCAATTCTCCTGCCTCAGCCTCCCGAGTAGCTGGGATTTGTATCTTATTTTTTACTCTCTCATTTTCCAGTTTCCTATAGTGCCTCTCACTTTCCTTTTGGTGAGTGCATATACTGGGCTGACTCCGCATATACTAAGTTGTCTCAGTTCTTTCTGCTGAATCTAATTTATTCCCCTTATGTTTCATTTTCCTTGCCCTCTTCCAAGTCCTTTCCACAAATGTCTTTACCACAAATTATTCATAATATGCTCTTTGTGTTTTTATATTTGCATCTTGTATTTATTGGATGTATATTTGCTTCCTGTTTTTTAACATAAACAGGGAAGTTGAAAGAAAAATAATTTAATTTAATTTTTATGGTGCCTTTGCCTAATGTGTGTGCTTTTTGAATGAATAACCCCAGATGGAAAAGAAGGCCAAATTCCTGCAGTTGATTATAATAAAGCTAATCTATTTCAACTTAAATGTACTTTTTACTTTCATGAAACACTGGAGAAAAACATCAATATAAAAGGAATTTTATATTTTACAATGTCTAATTAGTAAAAAAAAGTTGTCATTTTACTTCTTACAAATTTCAGTTACAAAAGTTAGAACAATTGTTCTTTTGATAAAATCTCTTAAAATTATAGTTATAAAATGTGAAGAATGATGATTAGTATTATTTTTCATCAAAGTACTCATACGAATGATAGTCAGTGCCAGTTTATTTTCATTATCCCATTTCTAAAACTGACAGTGATAATGTCAAATATTATTTTTGCATTTTACTCTAAAATCAACTCATGATTATTTAATAAATCTGTCATTCATGAGATCTATTTTGATCACTGATTTCAACCAGAACATAAATTGAGTTTTGTGAACTGCTTGTTTTTGTGTTAAAGGTAAGATTTGTCTTTTCAGAGGGTTTTCTTCTGCTTGTTACTCCTATAGCAAAGAAGATTACTATACAAATATTAACCCCCAGCAGATGCTTTGCGATGGTGAAGATGATTAAAGTAATGATGGAAATGATTTTGTTTTATGTTCTGAGTGACATGTATAATAATTTGCATATGCCTACTGCCAAGAAATGACTTCTGACAACTTCACAGCTAATACCAAAAATATTCCAATTCTTAACGTTTATTTTTAAAAAGTATTATTCTGATTTTCTCTATGATCTTGGACAAGTTTAGTTAATTTGAAGTCTGAGTATATACATTATAACTTTAATAACCCCACCTTTTAAAAATTCTAGGTTTGTTACACCCACATAGGATTGATATTTTTGAAGATTATATATATGGAGCAGGACCTAAAAATGGTGTATTTCGAGCGCAAAAATTTGGCCATGGTTCAGTAGAGTACCTATCATTAGATGTTGATAAAACAAAAGGTGTTTTAATATCTCATCGTTATAAACAACTAGACTGTAAGTATAGTATTTTATGCAATCATCTGTATTTGGTGAAATTTTTTATACCTCTCAACAGAATATATTTTTAACTATCTATTTGATTTCTTAATCCCAGTAAGTAACATTTATTTACATTACTAGACTTTTCAAATTATCAAAGTAATAGACAATACAAAAGTGTCCATTTATGACATAATGTTACTAAAATTTTCAGTATTTGGCTTTGTTTTCTTCTAATTTAACTTAATTGTGTTATACATAATTGGCCATTCTGTTTTTCTAAAAAAAATTGGGGAGACAGAGTATAACTTTGTCTCCCTCAGTAGAGTGTCGTGGTATCATAGCTCACACCAACCCCAAACTCTTGCAGTCCTCTTGCCTCAGCTTCCTGCATAGCTGGACTACAGGTGCCCACCACTACCCCCAGCTATTTTTAGAGACAGGGTCTCACTCTTCCTCAGACTGGTCTCGAATTCCTGAGCCTCAGACTCCCAAAGTGCTGGGATTATAGGCATGAGCCACCATGGCCGTCTGTTTTTCTAAAATTCTTAGTAAAACTTGGTGTGTCTATAGATGAACTATGCAATGAAGGGAATTCACTGGTAGCCATTCTGATTCTTCTTACTGATAAACAAGTAACTATCATAGCATTATCATCATTCTGTCCTTTAGGAGAACTCTTCTAAGAGTTTTATGTTTTTATGTTTTTTCTGATGCATTGTTTATGACATGGTATTGTTATTCTTCCTCATAGAAAAAGTGGATTGAGGTAATTATCTTGAGAAATATGTTTCAAACACAACCATCAAAAACAAAGAGGAACAAAGTGAAAAAAATAATTTGGCCGAAATTCTAATAATCTGTCTTTATCAGTTCACTTTTCAAGAATCTGCTTATGATTTATTTATAATTTTTTATTACAAATAAAAAGAGATTTTATCCTATTTGATGCAATTATCTAGGAAGATAACAGTTAATATTTATTCAAATCAGTTTTGGAAACATTAAAACAAAATGTAATTTTCTCAAAACTAATAGAAATTCTATCTAAAATTTTGCCCTTCTTTACCAATGATCTCACATATAAGATTCCAAGGTTAATATGAGGATGCTTCCTCTCTTAGTACTGTTTTATTAATATTCATAGTTGAATATTACAACATTCACAATAAAGTAAATAAATAAAACCCTGCCTTACATATAATAGATGTTTAAGTAGTGGTTCTCAGAAAGAAAGCCATTTTCATAGTCATCAGTTCAAATATCTAGGTGCTGTTCCTTTTTCTCTCTAGTGAAATAATCTCTAAGAAAGGGCAAGGATCAGCTATACTGAAAATCATCATAGATATTTAACAAAAATAAGTATGGCACACATTTACACACGCACACAAACTCCTGCCTGATGGATAGGAAACCAGTTTAAACTTGATTTTTAGGGGGGGGAAACCTAATTTCTTTAATTTGTGCTTTGAACTAGCAACTACAAATGGATTTTAAGACTGTGTAATATCTATCCAATCAGCATGCTTTTCACTAGAGGGAAGTTGTTTCTATCTGTTTGAACAGTACTATGAATTTCTGAGAGAGAGATCCCTGAAGACTTCAGTAGGCTTTACTTTTAAACAGAGCACCAAACTGTACTTTGGATTGTAACAAGTTTTTTGTTTTGTTTTTTTTTTTTTTTGCCAATAAATTAGTAATCTCAAGAAAGAATAACAAAAGTATAGATTAGAATAATTTCTTCTCTTTTTATTTTAGGACAAACTTCCCATTAATGATGGGAGTTGTATAGCAATTTCTTTTCACCTATAGAAGAGAACATTAACAATGAAATGAGATACTTCCACTAGAAATTGGATGTGATTTCTTTTCAACATTGCTAATTAATCATTTCACTTTACTGGTTTTGTGTTTCTGAAACCTATTGTATCCATACTCATGCATTTCTTTGTTTTCCTTTCTTTTGTTTTAATCAGTACCCAATCCATGCTTGGATTTAGTATGTGAATTCCTTTGTTTGCTGAATCCTTCGGGGGCCACCTGTGTGTGCCCAGAAGGAAAATATTTGATTAATGGCACCTGCAATGACAACAGCCTATTAGGTAGGTATATTTCATTATCTACATATAATGAATTAATCTTCATGGGAAATTTTTACAACTATTGGAACAATGGAATTACCGCTCCATCATCAGTTGAGCTGCCTTGGAAACAATGGTTCTTGAATGCCTGTATAAACTATTTTTCTTTTTAGAGAAGATTTCTGATTAATTCATTCTGCACTTGTTCACAAAGCAGCACTGAAAGCTTAGACACACTTAACAACAGATCAAAAATTATGACGTCCCTCACAGAATGAAATGACATTTTTATATAGCTCATATATTAGAGAAGACAGTATTTTTAAGAATGCTCTTCTGCTGTGGTTTTAAACCGAACCCAGAAATCCATTTATTCATTCAACACATTTATATTGAATATCTCCTGTGTGACAAACACTAAGTTAGAAATTGAGAATTTGTTTAGAAGCCATTTCAGTTTTTTCTGTGTAAAATTCGATTTAAAAAATGCTACTACTACTAATAATAATCAATGTTTTGAGTGCTTATGAGCAAGGCATAGCACTAAGGATAGCACTAAGGATTTAAAAACTAAGGATAGATTTAGAAACAAAGCTGGTAAGATTTCTTTATTCACGTACTTTATATTTTAGAAACTAGAGGCTGAAACATTATTTCAGATGCTAAGTATTATAGAACAAAATGTCAAAATTAAAAGTAAATACAAAGGTGTGATAGAAAAAAGAAAGAAGAGATGTCTCTTGGATATCTAGAATATGAGAATAATCTTCCTCTTATTTAAGACATTAACCCTAATGTGAGAAAATGTTATTACAAAAGAAAAAAAAATCCACCTTTCCTAAATTTTATGTTACAAACATAAAATTATTATTATTATTATTTCAATGTCCTCCTCCTTCATTCTCATTTACTGTAAATGCAATCTGTCTTACAGACCTTGTTTAAAGGTCGTGTTTTATAGGAAATTCTAACTGAACCTCCTAACTATAGGATAATAGTTAAACAATCCTAACTATAGGATACTAGTTAAACAATAATCGTAACTATAACTTTATTAGGACTTATAGAATTGAGTTAGAAATGTTTGGGTAAATTATAAAAAAGTTTATTTCTTGAGAGTCTCAATTATTTGCTGGAGAGTCACACTTGTATTTGCATAAGTGTCTCCAATTTAATATGCCAAAGCTAAATCACCCCTTCATTTCCTATTGCCTTGTGTTCTCACTTAGTCATCCTGGTCAGAAACCAAAGAATCATCCCTAATTTTCCCTCTTTTTCCTTATGCAACTATGATGTGACACGTGTATTCACTCTACAATTACTTTGAAAATACATTCACATTTATCTGTCCCACATTACTGTATTTTAAGTTACCACCTTACCTTGCCTGGATAATTTATGCCAAGTCTAGTAATCTCCCTGCTTTCAGTTTAACCCCTGACAGTACATTCATTGCCAAACTTAGACCCTTCAAAGGCGACCCTTTCGGGGTGAACTCTAAAATCTGAGGATCTTCTCTTCTCTGCTTATCTCTTCAAACATGCTTACATCTTGTAATTCCTTCTTTCACACTTTCAAATCTAGGTCCAGTCACAGTGACTTTCATTCGTTCCTTCAGTGCTCACTGTTTGGCCTTCATAGATATTATTCCACTTGGCCTTCATAGATATTATTCCACTTGAGCTCTATCCTCCATAAAGCTTATGGGCACTCAGTAGATATCATGCTAAAGAAGACTGATCCTTGGTTATTTACCAAACAAGTGTCTCAATTGCCTGTTGAAATTTAGCAATTCACCTTGTAGAGCCAACTCTCAATTCTGTTTGTCTTTCTACTAGTCTACATATGGTAGATATGTCTATGTGTGTATGGTATACACTTGCACACTTAATACTTTCAAAGTTTTAAAATGTCACTCTCTTTTCAAATTTCTTGTTTAATATTCACAACACATCTGAGATAAATTGCACATTTGTCAGTAAGGCCAAGTTAAAATGAAGTAACTGAGAGTCAGGTTAACTTATATGCCTAAAAGTGGCACAACTAGGACCTAAACACAGGTCTCATTACACCACTGTATTTTTTAAAATATTGTATGTATGTTACCTTATGAGATAAATCTTCATATTATAAATACAAATTTTAGTAATGCCAACCTGGAGCCTACCCACAGAGCAAAGTATTAGAAACAGCAAGTCTTGTGACAGATTTATTTAAAAACAGCAAATCTCAAATTGTATGGCACTTGCAACAGATTTCTTTTCATGACAGTGGATATGACACTTGAGTCACTGTGTCATTTGTAGTCACTGAGGTACTTTAATATGCTCTTGTGATCACTGCAATATACAGTTAAGCTTCTGCCATTATGGATCAATGTGTCTTGAATAAGAAATAATAGGCTGTTTTGATTTTGCCTAATTTTACCATAAAACAGGCATGGCTTTTATAGAGAGAATATTCTAAAATAGGATGCCTGTTACAATATTCTCAATCATTTTTGTTCTATCAGATATGTGTCCTGGTCAAAAAGAAGCAGTATTTCTCATCAAGCAAGGACATGTCAACACACATGCAAAATACATGGAAAATGATTCCAATCAATCTTCATCATGTTATCATATTTACCATATTGTTTAAAATAATTTTACTACCCCAAAGAATGCCATCCAAAATGTCATTAAGTACATATGACCTTTTTAATGTACAGAATCATTAGGACAAATATTATATATGGGAACATTTCTGACATGGTTTATTACTGTGTTACCAGATTTAAATGACATTTAGTTTGGAACAGTCATGTATGGCTAATAGGACTAATGTCAAATAATATTTTTGCATGTAAACATTTTTCTATATTATAAAAACATATATGTGTGCACTATACATTTTAGGACATAATTGTGTGTGTGTATATATATGCTATAAATTTATCTTACATATTTACCATTTGATTTAATATCAACTACTCTTAAAAATAATAGGATATCCTTGACTATTGTCATAGAGACAGTTGGTTGGAAAACATATTACTTTTAGAAAGTTTCACTTAGATGTAGTATTTAATATTTAGCAAACTTAAGAAATTGTTAATAATGCTTTAAATTTAAAGAAAAATACAAGTTAATATTTCTGTTCACCCTTCAACAATTGAAATCTATTTATATGTTTTCAGATAGTATTTTTTTTTTCAATTTTTGTATTTAGGAGTAGTTATTTTGTGATGAAAATAAGATCTTAGTATTTAAATATTTTTATTTATTTGATTATTCTTGTAAATTATGCACTGAAAAGCATGCTCATTTGTACATTTCTTCCCATAACCAGATGATTATTGTAAATTGTCTTGTGAAAACGGAGGAAGATGTATTTTAAATGAAAAGGGTGATTTGAGGTGTCACTGTTGGCCTAGTTATTCAGGAGAAAGATGTGAAGTCAACCACTGTTCCAACTACTGTCAAAATGGAGGAACATGCATACCCTCGGTTCTAGGTAAATATTAGAGCATCACTGTATTTTCAATTCACTTCCATTTTCCCTTATATGTGAAAATATGATAAAAATGCTTAATGTTATAAATATGATTTCTATTATCTTAATAAAGAATACACTAAGACCAATGAAATTTAACAATTAATTCAACATAATTGATAGCATTTGTTCTAAATTCTATACATCAAAATCCAAGCCACAGAATTTACCAAGAGTAATGGTTATCACCATGTATATTATTCACAGGCTCAGTGCTAATAGATATTTCGACCCTAGCTTGGAATGAGTAGTAGCGCCAGTTTTCCAAGCCTTGCATGCTTAATTCCAAAACCTGCATACTTTTCCTAATGCCTAAAAATCAATTCTTATTGAAAATTAAGTTCATTTGAAATTAAAACAATACCAGAATATCTTATACCGTGCTGATTTCCATCTATAATTATAACTACACTGTTGGCACTGTAGTGGCATATATAACTACATATTGGCATTTGTAGTGGCAAATATAACTACATTGTGGCATATAATACACTTTGAAAGTGTCTGATTGATGCATTTTGGAATATACTTTAAAGTGTTATTAATTTATGCAATAGTTGTGTTTTCAAAGAATGTTCTCTATAGCATCTAATAAAGATTGAAACATATTTTCTTACCAACTTTTATTACATTCAAAATATGTTCCCATGAGAAAAAAAGTAACCCCAATGCATAATAAAAATCTAATTTGCAAATTCCAAAGTTCGATGCAAAGGACATTATGCAACTAGTAGAGTGCAATCTATGCACATTTAATTTTGCTACCATAAATGAAAATTTAGTCAGTCAAATGGAAAATCAGTCTATACAATCTTCATATCTCCTACATGGTTAATTTCTAACTTACTTACTGGGGTTCTCACTGCTTCTGTTGCTTATGCTATTCTTTGAAGTATTTCACATAATGCTAACTTAAAAAGTCACATGAAGAGGAACTTTCAATGGCAGAGAAACCAAGCTGTTTCTGATTTGCATTCCAATGGTAAAAGTTTGATAGTTTTATGTCTATAATCGTTTTTGCTATGATTCATAGATAATTAAGGTATTCTCAGAAATGTATACATTTATGATTTTAATTAAAAATTAATTTAAAGAAGAAAAAGAAACATCTGAAGAATTAGTGCTTTTGAGATGATGAGAATCAAAAACCATGAAACTTGACTCTGATGTAATGAGGTCCATCTCTATTGTTGTAACAGGAGGAAGGGGATATGCATGCTGGGGGGGTTTACAAACAGATAAAATGACTCAAGAATGAAAAAAAAGGTATTCTAACTACTTAAAAGCAATCTGAAAAAACAATAGTCAGGAGGTTGATTGAAATATAAAGGGCACTAGGAGTCTTACCTCATATTTTTATTCTACTGAAGGGAAGCTAGTCTATGCAGTAACGTATATTCTACTGCTACAGGAAGAGTTTGATACTGGGTCCTTTACTGAATATGTAAATGAGAATCAATGTTCACAAAATGTTAATGTGATCATATTTTAGTATCACAAATAGAATCTCCTTTAGGGACGATTTTCTCATGCCAGAAATTTTATTATTTTATTATTTTGTCAGTAACTTAATTTTCTTATTAAGGTATTTATATTGAGAAATATTTAGGACAACTAAACCATTTGAAATATCAAGCTGTGGCAATCTATTGAAACTGTAATGTATCCACAGGGGCAAATCTTCACAAAACAGTGAAATTGCTGGCCTCTTAATATATTCTGAATTACATATAGATACCACATAATTTTTAAAATTTTGTTCAGATCATTTGTCTAGACCTTGCTGCATTCTTAAAAAAAAATCTATATTTTAACTTTATCTATGCATGCAAATTGTTAAATCTTGCTTTGTATAAATAATACATTCAGGAAAAATTATATTTTAAGTTAGTACTACTAATGATCTCTCATACATAATCAACCTGAGATACAGCCATGCAGTTTATTGTTTTATAGCATCTAATAATTAATAATATGATATTTAATTAAGTCCTTTACAAAGCATTTTTCACTTTTAAAATGTGGTTTTATAAAAAGATTGTTTGGTACTATGGACTGTGAAACCTCATTATCTCCACACAAATGTTAATTTGTTAAACAAATCCCAGTGGGGAATTCATGGGTTTATTTATTGTTGGTTTACTTACAATTAAGCCTTTTGGCAAATTCCTAGGTGGACACTATATAAGTAGGGTTTGTGGTAGCCTTAATTAAATTTATAAGTTTATGACAGTTGTATAGAACAATAATAATTGAACAAAGGAAATGTCACCAGTTAATTAAAAGTACACATCTGTGAGGCACAATTAAAATTTTTCATGTACGAATGAGTTCCCTCATTCTTAAGTGTTTTTTTTTTTTTGTAATAATTAACACTAAAAATAAAACACATGAGCTATATTCATATATAAAAATACTATAAAATGAAATATTTTGGCATTGATTATATCAACAAAGATAGGATATATTTAAGATAAAATTCACATTAGGAATTTTGGAAACGGAATGGATATCAGAGTAAAGTCAGTATTAATTAGTTATTTTATTTTTTTAAATAGGAGAATATTTATGAAATTAATAAAAGTTTTTATGCATCATGAATAGCATTAAGACATTTACTCAATTAGCACACCTATATTTGCAATTAATCGTTACTTTTATGAATATTTACTTTATAACATGTATTCATGATATTAGGCCTTTTCCTTACTCTTATAGGTTTCCTTACTCTTATATAGATTTGTAAAATTTGTATCAAAATAAATCAGGGTTTCATACATAGTTGATTTAGTGGAATAGGCCAAGAGGGTTTGTAAATTTGCAATGATATTCTCAAATATTTTCTTCTACTCCTAAAGTTTGGAGTTATGCAAAACAAAAGCTTATCTTACTTTGAAAAGTTTAAAAATACACAAAAGTATAGCTAGCTATCTTAAGAGGTGAGAGTGCAATTTTTTATAGTAAGCATACATTTGTATTGAATATTTTAAGTTAATACAACAGGAAGAAAGTAAAGACTCTCTTTGTAGCTCTTTCTGCCACCATGTCTGTGGACTTTGCCAGGGAAGATTTGGTTCCCAGTAAGGAAGCAGGAGGATGAAAGAAGCCCCTGTGGAGCAAAGAAACAAACAAACAACAACGTCCCACCCCCCACAAAAAACACATTAGACTCTTCTTTCTGCAGTGGGAGAAGACTTTTTAATGGGAGGTGAATAGATGGACAGAAATTTTCTTCTCATTCGTTTGAGAGTTTTCTGTCCTGGTAACTGCCCCCAAATCAGAGGGTAGAATTGCTTAAAAGCAAGTTAACCCACAACTTTTAATACATTTAGATCATCATGAAACTGATTGTTAAATATATGTACTGAAGTCTTTCAAGTCACATATGTACTTAGGATGTAGAGGACACAATTAACCTAACATCTTGATAAAGGGAGAAGATACATTAAAACTGCTCATATTTGCTAGTCTTTCCCTTTTTGTTTAAATGAGGGCTTTTTAAAATTTAAGCTTATGTTCTACTCACTTAACATAGACATTGATTATATATTTAGGAAGTGCTAGAAGCTGAATATTTGACTCAACTTGCTTTTTAAAATTATAACAGAATAATGTTAAACATTGAAAACGCAAAATAGACCATATAATTTAACAAATATGTAAAAAAAAGAATATATAACTTAAACAAATCAAGCAGAAAAAGTACATAAAGTATGATGAGAAAATGGTAAAAAACAATTCTTACACATATGGGGAGCAGAAAGTAGATTTTTTTAAAATGATATTTTTAAAACATCAGACATGAATGAGACCAACGTTCTCAAATCACTATCAGAAAAAAGTGTTAATGGTTTATATATTGCAGTAAATAATTTGAAATACTCAGCAAGAGTATAAAAAAGTCAACCTCATTTTACTAAATAATGGTACTTTTAAAAACAGATCCCAAAGATTATGTAATAATAAATAAATACAAAAGTCGGAAGTAAGATTATCCAATAATTGTTACATATAATGTGTATTATAAAATTAGACATAAAAACCTGAATTCAAATAGTGAATACATAAAATAGTGAATATCTAAAATATTTTTTTCACTTTTATTTTTATTTATTTATTTATTTTTTATTGTTGGGGATTCATTGAGGGTACAATAAGCCAGGTTACACTGATTGCAATTGTTAGGTAAAGTCCCTCTTGCAATCATGTCTTGCCCCCATAAAGTGTGACACACACCAAGGCCCCACCACCCTCCCTCCTACCCTCTTTCTGTTTCCTCCCCCATAACCTTAATTGTCATTAATTGTCCTCATATCAAAATTGAGTACATAGGATTCATGCTTCTCCATTCTTGTGATGCTTTACTAAGAATAATGTCTTCCACGTCCATCCAGGTTAATATGAAGGATGTAAAGTCTCCATTTTTTTTAATGGCTGAATAGTATTCCATGGTATATATATACCACAGCTTGTTAATCCATTCCTGGGTTGGTGGGCATTTAGGCTGTTTCACATTTTGGCGATTGTAAATTGAGCTGCAATAAACAGTCTAGTACAAGTGTCCTTATGATAAAAGGATTTCTTTCCTTCTGGGTAGATGCCCAGTAATGGGATTGCAGGATCAAATGGGAGGTCTAGCTTGAGTGCTTTGAGGTTTCTCCATACTTCCTTCCAGAAAGGTTGTACTAGTTTGCAGTCCCACCAGCAGTGTAAAAGTGTTCCCTTCTCTCCACATCCACGTCAGCATCTGCAGTTTTGAGATTTTGTGATGTGGGCCATTCTCACTGGGGTTAGATGATATCTCAGGGTTGTTTTGATTTGCATTTCTCTAATATATAGAGATGATGAACATTTTTTCATGTGTTTGTTAGCCATTCGTCTGTCGTCTTTAGTGAAAGTTCTATTCATGTCTCTTGCCCATTGATATAAGGGATTGTTGGCTTTTTTCATGTGGATTAATTTGAGTTCTCTATAGATCCTAGTTATCAAGCTTTTGTCTGATTCAAAATATGCAAATATCCTTTCCCCTTGTGTAGGTTATCTCTTTGCTTTGGTTATTGTCTCCTTAGCTGTACGGAAGCTTTTCAGTTTAATGAAGTCCCATTTGTTTATCTTTGTTGTTGTTGCAATTGCCATGGAAGTCTTCTTCATGAAGTCTTTCCCCAGGCCAATATCTTCCAGTGTTTTTCCTATGCTTTCTTGGAGGATTTTTATTGTTTCATGCCTTAAGTTTAAGTCTTTATCCATCTTGAATCAATTTTTGTGAGTGGGGAAAGGTGTGGGTCCAGTTTCAGTCTTTTACATGTAGACATCCAGTTCTCCCAACAGCATTTATTGAATAGGGAGTCTTTCCCCCAAGGTATGTTCTTGTTTGGTTTATCAAAGATTAGGTGGTTGTAAAATGTTAGTTTCATTTCTTGGTTTTCAATTCGATTGCAAGTGTCTATGTCTCTGTTTTTGTGCCAGTAACATGCTGCATTGAGCACTATGGTTTTGTAGTACAGACTAAAATCTGGGATGCTGATGCCCCCAGCTTTATTTTTGTTACAGAGAACTGCCTTAGCTATACGGGGTTTTTTCCGGTTCCATACAAAATGCAAAATCATTTTTACCAAATCTTGAAAGTACGATGTTGGTATTTTTTTTTTTTTTTTTTTTTTTTTTTTTTGGCCAGGGCTGGGTTTGAACCCGCCACCTCTGGCATATGGGACCGGCGCCCTACTCCTTGAGCCACAGGCGCTGCCCGCGATGTTGGTATTTTGATAGGAATGGCATTGAATAGGTAGATTGCTTTGGGAAGTATAGACATTTTAACAATGTTGATTCTTCCCATCAATGAGCATGGTATGTTCTTCCATTTGTTAATATCCTCTGCTATTTCCTTTCTGAGGATTTCATAGTTTTCTTTATAGAGGTCCTTCACCTCCTTCGTTAGGTATACTCCTAGGTATTTCATTTTCTTTGAAACTATGGTGAAGGGAGTTGTGTCCTTAATTAGCTTCTCATCTCGACTGTTATTGGTGTACACAAAGGCTACTGACTTGTGGACATTGATTTTATATCCTGAAACATTACTGTATTTTTTCATGACTTCTAGGAGTCTTGTGGTTGAGTCTTTGGGTTCTATAAGTATAAAATCATGTTGTCAGAAAAGAGGGAGAGTTTGACCTCCTCTGCTCCCATTTGGATTCCCTTTATTTCCTTGTCTTACCTAATTGGCTAGAACTTCCAGCACTACGTTGAATAGTAAAGGTGACAGAGGACAACCTTGTCTGGTTCCAGTTCTAAGAGGAAAAGCTTTCAGTTTTACTCCATTCAGTAAAATATTGGCTATTGGTTTGTCATAGATAGCTTCAATCAGTTTCAGAAATGTGCCACCTATGCCTATACTCTTCAGTGTTCTAATTAGAAAAGGATGCGGCATTTTATCAAATGCTTTTTTTGCATCTATTGAGAGGATCATGTGATCTTTATTTTTGCCTCTGTTAATATGGTGGATAACGTTTATAGACTTGCGTATGTTAAACCAGCCTTGCATCCCTGGGATGAAGCCTACTTGATCATGATGAATGACTTTTTTTATGATAAGCTGTAATCTTTTGGCTAGGATTTTGTTGAGAATTTTTGCGTCTATATTCATGAGTGAGATTGGTCTGAAATTCTCCTTTTTGTTTGGGTCTTTTCCTGGTTTTGGTATCAGGGTGATGTTTGCTTCATAGAATGTGTTGGGGAAGATTCCTTCTTCCTCAATTTTTTGGAATAATTTCTGCAGTACAGGAATACGCTCTTCCTTGAAGGTTTGATAGAATTCTGGACTGAAGCCATCTGGACCAGGGCATTTTTTGGTTGGAAGATTTTTTATTGTTTCTTTGATCTCAGTGCTTGAAATTGGTCTGTTCAGGAGCTCTATTTCTTCCTGGCTGAGCCTAGGGAGAGGGTGTGATTCCAAATATTGATCCATTTCTTTCACATTGTCAAATTTCTGGGCATAGAGTTTCTGATAGTATTCAGAGATGATCTCTTGAATCTCTGTGTAATCAGTTGTTATTTCCCCTTTATCATTTCTGATTTAGGTTACTAGAGATTTTACTTTTCTGTTCCTCGTTAGTCTGGCCAATGGTTTATCTATTTGATTTATTTTTTCAAAAAACCAAATCATTGTTTCATTAATTTTCTGAATGATTCTTTTGTTTTCAATTTCATTGATCTCTGATTTGATTTTGGATATTTCTTTTCTTCTACTGAGTTTAGGCTTAGATTGTTCTTCTTTTTCCAATTCCATAAGATCTCTTGTGAGATTGTTGATGTGCTCTCTTTCTGTTTTTCGAATGTAGGCATCTAAAGCGATGAATTTTCCTCTCCAAACTACTTTTGCAGTATCCCACAGGTTTTGGTAGCTTGTGTCTTCATTGTTGTTATGCTCAAGGAAGTTAATGATTTCCTGTTTTATTTCTTCCTGCACCCATCTGTTATTCAACGGAAGATTGTTTAATTTCCATGCCTTTGGGTGGGGTCGAGCATTTTTGTTAGAATTGAGTTCTACCTTTAGTGCCTTATGGTCTGAGAAGATACAAGGTAAAATTTCAATTCTTTTGATTCTGTTGATATTTGTTTTGTGTCCCAGGATATGATCAATTTTGGAGAATGTTCCATGGGGTGATGAGAAGAATGTATATTCTTTATCTTTGGGATGGAGTGTTCTATATGCATCTATCAAGCACAGTTGTTCTAGGGTCTCATTTAAGTCTCTTATATCCTTGTTTAGTTTCTGTTTAGAGGATCTGTCCAGCTCTGTAAGAGGAGTGTTAAGGTCCCCTGTTATAATGGTATTATCAGATATCATATTGCTCAGACTGAGTAAGGTCTGTTTCAAGAATGTGGGAGCATTTAAATTTGGTGCATAGAATTGAAACGTCTTCTTGTTGTATTTTTCCCTTGACCAATATAAAGTGACCATCTTTGTCTTTTTTGACTTTAGTTGCTTTAAATCCACATGTATCTGAAAATAAGATTGCAACTCCTCTTTTCTTCTGAATTCCATTTGCCTGAAAAATTGTCTTCCAACCCTTGACTCGGAGCTTTAATTTGTCTTTTGAAGCCAGGTGTGTTTCTTGCAGACAGCAAATGGATGGCTTGTGTTTTTTAATGCAGTCAGCCAATCTCTGTCTCTTCAGTGGGGAATTCAAGCCATTAACATTTATTGAGATAATTGATAAGTGTGGTAGTATTCTATTCATCTTATTTTGTGAGAGTCCATTGCTTAGTTTTATCTTTTGCATCAGTGTGGAGGTTTGGTTCTGTCCTTTAATTTCTGAGTTCTTACTTTGCTGTTGATCCATTGTGGTGGTCAGTGTGCAGAACAGGTTGAAGTATTTCCTGTAGAGCTGGTCTTGTTGTGGCGAATTTCCTCAATGTTTGTATATCCGTAAATGATTTGATTTCTCTGTCAATTTTGAAGCTTAGCTTAGCAGGGTACAGAATTCTGGGCTGGAAATTGTTCTGTTTAAGTAGATTAAAGGTAGATGACCATTGTCTTCTTGCTTGGAAAGTTTCATTAGAGAAGTCTGCGGTCACTCTGATGGATTTGCCCCTGTAGGTCAACTGGCGCTTACTCCTGGCAGCTTGCAGAATCTTTTCTTTTGTCTTGACTTTGGACAGGTTCATCACAATGTGTCTTGGAGAAGCTCGGTTAGAGTTGAGGCCACCTGGGGTCCGATAGCCCTCTGAAAGCAGTTTGTCAGAATCTTTGGTGATATTTGGGAAATTTTCTTTTATAATATTCTCTAGTATGGCTTCCATTCCTCTGGGGCATTCTTCTTCCCCTTCTGGAATTCCTATAACTCTTATGTTGGAACGCTTCATAAAGTCCCATAATTCTGACTTTGAACATTCTGCTTTCTCTCTCTTCTTTTCTGCCTCTTTTACTATCTGAGTTATCTCAAAAACTTTGTCTTCTACCTCTGAAATTCTTTCTTCTGCATGGTCTAACCTGTTGCTGATACTTTCCATTGCATCTTTAAATTCCCTGATTGACTGTTTCATTTCCTTCAGCTCTGCTATATCCTTTTTATATTCTTCATATCGTTCATCTCTTATTTGATTCTGTTTTTGAATTTCCTTTTGGTTATTTTCCACTTTATTAGCAGTTTCCTTCATTGTTTCCATCGTTTCTTTCATTGTTTTCAACATGTGTATTCTAAATTCCCTTTCTGTCATTCCTAACATTTCTGTATAGGTGGAATCCTCTGCAGTAGCTACCTCATGGTCCCTTGGCGGTATTGTTCTGGACTGGTTCTTCATGTTGCCTGGAGTTTTGTGCTGATTCTTCCTCATGAGTGATTTCTTTTATCTGTTTCCTTGCCCTAATTTTCCTTTCACTTCCTCTTGCTCTTTAAATTCTCGTGCCTGTGGAAGTTGCGGGCGGGTTTAGATGGATTGAACACACGCGACCACTTGCCGGTTTTCCACTGTTTTAGTCCTCCTCTTGGGGTCCAGAAGTCTCTTGCTGACTCCCTGTATCCTCTCAGGGGTGATGATAGGCAGATCCCACCAGCCAGAGATGCCTGGAGTCCTATCACCCCAGACTCACGGTGCCCAGATGCAAGGAAGCTGTTACTCGGCTGCCATCTTGCTCCGCCTCCCTCATCTCATTCCTTTCTGTTCCCAAGAACAACGATGATCTCTTTTTAAATATCTAAAATATTAATGTTATGTGATAAACATAACCACAGTGATAGAATATTTAATAATATATAAAATAGTCATGTTACATTTTAAAAATACAAAGAATAAGATATAGATCTACTGCATTATATAAGCCCATTAGGGAAAAATATGGATGCAAAAATGTCTCTATAAAGAAGTAGATCCTTCTTTATACCTCTCTATTTTCCAAATGTCCTATAATTAACATGTATTGCTGTTATTATCAAAAATTAAAATAAATACAATAAAAATTATTATTATCAGTATCATGACGGTTAATATATACTGGCTGCTTATTATATGCCAGACATTATTCTACATCCTTGAATCCTCACAACATGCCTGTGAGATTATGAAAGTAAGATTTTCTCTAATTCTGCTGCTGGTTTCATCGTAAGTCCCTGTTACTGGTTCATTTGGACCATATGGTGAGAGCAGTACTAAAGTATTCAGTCTCAGGGCTATATAGGCTGATGTTATATTCAAATAAATACTTTATTTCTTATATTCAAAGAAAAAACAAAAATGCTTGAGTTTCACATCTACCAGGCTGGCTAAAAATGAACTTTGTAACCTATAATTTGAAATAAGTCAGAATATATTAAGTAGTACCTGAGAGGGAGCTAGATAAAGTCGACAATTCTTTTTCTTTGTCAGGCATTGCTGAATGGTTCTCTGTAATCTTTGTGATACTTAAGAAAACCTGACAGCTATAGTCAACTTGCTAAAATTATTTATAAATGAGCACTCACTTGACATCTGGGAAAACATTATATTAAGTGGAAAAGTGGAATATCAATTCTCCTTATCAAAAAAGCTAACAATTTTTTTAAAGCATTCAGAACTTTTATTACCTGAATCTGACTCTGACATCAAGACAGATTTCACAAAGGAGAGCAGTCTTGGGGACAAGAGGTTAGCTTTTGGATTGCAGTTGTGTAACTACTGAATAATGCCATGATGATTTGTCTCTCAGTTTATTGTTTCTATTCTACAGTAAGGGACAATAATATGTCTAATGTACTAATAGTAAAGGTATTTTGAGTAAGGGCAATGAAACATATGATAATACTTTCATAGGGCATTACTATAAACATTTATAAATATGGTCTGCAGTTTAAGAGTCACTTAAGTGACTATTCCTTACACTCCATGTATTTATCAGACTAAATTATCCAATAATTGTTATGTATAATGTGTATTAGAAAATTAGGGATAAAAACCTGAATTCAAATAGTGAATACATAAAATAGTGAATATCTAAAATATTAATGTTATGTGATAAACATAACCACAGTGATAGAATATTTAATAACTATGTACATATAAGACTAGTTAGGTATAAGACATAAGCCGAGACAAAATTTTAAGAGTACCAGACTGTCTCAGTAAGTACAAAGTTAAGTGGGATCAGCAGCATGGTTCACACTGACAGATGAATATGGCAGATAAACTTGAAAACGTTGCTTAAAAGAAAGATAATCATGTTCAGTAGCATGTGTCTACCTCACATAAACAAATGAGCAGAGTCACTGCCTCATAAGAAGTTCAAAAGGAATTGCTTTCACTAGCATTCCTTTGTGGCAATCAACTACACGTTTTCAAGAATTGTGTATTTAGAGAAAAAATAAGTGGTAATATACTTACCCAATATTGAGTTAATATTGAAAGAGGTTACTTTGCCTACTTTGTCTTTCAGTATTGATTAAAACACGTCAATGAGCAGCATTTCTATAATAGGCTTAAAAATGGTTTACCAAATAATAATATGATATGTTTATTTTCAGAAAATGGGGAGCAATATTGCTTGATATTTTATGTATAAACAGCTACTCAGCAAATTTACTTTGAAATTATTGGCAAATAGGTAGTATATTCTATATTAGACACAGTAATAAACATTACTATTGTTATTTTTAGTATAGCAATTGGTGTATTTTGAATGCTTACTAAGTGCCTTAACCAGGCATGGTGGCACATGCCCACAGTCCTAGCTAGTCAGGAGGTTGAGGTGGGAAAATCACCTGAGACCAAAAGTTAGAGGGGTTACAGGGTTATCAGCAGGCTGTGATTGTACCATTGCATTCCCAGCCTGAGCAGCAGAGTGAGACCCTGTCTCTAAAACAAAATAAAATAAAACACAGTAAAATAAAATAGCAAGAACATTGGTAAATTCCTTAGATATATTACTTGATTTTAATTACTCTATACATTGTGGTATTTTTCAGATATGCACTAGAGTGGTTAAGTAATAGAACTTGAATCTGAGAACTTAGATTATTCCAAAGTTAATGCACCAACTCATTATCTAATACTTAGTATCACTGAAAATCAGCATTAGATGTTCTTCTGAGAGAAATAGATGAGTATGGCTATCTAACTAAAGGTGATACATAGTTAAATAGGTCTGTTTATCTAGAGATAAACTGTAACCAAATCATATCATTTAATAATCATTTAATGGGATTAAAGATAAATTATTATAATACCCTTTTAATTACTTATCCATACAATAGAAAATTATATCATTATGCGTTTAAAAATATATTATTTTAAATTGATATGTGATTAGCTATGAGCATGATTATGTTCAAAAGAATAAATATGGTAAATAAAATGAGCATCAGGATTCCACATGAAGCTTCTTAGCAAAGTGATGTTTCAATAATAACCTAGGCATGGATAATTTATTTAATAATAGTAGCAATAATATGCCAAGACTTCTACAAATTAGAACACCACTAATTATTGAGTACTTGCTATTTGCAGGCATTGTGACGTGCATTTTACCTGACATTTCTATCACCATTCACAGAATGAAAGGCAGAGGAGAAATCTAGTTTTCTACCACACTATGTAAATATCAAACAAAATTTTATTCCCAGATCTGCCTAATACCAAAAACAAATGATTTAACCACTGCATTAAATTCTTTTAGTTCTCTTAAATATTAATTATGAGATATTTTAGAATCAGCCATTTTTACTGAGACCAATTTTGCTATGTAAAGGGCATTTGATATAAGCAAAATTTAAAGAACTCTAAGAGATTCCAAGACATGTCTGCTTTTCTTATGAGCAATGCAATGTTTATGTGAAAGAAGATTCCTTAATATTATTTATTATTGGGGATTGAGCCCGGCCCCGCGCAGCCGCTTTGCTGGTGTCGCTGCCTCACCTTGCATCTTGGTGCCTGCCAGCGGTCCCCCGAGGAGCCAGTGCACGCTGTGGGCTGGGAAGGAGGTGCCGCTCAGCCAGTCCTGCTCCTCTTTCTGCTCCTCCTGCTGCTGCTGCTGCCACCGCCGCCACCAGCGCCCAGTCCGTGAGCACCCTGACATCCCCGCCAGCCGGGCCCAGGGGTAATTTGAGGGAAATCCAAAGAAAAGAAAAGGACAGATAAGATGGTGGACTGAAGCCAGCTTTCCACAGAGGCTCCCGTCCAGAAGGAGAGTTAAGGGACAAAAATTTAGTAAGTAACCTGGTGGATTTGAGAGTTAAGGGACAAAAATTTAGTAAGTAACCTGGTGGATTTAACAAGAGAGAAGGTTGAAGAACGCACATCAACACCGCTGAGGCAAGCTGCAACCACAAGGACACAAACAAAAGAAAAATGGCTCACTTCTGGATATTCTGAAGCCACAACCCCTGTCTCCCTAGACAACCAGAGGAGGCCACCAGTGAGTAAAGAATTTGCCTGACACTGCTCACAGGCCTGGGAAGCTTCCAGGGCAGGGCCGACTCAGAGAGGTAATTGGACACAAACCTCCAGCAGCAAAGACATTTGAACTCAGAACAGCCTATCTTCTCCAGGCGATTTTAGCAGAAACAGAGACAGAATCCTGCAAAGTTGTCTGTTCTGTTCTGTTAGCAACATCAGTCAGGGGCAGGGATAAGCCTGAGTGAACACCTCCCCCCCCCACCTGCATCAAGCACCCAAGGATGTCAGGCCTCACCTCCTCCTGCTAGATAGCGGCAGACTGCAGAGGCCTGACAGATTTCCTTGGGATTCAGGCAGGGGCAAACCCCTGGTGTATCTGTTCACTACAGGCAACTGGGTCAGCCATCTGCAGAGATACCAGTGACTGGGTCCGATGGAGGGGCAAAGTGGGGAAGGAGACATCAACCTTCCCAGACTAATCTATTTGCTAGGTGGCTCCTCCTGACTCCACGCAGCACTGGAGTAAGCCATATCAGAGTAGTCACCAGACCGCTGTGATCCAGTTCCCAGAGATCTCTTGAACTCTCCCACCCGAGACAGGTGCCTGCCGATTGAGACAATTGATTTGGACCTTTTGAACTGAACCAATAGACTGAAGACTTTTCAGGTGGTGCCCTGGGTGTGCGGTTGTAGGAAGGTTTGATTTTCCTTTTCTAATTGCTGCCAGAGGTGGGCGGGCAGGGTGACTTAATTGCTGGCTTTTCCACACAACTGAGACTTCAACCCAGAGTAATGTTACACTACGGTCGAACAGAAACCACTGAAAACAAGACAGAACCACTTAGCCCCACCACACAAGACAAGCCACAACACTGTAGGGGCCCTCAATAAAGCCCCAGGGGAAAAATCAAAGAGAGTAAAATAACCATGGGATGGAATCAGCAGAAAAACTCTGGTAACATGAATAACCAGACTAGATCAACCCCCCAAGAAAAGATACGGCAGATGTAATTGAAGATCCCATTCATAAACAACTGGCTGAGATGTCAGAAATCGAATTCAGAATTTGGATTGCAGACAAGATTAATAAAATGGAATTAGGAATTCAAGGAGAAATCAAAAGTTGTCTCAAGAATTTAATGAACTTAAAGACAAAACCACCAAAGATTTTGATGCACTGAAGCAAGAATTTACAGCTCTCAAAGATATGAAAAATACAGTAGAATCCCTCAGCAACAGAACAGAGCAAGCAGAAGAAAGGATTTCTGACATAGAAGATAAAGCCTTTGAATACTCCCAAACTCTCAAACAGGAAGAGAAATGGAGAGCAAAAATGGATCATTCCATCAGAGAACTCTGGGATAATTCAAAGAAGACTAATATATGAATAACTGCAATTTCTGAAAATGATGTAGTGGCCTCAATGGGCACAGAGGCCCTTCTGCATGAAATTATGAAAGAAAATTTTCCAGACATGCCTAGAGATTCTGAAATTCAGATAGAAGACAGCTTCAGAACCCCAGCATGACTCAACCCCAATAAGTCATCCCCCAGGCATATCATAATTAGCTTCACTAAAGTTAATATGAAGGAGAAGATTCTCCAAGAGCCGGCGAAAGAAAACCATTACATACAAAGGGAAGAATATAAGAATAACTGCAGATCTCTCTGCTGAAACTTTTCAAGCCAGAAGAGGGTGATCATCAACTTTAAATCTCCTAAACCAAAATAACTTTCAACCCCGGATCTTGTATCCAGCTAAACTGAGTTTCATTTATGATGGAGAAATTAAATACTTTAATGACATTCATATGTTGAAGAAATTTCCCATAAGCAAACCAGCTCTTCAGGATATTCTCAGACCTATCCTCCACAATGACCAACCCAATCCTATACCTCAAAAATAAACTCACTCAGAAACTTCAGATCAAACTACAACTTCCACACTGGCGAAAGGATTAAAAATGTCCACTGGACCTTTGAAAAACTCAATACCCAAAATTCCACCAGACTTATCAATATTCTCCATTAATGTGAACGACTTAAACTGTTCTCTAAAGAGGCATAGGTTAGCTGCCTAGTTACAAAAACTCAGGCCAGATATCTGTTGCATACAAGAGTCACATCTTCACTTAAAAGACAAATACAGACTCAGGATGAAAGGATGGTCATCCATATTTCAGGCAAATGGTAATCAGAAAAAAGCAGGTGTTGCAATTTTATTTGCAGATACAAGAGGCTTTAAACCAACAAAAGTAAGGAAGGACAAGAATGGTCACTTCATATTTGTTAAGGGTAATACTCAATATGATGAGATTTCAATTATTAATATCTATGCACCCAACCAGAATGCACCTCTATTTATAAGAGAAACTCTAACAGACATGAGCAACTTGATTTCCACCAGCTCCATAATCGTCGGAGATTTCAACACTCCTTTGGCAGTGTTGGATCAATCCTCCAACAAGAAGCTGAGCAAAGAAATTTTAGATTTAAATCTAACTATCCAATATTTAGATTTAGCAAACATCTACAGAACATTTCATCCCAACAAAACTGAATACACATACCTCTCATCAGCCCACGGAACTTACTCCAAAATCGACCACATCTTAGGTTACAAATCTAACCTCAGTCAATTTAAAGGAATAGAAATTATTCCTTGCATCTTCTCTGACCACCATGGAATAAAACTTGAGATGAGTAACAACAGGAATCTGCATACTCATACAAAAACATGGAAGTTAAATAACCCTATGCTGAATGATAGCTGGATCAGAGATTAAGAAAGAAATTGCCAATTTTTTGGAACAAAATGACAATGAAGACACAAACTATCAGAACCTCTGGGACAACGCAAAGGCAGTTCTAAGAGGGAAATTTATAGCACTGCAAGCCTTCCTCAAGAGAACGGAAAGAGAGGAAGTTAACAACTTAATGGGACATCTCAAGCAACTGGAAAAGGAAGAACATTCCAACCCCAAACCCAGTAGAAGAAAAGAAATAACCCAAATTAGAGCAGAATTAAATGAAATTGAAAACAAAAGAATAATACAACAGATCAATAAATCAAAAAGCTGGTTTTTTGAAAAGGTCAATAAAATAGATAAACCTCTGGCCAACCTAATCAGAATAAAGGAGTAAAATCTCTAATCTCATCAATCAGAAATGACAAAGACGACATAACAACAGACTCCTCAGAAATCAAAAAAATCCTTAATGTATATTACAAGAAATTTTATTCTCAGAAATATGAAAATCTGAAGGAAATTGACCAATACTTAGAAGCACGTCACCTTCCATGTCTTAGCCAGCATCAAGTGGAAATACTGAACAGGCCCATATCAAGTTCGGAAATAGCATCAACTATACAAAACCTCCCTAAAAAGAAAAGCCCGGGACCAAATGGTTTCACATCAGAATTCTACCAAACCTTTAAAGAGGAATTAGTACCTATATTACTCAACCTGTTCCAAAAGGTAGAAAAAGAAGGAAGACTACCCAACACGTTTAATGAAGCGGACATCACCCTGATCCCCAAACCAGGAAAAGACCCTACAAGAAAAGAAAATTATAGACCAATATCACTAATGAATATAGATGCAAAAATATTCAACAAGATTCTAACAAACAGAATCCAGCAACACATCAAACAAATTATACATCATGACCAAGTCAGCTTTATTCCAGGGTCTCAAGGCTGGTTCAATATACGTAAATCTATAAATGTAATTCAGCATGTAAACAAAGTAATAAACAAAGACCATATGATTCTCTCAATCGACACAGAAAAAGCTTTTGACAATATCCAGCATCCCTTCATGATCAGAATACTTAAGAAAATTGGTATAGAAGGGGCATTTCTTAAATTGATAGAGGCCGTCTACAGCAAACCCACAGCCAATATCATATTGAATGGAGTTAAATTGGAATCATTTCCACTCAGATCAGGAACCAGACAAGGCTGCCCATTGTCTCCATTGCTCTTTAACATTGTAATGGAAGTTTTAGCCACCGCAATTAGGGAAGAAAAGGCAATCAAGGGTATCCATATAGGGTCAGAAGAGATCAAATTTCACTTTTCGCAGATGATATGATTGTATATCTGGAAAACACTAGGAACTCTACTACAAAACTCCTAGAAGTGATCAAGGAATACAGCAGCGTATCAGGCTACAAAATCAACATTCATAAATCGGTAGCCTTTATAACAACAACAATAGTCAAGTTGAAAAAGCAGTTAAGGACTCTATCCCATTCACAGTAGTGCCAAAGAAGATGAAATATTTGGGAATTTACCTAACAAAAAACGTGAAAGATCTCTATAAAGAGAACTATGAAACTCTAAGAAAAGAAATAGCTGAAAATGTTAACAAATGGAAAAACATACCATACTCATGGCTGGGAAGAATCAACATTGTTAAGATGTCTATACTACTCAAAGCAATACATAATTTCAACACAATCTCTATTAAAGTTCCGCTGTCATACTTTAAAGATCTTGAAAAAATAATACTTCATTTTATATGGAATCAGAAAAAACCTCGAATAGCCAAGACATTACTCAGAAATAAAAACAAAGCAGGAGGAATCACGCTACCAGACCTCAGACTTTACTACAAATCGATAGTGATCAAAACAGCATGGTATTGGCACAAAAACAGAGAAGTAGAAGTCTGCAACAGAATAGAGAACCAAGAGATGAATCCAGCTACTTACCATTATTTGATCTTTGACAAGCCAATTAAAAACATTCGGTGGGGAAAAGATTCCCTATTTAACAAATGGTGCTGGGTGAACTGGCTGGCAACCTGCAGAAGACTGAAATTGGACCCACACTTTTCACCATTAACTAAGATAGACTCTCATTGGATTAAGATTTAAACTTAAGACATGAAAGTATAAAAATACTAGAGGAGAGTGCAGGGAAAACCCTTGAAGAAATCGGGATGGGCGAGTATTTTATGAGGAGAACCCCCCGGGCAATTGAAGCAGCTTCAAAAATACACTACTGGGACTTGATCAAACTAAAAAGCTTCTGCACAGCCAAGAACACAGTAAGTAAAGCAAGCAGACAGCCCTCAGAATGGGAGAAGATATTTGCAGCTTATTTCTCCGACAAAGGTTTAATAACCAGAATCCACAGAGAACTCAAACGCATTAGCAGGAAAAAAACAAGGGATCCCATCGCAGGCTGGGCAAGGGATTTGAAGAGAAACTTCTCTGAAGAAGACAGGTGCACGGCCTTCAGACATATGAAAAAATGCTCATCATCTTTAACCATCAGAGAAATGCAAATCAAAACTACTTTGAGATATCATCTAACTCCAATGAGACTAGCCTATATCACAAAATCTCAAGACCAGAGATGTTGGCGTGGATGTGGAGAAAAGGCAACACTTCTGCACTGCTGGTGGGAATGCAAATTAATACATTCCTTTTGGTAAGAGATATGGAGAACACTTAGAGATCTAAAAATAGATCTGCCATTCAATCCTGTAGTTCCTCTGCTGGGCATATACCTAGAAGACCAAAAATCACATCACAACAAAGATATTTGTACCAGAATGTTTATTACAGCCCTATTCATAATTGCTAAGTCATGGAAAAAGCCCAAGTGCCCATCGATCCACGAATGGATTAATAAATTGTGGTATATGTACACCATGGAATATTATGCAGCCTTAAAAAAAGATGGAGACTTTACCTCTTTCATGTTTACATGGATGGAGCTTTAACATATTCTTCTTAGTAAAGTATCTCAAGAATGGAAGAAAAAGTATCCAATGTACTCAGCCCTACTATGAAACTAATTTGGGGCTTTCACATGAAAGCTATAACCCAGTTACAACGAAAGAATCGGGGGAAGGGGGAAAGGGAGGAGAGGAAGGAGGGTGGTGGGTAGAGGGATGGGGATTGATGGGATTACACCTGCGGTGCATCTTACAGGGGTATATGCGAAACTTGGTAAATGTGGAATGTAAATGTCTTGGCATAGTAACTGAGATAATACCAGGAAGGCTATGTTAACCATTGTGATGAAAATGTGTCAAACAGTCTATGAAGCTAGTGTATGGTGCCCCATGATCATATCAATGTACACAGCTATGATTTAATAAAAAATAAATAAATAAATAAAATAATATTTATTATTGCTTATAGATGATTAACAATTTTTAGTTACATCTTCATCATATTTGACTTTAGCTGTTATTGGCTTTCTAGGTCTATAGTTTGTTATTACTTTGTCGTGTGAATATTTGATTGAAAACTTCAGAATATATGTGTCACTAGTTTCTATTTATGAACAGAAACAGTATAAATAGATGGAATTAATTAAGCTCCATATATTATATGCATATGTATTAGAATCAACCAGAGAAAAAGAACCATAAAGGTATATAGATATGCATGTATCTACTACGTAGAACCTCTGCAAATTGATCGCCCAAGGGACTGTGACAAACTGGTAAACATATAGAGATGGTCAATACATAGGAACTAGGCCTTGTGCATGTGGTGCCTGTCCATTCTGTGAAAATTAGGTCAACTTAAGGAAGTGGTCGATGTAGGGAGGTGGTCAACTATGGAACATAGACTATTGATTGGATAGATAGGTAGGTAGATAGATAGATAGATAGATAGATAGATAGATAGATAGATAGATAGATAGATAGATAGATAGATAGATAGATAGATATTTATTACGGGCATTGGCTGAAATCCCTTGATATGCTGTCTACAAGACGGAGAACCAGGAAGGTGGTCATGTAATTCAGTCCTAAGGTTTGAGAACTAGGGGATCCAATGATGTAACTCCCAGTTTGAAGCTAAAGATCTAAGCAACATGGTAACAGGAAAAGGAGGAAATTCTGGTGTAAACTTTCAAGTCTAGGGGCTCAAGAGCCAGGAACTCCAGCATCCAGGAAAAGAGAAGATGGATGTCCCAGCTCAAGAAAGAGAATTCACCTTTCTTTCACCCTTTTTGTTCTTTCTGGGTCTTCAATGGATTGGATGATGCCCACTCACATTAGGGAGGGCAGATCTTCTGATTCCAATGTAAATCTCATCATTTAGAGTTGTCCAGATTGACTTGGCAAATACTAGATTTGCTTTTTCTTTTGTTTAGTGTTGTATGCTTCTTTCTTTTTAAAAGGTAGGCTTAAGAATGTTTAAAAGCTAAAGAGAAAAGAAAGATTCCTCTCTCAAAGTTTGAGAAAATGTTATAGTTTGAGCATAAAGTTGATAAAGAATTCCAGCTCTATCCCATCACTACTATAAAAATAAATTCAAATGTAATTTTATCTTAAATATATGTGGAGATAAAACAGGTAATTTAATAAAAATTTAAGAATGATCTGCTTAAACTGTTACAGTTTCCTTATGGACACTATTGCAGAATAAATCAAACCTAAAACTGATGAATCTCACTCAGTAGAAAGAATAACAGTAATCAGAGCTAAAAGGTAACTGTGTACTTCCTGGGTGTCTGTTAAAGTTAGAAATGCTTTGCATGTGTTATCTTACTTATTTCATGTGATTTCTATATAATTTCATGTGGTAGGTACTTTCATTATTACTATTTTGTATTTGAAGAAAAAAAACAAAAGTAATATTTGCCATGGTCATACAACCAGTAATTGACACAAGTAGACTATGAATCCAGGCAGTCTGAAAACCTACACTCTTACTGTCTGAACTGAGGGCACTGTAGAAACTAGACTGATTTAGAGCCAGGAAACAGTTCCTCCTCCTCCTTCCTCAGGTTAATTGGTACTCTTTCAGATTGGTCTATCCTAATAAGCTGTTAAGTCTCCAGCTCCCTGGATGCATCACTCCCTCAAATCTATGCCACAGTCATCATAATAGGGCTGTTTGCCCAACAAATATCAAAACCAAATCTGCTACCTCAAAAATCTTTATAAATGAATCCAATGCAACTTGTTAGGGTGCCTCCAGAGAGACTCTGGCAAATATTAGATGGAGCCTATTATATAATTCTGCAGCAGATAGTTCATTTCCCATCAGCAAACAAAAGCTGTGCAGTATCAACATACACTTTCAGTTAGATAACATTCCCCTGAATATGAAGAGTTCTACTTGTCAAAAAGAAATCTTCTCTTCAAAGGAAGAGAAAAAAGAGCTTTGGAAAATAATTCAGCTGGAATCTGAATGATCTAAGGCACATACTAGCTAGGGACAACTAGGTCACTTTGCTGTAGTTTCATGACAGCTGTAAGTAAAATAAAAGTACTAAAAACAGTGTCATTTCTCCAGTTGACTGGTACAGAGGAATTTGCAAGTAGTGTTTGTTTCTTTCAAACTTCTATCACTTTCCTTTTTTCACTCCCAACTAAAAAAAAAAAAGAAAGGAAAGAAAAGAAAAAGTCTAAAGTAATTTAGAAAACTGTGGATCCACAGTGTTCACATCCCACCTCCATGTGACACTTTTTCTGATTGTTCCAAGGAACTTTGATTTCTTCTGTACTTTGTGCATGGATCATTTCATGTTCATCCCATGCTAATTTGTATTGTGTACTTGTTCTACTTCTCTGTGAGTTAGTCATGGACTCTAATTGAAAAAGAACCATTCCTTCTGTTGTTCTGAGCTCTTGTTTTTTTCAGTAATCATGTTCCCCAAAGCATCAACCTCTTCCTCTACTTACCACTGTTTGTTCTCTTGCTTATATCTTTATTTTTTTTCACCTAATGTGCTAGCAAAGGCATTTTTGTTTCTAGGTCAACAACTAGAAAAATTTATTGCCATTTTAGAAAAATATCTAGCTAAAAGTTAGTAAGCATTTTCTGGCAACAGAAAATATAAGTTTACTCAAATTTTAATATATGTAGAATTTACTTTGTTTTTCAGGCTATTCATAGTCATTTATCTGTCCCCAAACTAATAACATTCATAAATGATAGGTTTCAAATGTTACTTACCATTTAAAAAAAATACTACTTTGCTCACTTAGAACAATAGTTCCTGGCATTCTTGAGTATGTAGTGTCATTTCAAAGTATAATTAATTATGAAATAAATATAGAGCCTCAATTTCTTTATTTTCTTGGAAATGCAGGTGGGTTTTATTTAAAATTATTCATTGAAGAATGCTTATCAAAGAATTTAAACTTGTCTTTCAATGGAGGATCTATTATAATAGAGAAAAATTATATCATTTTCTCACTTCTTAGTAAGACTTACATCCATGAATCTTTCTAACCATATAACACTTTTGCTTTCATGATATTCTCTAATGCTAACCAACTGAGTGCAACTGCCTGAGTCCTAGTTAATGGCAATCTATAATGGAATTTCTTTCTTATTCTCTTTCATGTTGTGTTTTTACATTATTGCAACCTTTTAAAGCTCATTCTTTTCCCATTTAAATGATAGCCATTAGTTCTGTTTTGTTCTCCTCTCCTCTCCTATGGAGCTAGTTATATACTCCATTTTCTTCTCAGTCCTTCTTCAGCCTGAGCAGTTAGAGAAACTTACTCCTAATACAACAGTTAACTGTGTTATGTTCAAAGCCTCTTAGAGAATTGCTCACCTTTCTCTCTAATGTTAGTTCCCACAGAACAAATAAAAATAATCAAAGATGATCTGTCACATTAGCTATTCTTTGCTGTTCAGATTAAACTTCTAAATCATTTTGTTATTTACTAGACAAGAAGTAGTACCCCCTTTATCATGAATAAAAATGTTAAAATTAGACAACATAAGACTTAGTAAGTGCATATATAGTAAACACAGTATATGTATTTAAATAAAAAGTAGTTTAAGTTAAGAAATCTAATCACATAGATGGCATGCCTACTTTAAACTTATTTAAAAATTTACTTAGAATACATATAGGCTAATGCTTTGTGTACATTCAGCTGTTGTTTGATAGATAGTGATTGAATACTTGAGCTAAAATTGTCTTCTATTTTATGTACTGATGAAAACACAATCTGGATTACCACTATGAGTAGAGCAAAAATAATTGGTAAGGCAAAATGAACGTGAAAAAGAAGAACAAAGAATAATATAAACACTTTAAGCATGTAATAAATGTGTATAATTTGTTCATAAAATTTCACCTAATTATAACTTAGATATCTTTTAATCTAGGCTTTCTTGGATATGTAGAACAACTGAGACCCAAAAAGATCATGTTACTGCCCCAAATTATGAAATAAAATCATGGACACAGACCTTGACAGAAAACTTGCTTCACAATTCTTATCCCATGAGAATTCCATAAAACTAAACTGTTTCAGTCTAATAATTTGCGTTTATCTATCTTTTTTCTAATAGGAAGACCCACATGTACCTGTGCACTGGGGTTCACTGGGCCAAACTGTGGCAAGACAGTCTGTGAAGATTTTTGTCAAAATGGAGGTACCTGCATTGTTACTGCTGGGAACCAGCCTCACTGCCACTGCCAGGCTGAATACACAGGAGACAGATGCCAGTATTGTAAGTAAACGCAACAGCCAGGATCCTGTTTGACAGCATGCTTTGGTGTTTACATTAATTCTCTTGTAATCTAAATTGGTTATAAGAAATGCATCTGGTACTACAATTTTTATCTCCAATTTTAAACAGTAGAGTGACTGACAACTCTGTCCTCATATCTTTTTTTTTCTATAATACTTATTTCTTAAGTCCATGATTCCTGTACAACTTGCACATTAGAATGACTTCAATAGCTTTTATAAAATGTGTTTTCCCATACATGATCTACAAAGATTTTGATTTTACTATCCTGAATCAGGGTATCCATATTACTTAAAGCTTTCCAGATGTTTTACATATGTGACCAAGGTGGAGACCCACTGCATACATGATTTCACCCAAATACATGTCTTATAAAATATCATCCAAATACGAATGTTTCTAAATTTACATCTCCAGCTGAACATATCTCCCCAATTCCAGATTTTTGTATCTAATTTTATGTTTGACAGCCAGACTTAGCTTTAAATTGAACTGTTATTCTCACTCCAGAATTCTTACACAGGTTGAGTATCCCTTGTCTAAAATCTTCCAAGCCAGAGTTATCCCACATTTAGGACTTTTTTGAGTTTCGAATATTTGCGTATGTATAAGGAGATATCTTGGGGATGAGACCCATGTCTAAACATGAAATTTATTTATGTTTCATTTACACCATAGCCTGGGGGTAATTTTATAAATATTTTTAATAAGTGTGTGCCCGTCATATGACATCAGGTTTGAATTTTCCACTTGTGGCATTATATTGTGCTCAAAAGGTTTGGATTTGGAACATTCAGATTTTGGATTTTCTTCTTAGGGAGGGTCAAGGAAAGGCATTGTTTGAGCCAAACGAAATTGGAAGTATTTCTTGGTTCCTCTTTGTTTCACATCTTGTCTTCACTCTGAGTTTTACCTTTAAAATACACTCAGAATCCAAAAACAAAAAATACACTCAGAATCTGAATATCTCTCACCACTTCCCTTCTCACTGTCTCCATCCAAGCCACCAGCATCTCTTGCTTGGATTACTACTAACTGATCTCTTTTTGCCTTTTGTATCTCTTCTTAAAAATTGTACATTTTATCCAAAATAAAAATTGCTTTCCATCTCCATCACATTTATTGAGATCTTTTTATGTCAAGGGATTCTTATAAGTAATAAATGTTTTTTTGCATTAGTTTTATTAATTCATTTAATTCTACTGGTGAACCAGGAATTATTTTTATACACATTTATTTACAGAAGAAGATACTAAGAAGGCATAAATAACATTCTGAATAGCACCACTTTATTAATTATGAGAAACAATATTCACCCAGGCACTATAGCTATAGGGCTCATCCCCTCAAAAATTACTTAAAATTTTGAGCTAGGTGCAGTGGCTCATGCCTGTAATCCTAGCACTTTAGAAGGCCCAAGCGGGAGGATTGCTTGAGCTCAGAAGTTTGAGACAAGCCTGAGTAAGAGTGAAACCCTATATCTACTAAAAATAGAAAAATCAGTTGTGCATGGTGGCTCTTGCCTATAGTCTCAGCTCCTTCAGAGGCTGAGACAAGAAGATTGCTTAAGCCCTAAAGGTAAAGGTTATTTGTTGTGAGCTATGATGATGCCATGGCACTCTAGCCTGGGCAACAGAATGAGATTTTTGTCTCAAAAAAAAAAATTATTTACCATTTTGCTCCTTAGATCATTTAATGTCATCTAGGATTTTATAGAGAGTGACCTAGGTCTTGGTATATTGTATAAAGTACATGGAACAGCATAAAATCAAGCTATAGGCACTGGTTTATTTGAGAATTAAGCGTAATACAAAATACCTTGCATATGATGTTACAGTGAGGTCTCTTCTGCTGCAGCAAGAAAACAAATTAAATTTGATATTTCCTTTCTGAGTGTTTTTCTCATATTAAGCTAATTTCTTCTTGACCTATGTATATAGATGCCACTACCCTAAGCCTATTATGCCCCTTTTCACATTGCCTGTCCAACTTATCTCATAAATGGTATTCCTCAAAGACCAACAGTTCAGGTAAAAATACAATAAAAATTTACACTCTTTTATTCCTACTATTACCCACATCACCGTTCCTTTCATCTCCCTGCTCTCCACACCACAGAGCATCCTAACACAGCTCTCAACTCTAACTTATGTTTTGTTTTGTTTTTCTGTTCCACTATTCTCACAAACCCAAATGATTTCCATGCAAATGAGGGATAGTGCTAACTACAATCCCATATAACGAAGGCTTTCACTAGTATGCATCCTAAATTTGCGTCCTCTCCTTTACTCTAGTAAAATCGCACTGATCTCCCTTCCCCTGTAAATTCCACCCTCCCTGGCACCCAGACCATGTCCAACTCAAATGCAATTTCCTTTATGATATTGTTCAAAAGTTCCTTAAGTTTGAATTAACCTCTCCCTCCTCTGAATTTCCAAGTTACTTTTTCTACACTTATCTTTTGGTTCTGATCACCTTTACTGAATTTTTTTTATTAATTATGAACATTCCTCCTATTTGTCTGGGACCTCCTTGATAATACACCCAGCAATGGCACTTGTCAAATAGAAAAATGAACAAATAAACAATCACACAAATAAATGAATGAATAAATAGAAGTGCTTTGAAGAAAAGGACAACCAATGTAATGCACACAACTACATTTAGTCAGCGTTCAAATATTTGATAGCTATCTCTGGTTCACCTAGAGCTAGCGTTTGCTGCTTCCGTCTCTTGGTTCACAATTGGGGCATCATTACAGAAACACTAGTTTTTGTTTTTCTCCTGTGTCTCTCTTTTTTTTTTTTTTTTTTTTGCTGTTTTTGACCAGGGCTGGGCTTGAACCCACCACCTCTGGCATATGGGACTGGTGCCCTACTCCATTGAGCCACAGGCGTGTCCTGTTTTTTTCCTTTCTTGCTTTTATTTTTTTACTTTTTTTTAACTGAATCATGCACATTTTTAAGTCTTTTTGAACTAAGTTAAAAAATACTCTCTGGCCATAATATTTTTAGGAATTTGGATTTTTCCAAAGAGTAAATTTAGTTAGCTTATATTTTAATTGCTAACTTAATAGCATCACAGTCTGAGGTAGCCTGATGCTTTATAAAGGGATGCATCATAATTTTATTATCACTATTAGTAGTCAGAGCACTTCCCACCGTTTACTGAAAAGCACTTATTAAAATTAACCAATTAATCCTTAGACAGACGTTAAGTAACTTGCTCCAGGTCCTGAAGTAGTAATATTATAGTCAGAATTGGACCCCAGAAGTTGTTGATCAAGTTGTCAACAAATAATCCTGTAGTATGGTAATGTTTTTGTTTTTTGTTTTTTGGTGTTTTTTTTTTTTTTTTGGCAACATAGGTCTATGGACATTGTCATTAAAATGACACATTCAACAGCTGACAAAAGCACAGTAAATTTAGTATCTATTAGATGTGAGTCAGCAAGGTTCAATGGACCTGGTGTTCTGTAAAAATTGCATCTTGCTTGTATAAAAATCTTCTCTTAATAAATGAAGGAATGATAGAATGGCTCATTGGTGCTAATTAAAGGTCCACTAGTGGGAGGTAAAACATCAGTTCTTAGTTGTGCTGAGTAAAAACATTTCACAACTCTAATAGCAATACAAAATCATTAGGTCTGAAATGCAAATTAATTTTAACAGCAGCAGCCCAGAAATGAAGACAGAGATAAATAATGGAAAAAGAAAAATTAAATTTTCTTTAAGTAAGATGTTTAAGAACAAATATAGTACATATCATGCTATTCTGGAACAAAATTCCTAGTGAAAACAAAAATTAAATAAATAAGCATGACACGTTGCATTTAAATCCAGGGTTAATTGTGAGGTCAGCCAGTATCTGAGGCTATTTATAATTAAATGGTGATAACATCAGGGCAAAAGGGCCAATTATGACCAACTCAATCTGTATCTAAGAACCAGGTAAATTAAATGACAGCTTGCTTTCCTTTCGTTGATATTTTTAAAGTCCTCTAGTGATCTGTTGGGGAACAATTATAATTTCAATTAGAACTTGGTTTATCAGGAGTATACCTATGTGGCTTACTCCTACTGGTTCCAATAAATACAGACATTAAGTAGTGTCATTACTTAATAAGTACCTTTACTTATAAAGTTAGGACATAGGTCATATGTGGTAATTGTTTAAAACCACAGGCCATTGAGTTACTTGTAAAACATTTATGTACTATAGATATGAGCCTGTCAGATTTGATGATATAATAGTATTATTATCACCATTGGTTCTCTAGGGTAGCTTTGGTTCTGTCAGTTAGTAGGTCAGTAAATATGATTTGGCATTTATATTGAGCCCGTCACTATGTTAGACATTAAGGAAACAGTGGTGTCAGAAACATTTTCTGAAGAATGGAGAAGCAAGAATCCAATGTACTCAATCCTGCTATGAAAACACTAGATGATCTAATACATACCCTCATAAGAGAAAACTCAAATCAACTCAAGGTGTGGGGGGTAGGAGAACAAGGAAGGGGGACAGGGGAGGAGGGAAGGGAATGGGGGATACTGGTATTTGGCATACCTCTTGGGGACAGGGCACAATTATAAGAGGGACTTTACCTAACAAATGCAGTGTAACCTAATTCTTTGTTCCCTCAATGAACCTGAAATAAAAAAAAGGAAAGAAAGAAAGGAACATTTTCTGCTGTCAGAGAACTTGTAGTCTATCCAATGTGGTATTCAGAAAAAGCAACAAGTTACTATAGGGCAGCTTAATAAAACACAGAGACTACCAGAAGCCACACATAAAGTTCAGCCTTAAAAAAAAAAACAAAAAGCATTTCTTGAAGGAAGTGATGACTGAGCTGAGAGCAGAAGAAAGAGAAGCAACTAATCATATGAAATGAGGAAATATGGAGGAACAACATGTGCAAAGCCTGGAGGGGAAAGCCTTTCGAAATTGTCTTTCCTGTTTTTATTTGATTCTCCTACAACAGGACAGCAAGGGAAATCACTTTTACATTTGCAATATTTTAATCACAGAGATATGTGCTATGATATATTATTTCATATATAATATACTTATAGCATTTTAACAAATGCTCACACAGCCACTTTGTAAATGTCAAAAAATGAGATTAAGCAGTTTCCCCTAATCTTCAAGGGTAAAAAAGAATAGGAACCACAACTTCTTAGCTTTGTGGATCTGACTTCAGATCTAGACTTCTCTTCATACATTTTCCTGCCCGCCCTGCTGCATTTATAGTTTCTCTGTGAAAGCTCTGGTGAGATATGGGCTCAGCCTGATCCTTCAAGTTGCTATTCCATGAAAAAGGGGCACTACTAGAAGTTTTAGTCTTAAACCCATTAAGCTTATGGTAAGTCCTGGTAGAAGAGGCCAAAAGACTTTAAAAATGACCAAGGAAAGAGAGTAGAGTGTGTTCAGTTGCTCCTCAAAGCAGGAAGGTCAGGTAGAACTGAGCCTAAAGCCTTGACAAAAAATTATGATTTGGAAAGCAAAACTACCAACAGAGGTCAACCCCTCTCTCAGTACTCAAAGCAGAGGTCCTCAAACTTTTTAAACAGGTGGCCAGTTCACTGTCCCTCAGACTGTTGAAGGGCCGGACTATAGTTCAAAACAAAACTATGAACAAATTCCTAAGCTCATTGCACATATCTTATTTTGAAGTAAAAAAACAAAATGGGAACAAATACAATCACACCGCCTCATGTGGCCCACAGGCCATAGTTTGAGAGTCTTTAAAGTCTGTTTTAGAGTCTTTAAAACATTCACACCTGGAGGGTAAAGCATTGGCACTTTCCTTACTGAGTGTCCCCCAATTTCTCCATGAGAAGGTAAAGAGTACCTTCATTTAGGTTTTTCTTATCTCTTGCCTAGATTACTGCAGCACGTTGTGTGTGTACCCTTTCTTTTAACCTTGAAACCTGTTTATTTCCTCCCAAGTACATCCCCTCTAATTGACACATGAGATCCTCAATGTCTGCTAAGCCTCTAATCTCTCTGTTTTGTCTTAACTTTCCTTTGCCCTAGAATCTCAGCACTCATCTTTAGCACTTTTCACTTTATATTCATATCATTCATTTTCTTGACTACCCTACTAGATTTAAAAAAGACCATGGTGCCTTGCATACCTAATCAATCTTGTAAGTGAACTTAGTGCCTGGAATTTAGGTGTCTGAATTCACGTGAGCAGAGTAGAAAGATCCCATTTACATCCTGATAGGTCCGGTTTTTTCCCTTGACCTGACAAGATCCCACTCAAAAGGCAGAGGCAGAGTTCAGAGCCATCTTTTCTTCGTAGCTCATTAAGATCTGTAATCTGTGAAAAAGTGGGTGCTCATGTTCTCAGCACTCAGTCTCATAAAAAGAAAATTTGGTTTGAATTAATGTGCATATAAGAAAATAGACAAATTTATTTCCTCAGGTAATCATGATAGAGAATGATAAGCTAAGGGTAAGATATGATCATTGTTTAAATTGTTCTTTTCTAGATTATTTAGAAGAAGATGTCAGAAATATAAATATATTTTTGAAGACCATTTTGATCCAATAATAAAACTAGATTTACTAAAGCAGATTTTTCTTATAGTATTATGCTTTTATTTAAAAGAAATGTAAAAATAATGAGAAGAAAAATATTTGGGGTAAAACTACTTAATAAAAATAAATTATTGGAAACTAAGGTAGATTTTTCCAAATAGATGTTAAATAATGTTTGAATCTAAATACATAAGCTTATTATTACAATTAATCTATTTAACTGATATATATTGAACAATATTGATTATCACTCATTACTCTAGGCATTGAGGATAAATCAGTATTAAAAGCCTTTAAGGACATACTTGCCTTACATAGTATTTGGGGAATACAAGACCAGATAATGTATCTTTGCAGAATGTAAGTGAGACAGAGGTACAACTTAGAGTTGTATTGTGAAAATGATAAAAGATCAAAATAGACTTTATTTCAGTCTATTTAGAAGCATACTAGGATTTTTTAGACAATTAATTCTCAAATTCCAACAGCATATTTATAAAGTTAAACTATTGATAAGCTTCATCTCTCTACCGTGTAACTTGCACTTGAAATTTTAATAATTATATTTAATAATTTTGGTGAAATCAACGGGGGAAAAAGGCTTTAAGAATACTTAGATAAAATACTCACCCAGACCGATTTACGTATATTGAACCAGCCTTGAGACCCTGGGATAAAACTGACTTGGTCATGATTTATAATTTGTTTGATGTGTTGCTGGATTCTGTTTGTTAGGATCTTGTTGAATACTTTTGCATCTATATACATTAGTGATATTGTTCTATAATTTTCTTTTCTTGTTGAGTCTTTTCCTGGTTTGGGGATCAGGGTGATGTTTGCTTCATTAAACGTGTTGGGTAGTCTTCCTTCTTTTTCTAACTTTTGGAACAGGTTGAGTAATATAGGTACTAATTCCTCTTTAAAGGTTTGGTAGAATTCTGACGTGAAACCATCTGGTCCCGGGCTTTTCTTTTTAGGCAGGTTTTGTATGGCTGATGCTATTTCCGAACTTGATATGGGCCTGTTCAACATTTCCACTTGATTCTGGCTAAGTCTTGGGAGGTGATGTGCTTCCAAGTATCAGTCAATTTCCTTCAGATTTTCATATTTCTGAGAATAAAGTTTCTTGTAATATTCACTAAGGATTTTTTGGATTTCTGAGGAGTCTGTTGTTATTTCGTCTTTGTCGTTTCTGATTGATGAGATTAGAGAATTTACTCTTTTTTTCCTGATTATGTTGGCCAGAGGTTTATCTATTTTATTGACCTTTTCAAAAAACTAGCTTTTTGATTTATTGATCTGTTGTATTATTCTTTTGTTTTCAATTTCATTTAATTCTGCTCTAATTTTGGTTATTTCTTTTCTTCTACCGGTTTTGGGGTTGGAGTTGGGTTGGGGTTGGTTTGGGTTTTGGGGTTGTTCTTCCTTTTCCAGTTGCTTGAGATGTCCCATTAAGTTGTTAACTTCCTCTCTTTCCGTTCTCTTGAGGAAGGCTTGCAGTGCTATAAATTTCCCTCTTAGAACTGCCTTTGCGGTGTCCCAGAGGTTCTGATAGTTCGTGTCTTCATTCTCGTTTTGTTCCAAAAAATTGGCGATTTCTTTCTCCATCTCATCTCTGACCCAGCTATCATTCAGCATCAGGTTATTTAACTTCCATGTTTTTGTATGAGTATGCAGATTCCTGTTGTTACTCAGCTCAAGTTTTATTCCATGGTGGTCCGAGAAGATGCATGGAATAATTTCTATTCCTTTAAATTTACTGAGGTTAGGGCGGCGCCTGTGGCTCAAGGAGTAGGGTGCCGGTCCCATATGCCGGAGGTGGTGGGTTCAAACCCAGCCCCAGCCAAAATAAATAAATAAATAAATAAATTTACTGAGGTTAGACTTGTGACCTAAGATGTGATTGATTTTGGAGTAAGTTCCATGGGCTGATGAGAAGTATGTGTATTCAGTTTTGTTGGGATGAGATGTTCTGTAGATGTCTGCTAAATCCAAATGTGGGATGGTTAGGTTTAAATCTAAAATTTCTTTGCAAGCAGCTTCAAAAATACACTTCTAGGACTTGATCAAACTAAAAAGCTTCGCACAGCTAAGAACACAGTAAGTAAAGCAAGCAAACAGCCCTCAGAATGGGAGAAAATATTTGCAGGTTATTTCTCCAACAAAGGTTTAATAACCAGAATCCACAGAGAACTCAAATTCATTAGCAAGAAAAGAACAAGTGATCCCATCGCAGGCTGGGCAAGGGATTTGAAGAGAAACTTCTCTGAAGAAGACAGGCGCGTGGCCTTCAGACATATGAAAAAATGCTCATCATCTTTAATCATCAGAGAAATGCAAATCAAAACTACTTTGAGATATCATCTAACTCCAGTGAGACTAGCCCATATCACAAAATCCCAAGACCAGAGATGTTGGCGTGGATGTGGAGTAAAGGGAACACTTTTGCACTGCTGGTGGGAATGCAAATTAATACATTCCCTTTGGAAAGATATATGGAGAACACTTAGAGATCTAAAAATAGATCTGCCATTCAATCCTGTAATCCTCTACTGGGCATATACCCAGAAGACCAAAAATCACATCATAACAAAGATATTTGTACCAGAATGTTTATTGCAGCCCTATTCATAATTGCTAAGTCATGGAAAAAGCCCAAGTGCCCCTCGATCCACGAATGGATTAATAAATTGTGGTATATGTACAGCACAGAATATTATGCAGCCTTAAAGAAAGATGTAGACTTTACCTCTTTCATGTTTACGTGGATGGAGCTGTAACATATTCTTAGTAAAGTATCTCAAGAATGGAAGAAAAAGTACCCAATGTACTCAGCCCTACTATGAAACTAATTTAGGGCTTTCACATGAAAGGTATAACCAAGTTACAACCTAAGAATAGGGGGAAGAGGGAAAGGGAGGAGTGGGAGGGGGGAGGGGGTTTGCGGGAGGGGGATTGGTGGGATTATACCTGCAGTGCATCTTACAACGGTATATGTGAAACTTGGTGAATGTGGAATGTAAGTGTCTTGACACAGTAACTGAGAGAATGCCAGGAAGGCTATGTTAACCAGTGTGATGAAAGTGTGTCAAACGGTCTGTGAAGCTCGTGTATGATGCCCCGTGATCATATCAATGTACACAGCTATGATTTAATAAAAATAAAATAATAAAAAAAGGAATGCTTAGATACTCTTGCTGGCATGATAACGGAAATTGTTTTCCATGCCATCTCCACTTGGTATTGAGACAACTCTAAATTCCATAAATCTTCACCTTTTAGTCATGCCACCATGATGTAATGTTCTGCCTTTATGCTAATTGAGCATCATAGACAGGTATTGACCCTTCTTTTTCCAATTAAAATAAGAGTGCTTGTAAAAAGTAATATAAAGACAATGAAATGCATCCCAAAAACATAGTTAAAGGTTGAAAATATTTTGTTATACCATATAAGTCATAATAACCTTTTAAAAATTTGTATTGGAATAAACTGGTTATGCATGTTGAGACCCCACACACTTACCAACTGTACATCTTTCCATGAGTAGAAGCAGTGATTGTGATTCTGCTGTACTTGTTGTTAATTAAACTGCATGAATCTGCAAATAAACAGAATTGGGAATTTGAAAACAATATAGTACATAAATCATGCTCAAGTAAACATACAGATTAAGTAAAAATATTTACTTGAGGCCTAACGCAAAACTAGCAAATTGTTTTTAGTTAAAAAGCTAATTAACAGCATTTTTAAAGATTCAAATGTAAATTTAAAAGTAATTTATAAAAACAGCGCTGTTTATCAGATTTGGAATGTTTGCTGACAAGCTTTGAAAAATGCTACAAGTCAAAAATCTTTAAATGCTTTATAGAGAAGAAATAAGATTCTTATTTTATACTTACTTTAATAACCACTATGTTTAACTATTAAAGATTTCATCACTACAAACTGGCATTATTAATCTATTTTATGCAAAGGATAGAAATTCTTTCATAGTTAATGTACTGCTGGAAAAGTGTTTTTCCTAATTTTTTTTTATTAAGTCAGATATACATAGATTATGAATACATTTATGCCTTTGTGGGATTCAATGTGTTGATTATTTGAACAAATTGGAGTGCTTACATCCTGCTAATTAACATAGCTTTCACCTCATTTACTTAATCACGATATTAAGACATTTGTGTTCTATACTTGATAGATTTGACTTGTACCCTTGTAATACGCTCCATAGATGTGCTCCCACCATTAACCTTCCCTCCATCGAACCACCCTCCTCCCTTCCCATCCCTCTCCTCTTCCCTCCTTCATCCTGGGTTACAGTTGTGATTCATCTTTCTATGAAAGTGTGAGTGGTTATAAATTGGTTTCATAGTAGTACTGAGTACATTGGATATATTTTTTTGATTCCTGAGATACTTTAGTAAGAAGAATATTGTCCAGCTCCATCCATGTAAACATAAAAGCAGTAAACTCTCCATCTTTTTTAATGCTGCATAGTATTCCATGGTAGACATAGACTATAATTTATTAATCCATTCATGTGTCGATAGGCACTTGGGCTACTTCCATGACTTGACAATTATGAATTGAGCTGCAATGAACATTCTGGTGCAAATATCTTTGTTGCCAAGTGATTTTTGATCTTTTGGATGTACACCTAGTAGAGGAATTGCAAGATCAAACAGCAGGTCTACTTTTAGATCCCTGTGTGTTTTCCAAACTTCTTTCTAAAAGGAACATAATAGCTTGCATTCCCACCAGCAGTGCAGAAGTGTTCCCTTTTCTCTACATCCATGCTAACATCTGTAGTTTTGGGATTTTTGGGTGTCGGCTGCTCTTACTAGAGTTAGATGATATCACAAAGTGGTTTTGGTTTGCATTTCTCTTATGATTAAAGATGATGAGCATTTTTTATGTCTGTAGACCGTATGCCTGTCTTCTTCAGAGAAGCTTCTGTTCATGTCTCTGGCCCACAATGAAATGGGATCACTTGTTCTTTTCTTAGTAATAAGTTTGAGTTCTCTGTGGATTCTAGTTATTAGACCTTTGTCAAAAATATAAATTGCAAAAATCCTCTCCCAGTCTGAGGGCTGTCTACTTACTTTACTTACTATGTTCTTGGCAATTCAGAAGCTTTTTAGTTGGATAAGATCCCAGTAATGTATTTTTGATGTTGCTTCAGTTGCCCAGGGGTCCTCCTCATAAAGTATTCTCCCAGGCCAATTTTTTCAAGTGTTTCCCCTGCACTCTCTCCAGGAATTTTTATAGTTTCATGTCTTAAGTGTAAGTTCTTTAACCAGTGAGAGTCAATTTTTGTTAGAGGAGAAAGGTGTGGGTCCAGTTTCATTCTTCTACAGGTCATCAGCCAATTCACCCAGCACCATTCGTTAAATAGGGAATCTTTCCCCCAATTTATATTTTTGATAGGCTTATCAAAAATCAAATGACATTAAGTGTCTAGGTTCACCTCTTGGTCTTCAATTCTGTTCCATACATCTACCTCTCTATTGTTGTGCCAGTACCATGCTGTTTTGATCACTACCGATTTATAGTATAGTCTGAAGTCTGGAAGCATAATTCCTCCCAATTTGTTTTTATTTCTGAGTAATGTCTTGGCTATTCGAGGTTTCTTCTGGTTCCATATAAAATGAAGTACTAATTTTTCCAGTTCTTTAAAGTATGACAGTGATACTATAATAGGGATCACATTAAATCTATAGATTGCTTTAGGTAGTATAGACATTTTAACAATGTTGATTCTTCCTAGCCATGAGCATGATATGTTTTTCCATTTGTTGACATCTTGAGGTATTTCTTTTCTCAGAGTTTCATCATTCTCCTTATAGAGATGTTTTATGTCATTTGTTAGGTACACTCCCAGATATTTCATCTTTTTGGCAGAACTGTAAAAGGAATAGAGTCTTTGATTGTTTTTTCAGCTTGACTATTGGTATATATAAAGGCTACAGATTTGTGAGTATTGATTTTGTATCCTGAGATGCTACTGTATTCCTTGATCACTTCTAGGAGTTTATTAGTTGAGTCCCTGGGGTTTTCCACATATACAATTATATCGTTTGTAAAGAGTGACAATTCACTCTCCTCTGATCCTATTTGGATACACTTGATCACCTTTTCTTGCCTGATTTCGATGGCTAAGACTTCCATTATAATGTTAAAAAGCAGTGGAGACAATGGGCAACCTTGCCTGGTTCCTGATCTGAGTGGAAATGATTTCAATTTTACTACATTCAATATGATATTGGCTGTGGGTTTGCTGTAGATGGCCTCTATCAGTTTAAGAAATGTCCCTTCTGTACCCATTTTCTTAAGTGTTCTGATCATGAAAGAATGCTGTATTTTATGAAAAGCTTTTTCTGCATCAATTGAGAGAATCATATCGTCTTTGTTTTTTATTTTGTTTATGTGATGTATTATGTTTATAGATTTACATATATTGAACCATTCTTGGGACCCTGGGATGAATCCCACTTGGTCGTGATGTATAATTTGTTAGATGTGTTGCCAGATTCTGTTTACTAGGATCTTATTGAATATTTTTGCATCAATATACATTAGAGATATCTATAATTTTCTTTACTTGTTGGGTCTTTTCCTGTTTTGGAGATTGGGGTGATACTTGCTTCATAGAATGTGTTGGGAAGTATTTCTTCTTTTTCAGTGTTTTGGAAAGGGTTAAGTAATATAGGAACTAGTTCCTCTTTAAATATTTGGTAAATTTCTGATGTGAAGCCATCTGGTCCCAGGCTTTTCTTTTAGGGCAGGTTTCTTATCATTGATGCTATTTCAGAACTTGATAAAGGCTTGTTCAACATTTCCACTTCTTTCTGGCCAAATCTAGGAAGGTGGCATGTTTCCAAATATTGGTCTATTTCCTTCAGATTTTCATACTTCTGAGAATAGAGTTTTATGTAATATTCAAAGGATTTGTTGAATTTCTGAGGAATCTGTCATTTTTTGGGCTTTAATATTTCTGATTGATGAAATTAGGGATTTTACTCTTCTACTTCTGGTTAGGTTAGCCAAAAGTTTATCTATTTTATTGACCTTTTCAAAAAACCAACTTTTTGATTGGTTGATCTGTTATATGATTCTTTTGTTTTCAATTTCATTTAGTTCTGCTCTAACTTTACTTATTTATTTTCTTCTGCTGGGTTTAGAGTTGGAATGTTCTTCCTTTTCTAGCTGCTTGAGATGTCCCATTAAGTTGTTGACTTCCTTCCTCTCTTTCTGTTCTTTTGAGGAAGGCTTGCAAGGCTATAAACTTCCCTCTTAAGACTGCCTTTGCAGTATCCCCAAGGTTCTGATAGTTCATGTCTTTACTACCGTTTTGTTCCAAAAATTTGGTAGTTTCCTTCTTAATCTCATCTATGACCCAGCTGTCATTCAGCATGAGGTTATTTAGTTTCCATGTTTTTGTGTGCGTATGCAGATTCCTGTTGTTATTGAGTTCAACTTTTATTCCATGATGGTCCAAGAAAATACAAGGAATGATTTCTATTCTTTTAAATTTGCTGAGGTTAGACTTGTGACCTAAGATGTGATCAATTTTGGAGGACAATCCATGGGTTGATGAGAAGAATGTGTATTCAGTTTTGTTAGGATGAAATGTTCTGTAGATGTCTGTTAAATGCAAATGTCGAATGGTTAAGTTTAAGTCTAAAATTTCTTTGCTTAGCTTTTTATTGGAGGATCTAGCCAACACTGCGGGGGGGGGGGTGTTAAAATCTCCGACTATTATGTTGCTGGGGAAATCACATTGTTCATGTCTGTTAGAGTTTCTCTTATAAATTGAGGCGCATTCTGGTTGGGTGCATAAATGTTAATAATTGAAATCTCATCATGTTGAGTGTTACCCTTAACAAATATGAAGTGACCATCCTTATCTTTCCTTATTAAAGCCTAGTGTATCTGCAAATAAAATTGCAACACCTGCTTTTTTCTGATTTCCATATGCCTGAATTATAGATGACCATACCTTCACCCTAAGTCTATGTTTATCTTTTAAGGTAAGATGAGATTTTTTATGCAGCAGATATGTGTCCTGCATTTTTGTATCCAGTCAGCGAAACTGTGCCTCTCTAGAGGACAATTTAAGCAACTGACATTAATTGAGAGTGTTGATAAGCCTGGTAGTATTTTTGGTATTGAATTTTTCAAAATTGCAGTGTACATTTTTAATTCTTTTGCCAGTATGGAAGTTAGAGTTTGATCAAAAGTGTCTGAGTGAGTTTACTTTGGTGGTAGAGCATTGTGCTTGTCATTGTGGAGGATGGGTCTGAGACTATCCTAAAGAGCTGGTTTTGTTATGGCAAATTTCTTCAACATGTGAATGTCATTAAAGTCTTTAATTTCTCCATCATAAATGAAAGTGTTTAATTTTTCCATCATAAATGAAACTCCATCATTAGCTGGATACAGGATCCTGGGTTGAAAGTTACTTTTTTTTAGGAGGTACAAGGTCAATGACCATCCTCTTTTAGCTTGAAAAGTTTCAACAGAGAGATCTGCAATCATTCTAATATTCTTCATCTTCAAGGTTATGGTTTTCTTATGTCTGGCTGCTTGCAGGATTTTCTCCTTCATATTAACTTTGGCAAAGTTAATTGTAATGTGTCTAGGAGATGTTTTATTTGCATGGAGTTGTGCTAGGGTGCTGAAACTGTTATCTGGATTTCAGAATCTCTTACCATGTCTGGTAAATTCTCCTGTATTATTTCTTGGAGTAGAGCATCTGGGCCTTTTGAAGCAACCTCTTCTCCTTCAGGGATTCCTATAAGGCGAATGTTTGCTCTTATGGAATGGTCCCACAGTTCTCAGGGAATGGTCCATTTTTCTCTTCACTTCTCTTCCTCTTTGAGCATTTGGGAGCATTCAAAAGTTTTGTCTTCAGTATCAGAGATCTTTCTTCCTCCTGCTCCATTCTGTTACTGAGGGATTCTACTGTATTTCTCAGATCTTTGAGGGCTACAAGTTCTTGGCTCCATGTGTCAAAATCTTTGGTGATTTTGTCTTTGAGTTCATTGAATTCTTGTGACAACTTTTGAATTACTCCTTGAAATTCTAATTCCATCTTTACCTTCATTCTGTTGATCTTATTTGCCATCCAAGTTCTGAACTTGATTTATGACATCTCAGGCATTTGTTTATGAATGGGATCATCTGGTGTGTCTGTTTTGTCATCCCTGGGGGGAGTTCATCTACTCTAATTATTGATGTTGCCACAGTTTTTCTGCTGATTCCACCCTATGATTATTTTTCACCATTTAGCTAGATGGGCAGGTAAGGTGAAATTGGATTGGGGGCTTCTGGAGTTGTGATTAACCAGCCCTCTGCCCAGGATCTGGGACTGCTGACTGTAGCTTTTTCCCATAAAGCTTTGCAAAGGACCCGTACACTATTATAGTCTGGAGCTTTGGGAACCTGCTTGGTGTGGTGGGGTTAAATGGCTCTGTCTTGTATTCAGCTGGTCTTTGTCCGATCCTAGTGGATCAGTGACTCTGGGTTGAAGTCTCAGCTAAAATTTGCTTCTTGGAGTTGCAGCTTGCATCAGTAGAGGTGATGTGCAGTTATAACGCTTCTCTCTCAGCACGGCTCCTAGTCTTCAGTTTTATTGGGTACTTTCTGGTCATTATTGTTCCCTCTTGATGGGAGCTTCTGTCTAAAGCTGACACCCGTCGGCTATCTTCCATTCTGTTTACCAGTGCTCTCTCGTCCCTGATCATTGATAAGAATGAAAAAAGAGATTATTAGTTAGTACACCATTGTCAAGTGTCAAGGTAACAAAAATAAATCTCCAAATCTCAAATTCATAGTTCCTAATTCCAAAGGTACAAAAGTCCAGAGAAAGGAGAAGAGATTTATAATTTACTCTATGCACCCTATTAAGTATATCAGAAATAACAACTATATGAAATGATGTGTTCAATTTTACTCTTATGAATGCAAAAATATAAATATCATACATCTGATTTGAATAAATGTAGGTATTTTAAAATCCAGTAAGTTTTCCAGGTAGCAGTTAAAAGCAATATTAAATAAAAAGAGAATGCCAGGGTGGCACCTGTGGCTCAAAAGAGTAGGGTGCTGGCACCATATGCCTACAATGGCAGGTTCAAACCCAGCCCCCGCCAAAAAGTGCAAAAAAAAAGAAATGCCAGAGATAACCAATAATTTTTTCACAGTAAAGCTATTCAGTTATATGAAAAGAAACTGTCTTCTTTAGAGAAGTTTCTCTTCAAGTCCCTTGCCCACCCTGAGATGAGATCTTGTGTTATTTTCTTGCTAATACATTTGAGTTCTCCATGGATTCTGGTTCTTAGACCTTTATCGGAGGTATAACCTGAAAATATTTTCTCCCATTCTGAGGACTGTCTGCTTGCTTTACTTACCATGTTCTTGGCTGTGCAGAAGCTTTTTAGTTTCATCAGGTCCCAGTAGTATATTTTTGATACTGCTTCAATTGCCTGGGGCATCCTCCTCATAAAATATTCACCCAGGCCGATTCCTTTTAGAGTTTTCCCTGCACTTTCTTCAAAGATTTTTATAGTTTCATGTCTTAAGTTTAAATCTTTTATCCAATGAGAGTCTATCTTAGTTAATGGTGAAAGGTGTGGGTCCAGTTTCAATCATCTACAGGTTGCCAGCCAGTTTACCCAGCACCATTTGTTAAATAGGGAATCTTTTCCCCACTGAATGTTTTCAATTGGCTTGTCAAAGATCAAATAATGGTAAGTAGCTGGATCCATTTCTTGGTTCTCTATTCTGTTCCAGACATCTACTTCTCTGTTTTTGTGCCACTACCATGCTGTTTTGATCACTATCTATTTATAGTACAGTCTGAGGTCTGGTAGCATGATTCCTCCTGCTGTGCTTTATTGCTGAGTAACATTTTGGCTATTCGAGGTTTTTCTGATTCCATATAAAATGAAGTATTATTTTTTCAAGATCTTTAGATTATGACAATGGAGTTTTAATAGGAATTGCATTAAAATTATTTATTGCTTTGGGTAGTATAGACATTTTAACAATGTTGATTCCCAGCCATGAGCATGGTATGTTTTTCCATTTGTTAACATCTTTAGCTATTTCTTTTCTTAAAGTTTCATAGTTCTCTTTGTAGAGATCTTTCAAGTCCTTTGTTAGGTATACTCCCAAATATTTCATCTTCTTTGACACTACTGTGAAAGGAACAGTGTCCTTGACTGTTTTTTCGGCTTGGTTATTGTTGTTATATATAAGGCTACAGATTGATGGGTGTTGATTTTGTAGCCTGAGACATTGCTATATTCCTTGATCACTTCTAAAAGTTTTGTAGTAGAATTCCTAGTGTTTTCCAGATATATGACCATATCGTATGCAAAGAGTGAAAGTTTGATCTCTTCTGACCCTATGAGGATACACTTGATTGCCTTTTCTTCCTTAATTGCAATGGCTAAAACTTCCATTACAATATTAAAGAGCAATGGAGACAATGGGCAACCTTGCCTGGCTCCTGATCTAAGTGGAAATGATTTCAATTTAACTACATTCAATACGATATTGGCTGTGGGTTTGCTGTAGATGGCCTCTATTAGTTTAAGAAATGTCCCTTCTATACCAATTTTCTTAAGTGTTCTGATCATGAAGGGATGCTGGATATTATCAAAAGCTTTTTCTGCATCAGTTGCAAGAATCATATGATCCTTATTTTTTAGTTTTTTTATGTGCTGAATTACATTATAGATTGAACCAGCCTTGAGACCCTGGGATAAATCCCACTTGGTCATGGTGTATAATTTTTTTGATGTGTGGTTGGATTCTGTTTGTTGGGATCTTATTGAGTATTTTAGCATCAATATTCATTAGTGATATTGGTCTATAGTTTTCTTTTCTTGTTGGGTCTTTTCCTGGTTTGGGGATCAAGGTGATGTTTGCTTCGTAGAATGTGTTGGGTAATATTCCTTCTTTTTCTATATTTTGGAAGAGGTTTAGTATTATAGGTACTAGTTCTCCTTTAAAGATTTGGTAGAATTCTGATGTAAAGCCATCTAGTCCTGGGCTTTTCTATTTAGGGAGATTTTGTATAGTTGATGATATTTCAGAACTTAATATGGGCCTGTTCAACATTTCCACTTCATTCTGGCTAAGTCTTGGTAGGTAGCATACTTCCAGATATTGGTCAATTTCTTTCAGATTTTCATATTTCTGAGAGTAGAGTTTTTTATAGTATTCGTTAAGGATTTTTTGAATTTCTGAGGGGGTCTGTTGTTATTTCATCATTACCGTTTCTGATTGATGAAATTAGAGACTTTATTTTTTCCTGGTTAGGGTGGCCAAAGGTTTATTCGATTTTATTGATCTTTTAAAAAAACCAACTTTTGGATTTATTGATCTGTTGAATAATTCTTTTTGTTTTCTTTTTTTTTTTTTTGTGGTTTTTTTTTTGGCTGGGGCTGGGTTTGAACCCGCCACCTCCTGCATTTGGGACCAGCGCCCTACTCCTTGAGCCACAGGTGCCGCCCTCTTTTTGTTTTCAATTTCATTTAATTCTGCTCTGATTTTGGTTATTTCTTTTCTTCTGCTGGGTTTGGGGTTGGAGTGTTCTTCCTTCTCCAGTTGCTTGAGATGTTCCATTAAGTTATTAACGTCCTCTCTTTCCATTTTCTTGACGAAGGCTTGCAGTGCTATAAATTTCCCTCTTAGGACTGCCTTTGCAGTATCACAGAGATTCTGAGAATTCGTGTCTTGATTGTTGTTTTGTTCCAAAAATTTGGTGATTTCCTTCTTAATCTCGTCTATAACCCATCTATCTGTCAGCATAAGGTTGTTAGCTTCCATGTTTTTGTATGGGTATGCAAATTCCTATTGTTATTGAGTTCAACTTTTATTCCATGATGGTCTGAGAAGATGCAAGGAATAATTTCTATTTTTTTAAATTTGCTGAAGTTAGATTTGTGGCCTAGGATGTGGTCAATTTTGGAGTATGTTCCATGGGCTTATGAGAAGAATGTGTATTCAGTTTTTTTGGTATGAAATGTTCTGTAGATATCTGTTAAGTCCAGATGTTGAATGGTTGAGTTTAAATCGAAAATTTCTTTGCTTAGCTTCTTTTTGGAGGATCTATCCAGCACTGCTAAAGGGGTGTTAAAATCTTCAGCTACTATGGAACTGGAGGAAATCAAGTTGCTCCTGTCTGTTAGAGTTTCTCTTATAAATTGAGGTGTGTTCTGGTTGGTTGTATAAATATTAATAATTGAAATCTCATCATATTGAGTATTACCTTTAACAAATATGACGTGTCCATCCTTATCCTTCCTTATTTCAGTTGTTTTAAAGCCTATTGCGTCTGTGAATAGGATTGCAACACCTGCTTTTTTCTGTTTCCATTTGCCTGGAGTAGATAGTTGACCATCTCTTCACCTTGAGTCTATATTTGTCTTTTAATGTAAGATGCAATTCTTGTATGCAACAGATATCTGGCTTGAGTTTTTGTATCCAGTCAGCCAATCTGTGCCTCTTTAGAGGGCAGTTTAAACTATTCACATTAATTGAGAATATTGATAAGCCTTTCAAGAGTCTGGTGGACATTTTTAATCCTTTTACGACTGTGGAAGTTGGAATTTGGTAAAAATTTTATGGGTGAGTTTACTTTTGTGGTGATGGATTACGCTGGTCTTTATGGAGGATAGGTCTGAGAATATCCTGGAGAGCTGGTTTAGTTATGGCAAATTTCTTCAACATGTGAATGTCATTAAATATAATTTCTCCGTCATAAAGGAAACTCAGTTTAGCTCGGTACAGGATCCTGGGTGAAAGTTATTTTGTTTTAGGAGAGTAAAAGTCGATGACCATCCTCTTCTAGCTTGAAAGGTTTCAGCAGAGAGATCTGCAATTATTCTAATATTCTTGCCCTTGTAGGTGATGGTTTTCTTTCGTCTGGCTGTTTTCAGAATTTTTCTCCTTCATATTAACTTTAGTGAAATTGATTATCATGTGTCTGGGAGATGTCTTATTTGGATTGAGTCGTGCTGGAGTTCTGAAACTGTCTGCTATCTGAATTTCAGAATCTCTTGGCATGTCTGGAAAGTTCTCCTTCATAATCTCATGAAGAAGAGTCTCGGTGCCTTGTGAAGCCACTTTGTCACTTTCAGTGGATCCCTATAAGATGAATATTGGTTTTCTCCGAATTATCCCAGAGCTCTCTGAGAGAGTGGTCAGTTTTTGCCCTCCATTTGTCTTCCTCTTTGAGAGTTTGGGAGCATTCGAAAGCTTTGTCTTCAATGTCAGAAATCCTTTCTTCTGATTGCTCCATTCTGTTACTGAGGGATTTTACTGTGTTTCTCAGATCTTTGAGGGCTGCAACTTCTTGTCTCAAATGTGTCAAAGTCTTTGGTCATTTGGTCTTTAATTCATTGAATTCTTGAGATATCTTTTGGGTTACTGCTTGGAATTCTGATTCGATCTTATTTGCTATCCAGATTCTTAATTTGATTTCTGACATCTCAGCTATTTGTTTGTGCATGGGATCTTGTGCTGCGTCTGCCCCATTGATCCTTGGGGGAGTTGATCTACTCTGATTATTTATATTGCCAGAGTTTTTCTGTTGATTTCGCCTCATGATTGTTTTTCACTGTTGCCTCTGGGCGTCGTCAGAGTTGGGGAGGTGTCTCTCCAAGATTAGACCCTAGCGGGATCACTCTATTGTTGCTGGATCTTTATAGGCAGTGACCCTGTGTAGTTCCTCTGGGGCTGCCCCAGCCATAGAGTTCTGGTTGTGGAAGCAGCTCCGGGTGTGACACACCCGGATCCAGCAACAGGGCGGGAGGTGGTGCGCACGGTTCTGGGAGTGCCTGGTGCCCAGTGACTTTGGCACAGTGCCCCAAGGCTCCAGCCGTCTCTGGCCAGGAGAAGGGCTCTACGCTAAGGCTGGGACGGCTCCAGAGGGTGAGCGGCTACCAGAGTCCCTGGCCAAACGAGTGGGCTGATGTGGAGGCAGGGCGGGTACCAGAGGGAGGACGTGTTGTTGCATGGCTCCTGCAGTTCCTGGTCAGGGTATGCGGAGTCCCAGAGGGTGCAGGTCGCGGGTCAGTGGTCATGGTGCAGCTCTTGTGGAGGTCTGGGTGGCGCTAAGCCCAGGAGTTTGAGATTGCTATGATCTGTGATGCTACAGCAGTCTACCCAGGGCAACAGCCCAAGGCTCCAGTGTGCCAAAACCGATCTCACTCTGCCCCTGAGGGTTAAGGCTGTAAGGCAGCTCAGTCCCCCACTTAGGCTGCTCAGTCATTAGGTTAGTAGCTCCCGCCCAATCCTTGCTCTGCGACCCTGAGGGCAGAGCTTTCTGGGGCAATTCTCTCACAATGGCTTCCTGCAGTCCACAGCCGAACACTATTAGCTCTGTCCTGCTCAGCGGCTCAGTCTCGGGCCCTAGACAATGCCCAAAGTTCTCTGCACTCCTGCTCAAGCTCTCCCCAGGGCAGTTCAACTGAGTGCCAAGTCCAAAAACACCGAAACATTTCACAGGTAAGGCCTTTCCGGTTTGCAGTCTCACTGCTGCTTGTACTTACTTTATGGCTGCTGGCGGGATTAGGTCCATCGAACACATGCCACCACTTGCCAGTTTTCCACTGTTTTTGTCCTCCTCTTGGAGTCTTATTGACTCCCTATATCCTCAAAGGGATAATTATAGGCAGTTCCTACCAGCCAGAGATGCCTGGAGTCTTTTCTCCTCAGACTCACCAAGCCCAGTTGCAGGGAAGGTGTTACTCAGCCGCCATCTTGCTCCACCTCCCCAAGTGACTACATTTGATTTTTTTTTTTTTTACCTTCAATGCTACTGAAGATCCATGATTAAATCAGTGGTAATCAGATGATCTAATTTTCAATTTAATGGAATATTTATACTTTATCTATTAGTTTGAATAACTTAGAAAATCTATAATGATGATCTGAGGGCCATTATTTTTATAACTTTATTATTTATTATTTTTATAACTTTCCTTAAAAATCTATTGATGATATGGACCAGTTTAATGGCAGTAGGAAACAAATTGGCATGGATAGAACCATGCAATGAATGTCACCTAATTTAACTGACTACTTGAATATTATCTAAGGCTGAGAACTAAGATCACTTCCATGGCACCTTTGGACTATAAGAAATGAAATTTACCTAGAATTTTTCATTTTCAGATTTCAATGTTTCTTGCATTGGAAAATATCAGAGGATTTTGGGGACTTTATTGGATATGTACTCATTTCTTTCTCCTAGAATCTGTCTAACCAGAATCCATAGAAATACTAGCTTTTAGAGGTAATAATACAGAATTTAAAATACTCTTTTGAAATCATATAAAACTATGTAAATTAAAACTGTATAGAGTAACAAATAGTTTTGACAACTTAAGGGTTTTTAAATTATTATTTTCATCATTATAGATGAAACTCAATTATAACATTTGTAAAAAAACAAAAAGTTCATTGCTCCTTCTTAAAATTGTTAAGTTTAAACTGACATAATCTACAAGAAAATGTCTTTGTAAATTATAAACAAATAAACATAATTAATTAATAACTAATTATAAACATAAATAAATAATAAATAAACATTGTTTTTAATTTTATCTTTTTGCTATGTCACCTGGGGTTACAATGAATGCTATATATCAGGTCATGTATACTTAGGTACTACATAACTTGGATAATGAAAATAAATTTATTATTTTTATAGCATTTGTGCATATTGTATGAGATGTTTTGTTTTGAAATTTCTAAAATGATGTGTGAATTTATAATGACCTTCTGTACTGAGTCACTGAAAGCAAGTAAATTAGATAACTGATGTACATGTTTGAGTTTGAAGTTCTGTTCACTCATTTTTTTATGTGTGATCTTTGACAAGTTGCTTTACCTCTATGTGCTCCAGTTTACTTATCTATAAAAAGAGGATAATACCATCTAAGGTGTGTGACTCTACCAAACATGTTCCTAGCATATAGAAGATACCTAAAAAAGAGTCTTTATCTTCATCATAATCATCATTTCCATCATTTTACTCAAAGCAAGCTGTAGTTGGCCATATGATATTAAGGACACCATTAGGTGGATGAGAAGAGAATCAGGGTGTAATTTTAGACATCATTTACTATTACTGTTTCAGTTCAAAGATGACCAAAAGGTATCTTGAAGAAATTAATCAAGTAACTTAGCAGAGGTCATATTGTTAGCTGAGGAAGGACTAGATTTTGCCTCATATTCTGTCCATCTTCTTTCCTGTTTCTTTTTTTTTTTGTCTTAAAAACTCTTTCATTTTTTTCTTACTATGTAGGACATACAAACACACCATTTGAAAAAAATAAAGACTTTTAAATGGGCAAAGAATTGCAGAGCAACTATTGATCTCACATCTCACTTAACAAGAGGCAGCAGGGACTTGTAGAAATAGCAGACTTCTTGCCATTAAGTGAGACATACAAAAGGCTCCTGTGTTAACATAGTCCAGAAAACCACAGCTATTTTTTTTTTTTCTTGAGACAGAGTCTCACCATATCACCCTTGGTAGAGTGCTGTTGCATCACAGCTCACAGCAACCTCAAACTCTTGGGCTTAAGCGATTCTCCTGCATTAGTCTCCCAGGTAATTGGGACTACAGGCGCCTGCCACAATTGCCCAGATATTTTTTGGTTGTAGTTGTCATTGTTTTTTGGCAGGCCCAAGCTGGATACAAACCTGCTCTGGTGTATGTGGCTGGTGCCCTAGCCCCTGAGCTATAGGCGCTGAGCCAAAAACCACAGCTCCTCAGTTGGAGCCTTTTTCTGCTTGACTGCTATGTTTTTCTTTTTTTCTTTTTTTTTTTTATTAAATCATAGCTGTGTACATCAATATGATCATGGGGCACCATACACTTGGTTCATAGACCATTTGACACATTTTCATCACATTAGTTGACATAGCCCTCCTGGCATTTTCTTAGTTACTTTGCTAAGACATTTACATTCCACATTTACCAAGCCTCACATATACCCTTGTAAGATGCACCACAGATGTGATCCTTTCAATCCCCCTCCCTCTACCCACCTCCCCCCTCCCCCCCACCCTTTCCCCCTTCCCCCTATTCTTAGGTTGTAACTGGGTTATACTTTCCTGTTTTTTATCTCATCCAGTATAAATATTCATCAAAAGTCTATAAAATGTTATTGTTGTCTGTTCTGGAAATTCTTGTGCATTTCATACATTCATGGAAGCATCCATACACCCACACTGCAGGAAAAATGTCATCAGAATTCTTCAAATCTACTGCTTATGAGACACAATTAAGTAACAGTGACAGTGGGATGTGAATTGTGCTGAAACTGAGCCCCTGGTTATAGAATGCCCAAGGGTATGCCCTGTGGAATACCTAGTCTTTGTGATAGTAATTCCATCTCACTTTTAATTTATTGTTGTTGTATATGTGTGTGTTTGTGTGAAGTCCTAAATTATCAAATACTTTAAATATGAGTCTTAAAGCCAATTCACAGGACTTAAATTTTAAAGGCCAGATTAAAATTTAGTGAAGTAGAACAATTTGTATATGTTCTTATAATTGCATTATGTGAATGTATTAATATAATATGTATATAATTACTTTCCCCTTGTATAGGTATTCTTTATTACTGATGAAAGACTCTCCAGGTCACCCATTGTTCTTACTGAGTATCTTCATCTCCTTATTAGCTATTATTTTAGTTTAATTTTCTTCTCTTTAAGTTTAGTATTTCATTAACCATTACCATGTAAATAGCCCAGTTGCAAATATGAGTTAATAGCTAAAGAGTCTTGGCAATTACTTTTCAATAGAAGGCAATATTAAGGAAAGGAAATATAGTATTATTAAGAAGTAAATATGAAAAGTTAAATGTGGTTAGAGATTTTATAGATCTCTGGATGTCCATGAATATTTATAAAACTGTGTATATACCCATATATGTACATTTTGTGTAGTCTTTTACTGTGAAAAGATAAAATAAAGAGACATTTTCTTGTATTTCTAGTTGCATGAAAAGAAAAGATTGAGAAAGAAAGAAAGAGAAACAGTTTGATGTAATGATCTCTCTTGAAGATTATTTTTGCTGCAGAAAATAGCCATTCACTTATTCTTCGGTTACTATTCACCTAATTATCATAAGAATACTCAGTAATTACATACTCATCATTGTCCTTTAGATTATATGATTGTATTTGATGTTACTAGGTAATTCTAAATGTAATTACCCTACAGAGGTTATAACAATTTTTATATCATGAATATAAAGGGTTATATAATTTCATGGTTATCTCTACTTTCTTAGCACAGATGAATTACATTTCATTATAACTCCTTATCATATACAGAATGTCTCAGTTGTTATGCTGCTCAGGTCAGTAAAATGTTCAAAACTTGTAAGATGAAATGTTCCGCAGGAAAACTTTACTTTTGGTAATGGTATGTGTAGGCTTTGCCACTGCAACTATTCAGATCAATTTTAGTTCTTGATTTCTTCTTGCAACTGGGTACTCAGCTCTCTGAGAGCAGTGTCCTGTCCTTATTTCTGGTCTCATTCTGCAGTTCCTAGTATACAATAAGACGTGTATATCCTCAGAAAATAATCATCTATGATGTACTATTTCCCTTTTATCTTCATAGTCAAATTATTCATGTTGCTCAAAAGAAGATTGACAGTATTGTTCTATCAGCTTTGCTTTCATTTTTTTTTTTTTTGAGAGAGAGAAAGTCTCACTTTGTCACCCTTGATAGAGTACTGTGGTGTCACAGCTCACAGCAACCTCAAATTCTTGGGCTCAAGCAATTCTCTTGTCTTAGCCTCCCTAGTAGCTGGGGCTACATGTGCCCACCACAATGCTAGCTATTTTTAGAGATGTGGTCTTGCTCTTTCTCAGGTTGGTCTGGAACCTGTGAGCTCAGACTATCCATCAGTGTCAGCCTCCCACAGTGCTAGAATTACAGGCGTGAGCCACCACACCAGGCCAACTTTGCTTTCCATAAATTCAGACTTTCCTACTGAACTCTTCTTCTATCTTCCATCTTTAATCACTCACTTCTGTCTCTAATCTCTTCCCTATTTCAACCCTCCAGTGAAGATTGTTTATCGTCTATATTTTCCCCATAACCATCCCTTTTTTTAGTTTACCGCGTTTTTAAAACTCTCCTATTGTGCCAATGACTATTAACCTGAACTTAATATTTGAAAAAAAAGATGATTGTGTCTGTGTGAGAAGAGGATGTGAGGTGGCTGGTTGTGTATCTGTGTGAGAAAGTACAAAACAATCACTTTGCTGCCTATCTTGGTGCTAAGCAACCACCAACGTCCCTGTCCCTCTTGATTTTTGAAGGAATTATTAACTGTTTTATTTAAATGTATTTTCTGCTTTATATTCAGTAACATTAAACTTATCAAAGGTAAAATGTGAAAACAATCAGAAGACATTAAAATTTCCTCAAAGGTAAACTCATAAAAATAATATGACAGATGGGCATTTAATAAAATATCAATATATTTTAGTTAAGAACATGTCTATCTATCTTTCCTAAAGAATATTTTCAAAATAGTTTTAAAGCATTTTTAATGCTTAGAGTGGTAACCTCTGTGGGATAATTAATTTTCAGTAGTATGTGATTTTTAAAAAGTGATCCTCTGGCAACTATGAAACTTCTCTGTTCCTTTCATAGCTTATTAGATTAGGAGCAGAACGCTAGGAAGCAAAATGAGTGATTGCATACTGAAGAAGATTCCTCATATACTATTCTTCTTCATATTTTACTAAATTAGTAAGCCGATTTCTGCTGGGCTGGAAAGTACTATTGAAGTATTCCTTTTTATTAGATAAATAGCTGAAGTGATACTTAGAATTTAAATATGAGTGTTTAGCAGTTATTTGAAAGTGTACAGAGAGGTGACACTGATGAAAATACAGCATGTATTTATACAAGTTTACATAGATGATTTTAATTTAAAGTGGATTAATGCTGTGAAGAGGATGAGAGAGAAATTAATGTGACATTCTTATGATTCATTAAGTGTTGAAATCATGGTATTGAAAACATGGACTTTGTTTGAATTACCAATTTAGAAATAGACAACACCCACAAATATTTCAAACTTTCCTGCACTTGGGTCATGCTACTGCTTGAAATCACATAGAACACTTGAAGGAATTATTTTGCTTTATAATTTACAAGCATCCAATGCTAGTGCAGTAGCTTAAATAAGTATCAGATGCTAAGATCACTTATTAAGTTAGACCCACTTTCTGCTCTGTTCAGGAAGGTTAGAGTTGGAGATTACTAAATAGGGAAAGGTTAAAGACAAGAAAGGAAGAGAGGGAGGGAGGAGTAGTTAAGGGAAAAAGACAGATATCATATTTGCAATCAAAAGATAGGCCCTAGAATCCTAATAGAAGTATGAGGAATAAAAAAATCCCAGGCAAACATATAACTCAGCAACTTTCACACGCTTCAGATCTTATGCCAAACAATAGGAGATAGTAGATTTTCACAGAAAGGTAATGAGAACCATCTTTGCCAAGGCTGAAGTATAGTGAGCAACTATTTGCCCCTGAACTTCAACTCAGCATAGTGTGAACAATGTGAACTGGGGATAAATGAAATGCCTGTATTTGAACATCTGGAGAGAAAGACTTCAGAGCCTAAAATGAATTCTGACTTTGTACATGAAAAAAATGGCATGGTTAACATGCAATTTACATGCAATTAACAACATGCAATTTAGAATTATTTCTTAAACTATAAATTCTAAATCTGCTTATTTCACAGTTTTATTGTAAGTAAACATTGCTTTTATAGTCTTTGGATTCCATTTATTTGCCAGGAGGCCAGTCAACTGCATTGTATAATGTACATATGACAAGCTATGAAAAAAAACTATTAGAAACATTAAAGAGTGCAGAATTTCCTTTAAAGCATAAAAGTACATCATTAATTCTTTTTAAAAGTTGTGCCTATAAAAATTAAGTAAAATTTCTAAAACATTCTAATGTAGCTTATATGCCCCGATTTAAAAAAAATTTTTCCATTGAAGTATAATATACACAGAAAATCACAAGAATATTAGTAAATTATATTTTATAATATTTTATAATAATATCAGTAAATTATTATAATGTGTATCCATCAGGGTAAACTGACCTTCAGGTCAAGGAAACCTTATCAGAACCTCAGATATTCCCTAACACTCTCTTATCACAACCCTTTATTTTCTCCCCAGAGATAATTCCTTCTCAACTTCCAAAGCCATAGATTTGTTCTGGCTTTTGAATGTCATATACATGAAAAAAATGCAGTATAAATATTTTGTGTCTAGCTTTTTTCTATCAATATCATTTTTGTGAAATTCATCTATATTGTTGCCATAGCTGTAATGTTTTCATTGTGTGTTTGTGTATATGTTCATTTTATTGTTTGAATGAATCATAGTTTACCCGTTTTTCTTGTGATGGACATTTAGATTTTTTTACTTGGGGCTATTTCTAAAAAGATGTTTGTGCATGTGATATCGACAATAGAATCTCTGTAAGTAGACCACATATAGGACTGTAACAAACTGGTCAACATAACAAAGGTGGCCAATATAGGGAGGTGGTCAGCTATCAAGGTTCTACCCTTTATGTGTTGGTGCACATATGCTTGCTTTTCTCTTGGGTATATATTAAGAGTAGAAATTCCAGGTCATAAAGTATACATTCAAATTTAGTAGATACTGGCAACTGTTTTCCAAATTAGTTGGACCAGTATCACTCCCACTAGAGGTGGGTGAGAGTTTCTGTATTGTATCAATGTTTGGTGGGTGTGTAAATAGCGTTTCATTGAAGTATTCATTTGTATTTCCTTGACTACTAATGAATTGTGCACATACCCACATCTTTTTAATCTTAATATAGGACAGATTTAAGTTATACATCAAAATTGCTTATAATTAGAATATTGCAGATAAGTTTTTAACTCTGCTCTAGTGTTATACTTGATAGTCATCAACCTTGAGAATGTCAATCCAATTTTTTTTTTTTTTTTGGTTTCCAAGATCTTCTCATGGTTATAAAAACAAAGTGGTTCAAATTTTTAGAATAAAAGGTTACATTTTAATTTTGGTTCCCCTTGTTAGTTAAGAATTAAGCTATTTTGGTCTATTTGCAATTATTACTATTAGACGATGTGCTCTCTGTGCCATCTAGTAAAATTCTCTCCAGATCATCATTTCTTACATTCCCTCATTCCCATGGGAACTAACTGGGCCCCATTTAAGACCTATGAATTATAATCTAGGAGTAGGTGGCAGCAGAGAAAAGCTCTGAAATTTGTATCTTCAAGTAAGTTCCCTGTATGATTCTGATGAATTATCCACCTTGGCAACCTCTGAATAATAACATAGTAAGAAAACCTTGTAAAGATCCATCAGCCAATTTCTATATCCTATAAGACAGCTGAATCAAGTCCAACAGATGAAATTATAAAGCAATTGGGGAAAATATTCAGAGAACTTTCCATCAATAAGATGTAAACATTCCACATTGTATATTAAATCAACACATTGTACCCCATAAATGCATTAATATACACAGTTATGATTTAATAAAAAAAAAGAGGTATGGTATCTAGCAAACTGCCTAACAAAGATTGTTCTTAGATTTCTGCAACAAATGGGAGGCCATTCTAGATGATCACAAGGGCTACTGTTAATACACACTTAATAAGTAAAAATGGAATTTATGTTGTATGCAAATACTTATCAATCCTAGAGCAACTACAGAATCTATATTGAATGTACACTAACACTATTATTTTCTTAATTTTTAGGTCTTTAAGTATCTCCTCTTTTGAAAGTGCTAATTTTCTTAAAATTAACAGAAACCTATATTAATAGGCTTAAACAAGGAAGCTCAATGAAGTTAATTGTCATAATGCAACAGTGGGCATAAGAAATGCTTGAAATAAATTTCCATAAATATGAACCAAGCCTGTCAATAAATTTAATTGCTGTCTGATTTAATAAAGGGCTAGATAAACACACAACCATAAGAATTATAACTTATGTTTTAAGTTTCCTCACTGACTATAATTGTAATACAGCAGGTTAAAGTTTATAAATTGTCATTTTTCTCAGCTAATCTCATTTAATGTTGCTTCATAATTAGATAACTAAAAGGAAGTTGCAGCATCTAAACAGAGTCTTGTATTAATTTAGTCAGCTTTTTTTTTTTGCTTACAATTATTTGTATTATGAATTTCAGTATTTTAAATGTGATACATTAGAATATATTCATATATAAACACACATGTAAGGTCCTGTCTGCTTTTCAAAAGGGTGAAGCAGAATATCTAGTTGTATGTTGCAAGCGATTATTATATTAATAAATGACCTTTGTTATTATTCATGTTCAAGAGATGTAGAAGTATTTAGAGGAAATCTTCCTTTGCAGTTGAGAAAATTGTACGTGATTCTTGGTAAGAAACAGTCTTTCAAAAAAGGGTTTCAGATTACAGGGAATTGTTTTCTCTGATTGATAGGAAGAATAGTCTGTCAGCTTGGAAGAGGATAATAGCCCAGATTTCTGTTATCATCCCCCACTCATGATAAATCAAGTGGTTTCCCAGTTCACTTTCCTCTTGAAGTTCATGAGAGACACACTTTCATTTTCATTTTATTTTATTTTTTATTAAATCATAGCTGTGTACATCAATATGATCATGGGGCATCATACACTTGTTTCATAGAATATTTGACACATTTTCATCTCATTAGTTGACGTAGGCCTCCTGGCATCATGCTAGTTACTTTGTCAAGACATTTACATTCCACATTTGCCAAGGCTCACATGTACCTTTGTAAGATGCACCACATGTGAGACACACTTTCTTATTTGCTCACCTGCTCAGGAATTTGTAAAATGCTTGTATTTGTTCTGCTACCTATTTGGGGGAGGCTTCTTTTACACATAAAACCAAATACTGGAGAAGAGGTAGGAGTCCTCTACTCACTACAAATTTCACCCACTGTTCTGTGGGTGAAAAGAGGTAGAAAGGGCAATAAAAATGATATCTAAAGGAGTTTTAAGCATTTCTGCTCGTTTCAAACTATGCTAATGTTCATTAGAAGAAAAGCTAAAGAACCCTGTTTACTTAAGCTTTAAAATTCAGAACAAAAACTTTGTCACTAGCATTGTATCAGTATAACCCATCTCCTCTTATACAAATAAACTGATGCCTGACTCAAAGAGAGGAATCAATAGCATGATAGAGAATTCTAGTTTAAATGTAATTATAAACTGCTTTTGTAGATTTGTTGATTGACCATTTTCCCATATTAAACAGTAACATTTATTATCACTGAAGAAAAACACGTTGTAATATAATTTCATTTTTCTGTTGTGCATTCTTCTTAGATGTTTGCCACCACTATTGTGTGAATTCTGAGTCTTGTACCATTGGGGATGATGGAAGTGTTGAATGTGTCTGTCCAACACGCTATGAAGGACCAAAATGTGAGATCGATAAATGTATAAGGTGTCATGGGGGACACTGCATTATAAATAAAGACACTGAAGATATACTTTGCAAGTAAGTGGACATCCAGCTTAACTTATTAAAGCATTTGAACCCGTAAAGAGCAGTTCAGCATTAAAGCAATGAAAAAATGTTAATTATTTTTATTGCAAACTTCTATATGGTAACCATCTTTTATGGCTAGAGATGATATTTAAGTTATTTTAATTAAACCCAAACTTATTTAACACCTGTTATAAACTTCTGTGAAACATGTAATCCACTGTTCAATAAAATGGTCAGTTTATTCCCTGTATAGAATATTTTTAAGAGTAAGCAAGAAATGGTGAAATGCAGCATGCTTTCAAATACTATATGTAATATTATTTAATGAAAAAAATTAGGCTTTTAATTATTTCATTATTATTGACAATGAATGGAATTGCTTTTCTGTTGCAAATTAATCCTTTGTGGGAGGAGCAAAATATCTGTCTAATGGAGATAAGTGCTAATTTTTTTTTCTTAATCTTACTTTGAACATTGCAATCCAGAATAAATAGAAGGAATTATGTGTTCTAGGAAGCAACTAAAACAAAAAGTATCCAAGTTGGACATTTATTATGTTACTTTTTGCCCTTTGGCTTCCAGATTAAGTGAATGGAGAATAGAACATCTTGGCTAAAGGGCAATTCCATCCAGTTTCTATCATGAAAAAAGTTTATGCCACAAGGTTAGAGATCAATCCTCACTCTAGACTTCTTTTAACAGCATTTTAAAGGAAGGGCTTATAAAGGACTGGACTCTAGCACTTGTCTTGCTTGGGAGTATAAGAAACAAGAATATGAGGTAGAAAAGCATATCATAAAGTGTCCATGTTGTGGCTTCTACTGAGAGCTCACTGAGGGTCCCAGATGAGTTATGTTTCTCTGCCAAACAAGACCCAATAAAATTTTATTACAAGCAGCATCAACATTTTTTCTTTTTTATTTACTCTCATTTTAGAATTTACCTTAAATGTGATTTGTGTTATCATCATGAATGACATTTACTGAAACCCACAAATTAGGTCATTTGAAAATACATTATTTTTTTACACCAGTAACTAAAAATATGATGAATATATAAATTTGTGCCTTTCATAAGTACATAAAAGCAAAACAAACTTTCAAATCAAAATCATGTTTGCTCATTAAGCCCATCAGTTCTCTGTGATGAAACTTTAGCATGACAGTGCTTTATTTCAATTAGTGAGCATGCATTTTTCTTCAGGTCCAGCATACCATATAAGAATAAGCAGCAGGGCGGCGCCTGTGGCTCAGTGAGTAGGGCGCCGGTCCCATATGCCGAGGGTGGCGAGTCAAACCCAGCCCCGGCCAAACTGCAACAACAACAACAAAAAAATAGCCGGGCGTTGTGGCGGGCGCCTGTAGTCCCAGCTACTCGGGAGGCTGAGGCAAGAGAATCGCGTAAGCCCAGGAGTTAGAGGTTGCTGTGAGCCGTGTGACGCCACGGCACTCTACCGAGGGCCATAAAGTGAGACTCTGTCTCTACAAAAAAAGAAAGAAAAGAATAAGCAGCAAAGTCTTCTTTACAGCTCCTTCCCACTTACCCAGAGAATCATGGGCTGTCATGTCAAAGGCTGTAAGTGTCTTGGCACAGTAACTGAGAGAATGCCAGGAAGGCTATGTTAACCAGTGTGATAAAAGTGTGTCAAACGGTCTGTGAAGCTAGTGTATGATGCCCCATGATCATATCAATGTACACAGCTATGATTTAATAAAAAAAAAAAAGCTGTGAGCCAAAATTTCCTACCCAGCTTACTGTAGAAAAGCTAATGTGGAGGCACGCACCCCATTCCCGTTAAGTGCGGGTCTCTATGAAAGTTTTGAGACACCCCATTATGGTCCATTATTTCACTTCCAAGAAATACAGTCAATAGCTCCTTCCTGATTGACCTGTGCAAGTTGCAACTTGCTCAGCTTATTGGTATTGCTGGGAGGGCTTTCATCTGTTTCTGTCTGTGTTATTTCATGTTTCCTACCTTTTGTATATCTTAAAACTTCCATAATGACCCAAAGATAAAGAAAAATAGTAGGTCCATATTTATACTGCTTACTCTAAAGGAAAGAATTGGCTTCTCCAAACTAGAAACACCAGATCCTCATGACCTGAGAAGGCTGTTGAAGTCCAACATGATAGTTCTTGTTTTTTGCTTTTTTTTTTTTTATTTTCAATTTCTGGCCATGCTGGGTTTGAACCTGCCACCTCTGGCAAATGGGGCCAGAGCCCTATTCCTCCGAGCCACAGGCACTGCCCAATAGTTCTTGTTTTTTAAAAGATCTTTTTGGAATTGTATATGTAAGCATATATTGATAATAGTTAACAATAAACAGATAGTGGAACTTAAAATAGGAGTATAGCAATCCTTGATTTATCAGCCTGGCTACATGACCTTTGAAAATGACAATACAAACGGAATTCTTTGAATAGCCTGAAACACATTAGATAATTACATTTTTCATTTATATGATACTTTTCATTTTAGTATTAAAATGAAGTTCGCAGTAACATTGGAATTTTGTTTCATAGATAAAGAACAGATACTAAAATGAAATTGCAACAAAGTTAAATTCTTTTTGGTTTAGTTGGGAAAACTCAAGTCACATGTCTATTTGTGATGACAAATATGTTATGTTTCTCACGCACACCCTATGAACTGTCAACTAGAATAGGTGCCCTATCAAGCATAGTGAGTATAATCTTTAAATAGAACTAATTCCATATTTTTATCTCTTCTGAAGTACATTTTGGTGAAGAAAATGTTGATCATAATCTTGAGTAGCCCAAATAATATCCTTTGATTGTCAATTGTCATGGAAATTCTGTGTGTACTGAATAACTGGTAATTAACTTTTGAAAAGTGATACATATCACAAACTGTGTATGTGTACGCATTGGACATTCCCCTCAAAAAGGAAATTATTATGAAAACCTACATTAAGACATACGCTGTACTCTTGGATGTATTATAGTAATTTGGATAATTTGTATGTCCCCTTTAAAATATCTACAAATTTCTGTCTTCACTGTAGTATTCAAAGAAAATCATTAGAAGGAAAAAGAGGCAACATTTTTTATAACTGCTGGAAGCAGAAATTTCAAAATAATCAACTAGAATTATTTTTCTTTTTTAGATGATGGGGTTTTGTATACAGTTATCTTTTCTGCAGAAAATGCTTTAATGTATAATAAGTGAATTTTCCCCTTTGAAATTGCCCCTTTGCTAGAGCAAGAAACTATAACATTTCACTCATTGGAGTTTCAAGAAGATGGGAATGGAAGGCAAGGGAAAAGTCACTCAGATCCATTTAACATATCAGACATCAATACCACTATTGCTAATTTACTCACTTGGCATCCATTTTAAGATACCTATATCAATTGGTATTCTCTGCTCAATCTTAGAAACTTTACAGTACCCTCCTCTTCCCTATGTCTTATTCTATTTGCATGTGTCTTAATTTCACATCTTCTGCATAATTAACCTGTTGCTCCTATTCGTTTTGAAAAGAAATGTCATTTTTAACCCCAGACTCTTCAGGACATTTTCAACAGCCATACAACCCCTATGAAGTCAACTACTCACAGAATAAATGCAATACTGTCCTGCCAAGCATTTATTTTCAGGCATCTTACCTGTCATTACTAATTAACCTAAGATGGATGTACTGCAATAGATATCCATCATGGAGAGCATCAACATGATCAATCAACAATACTTTGGCCTGATTTCTTTGTCAAGATTATGTCCAGATTGAATGTGATGCCATCCATTGATTTCTTGCTTGCACATATACAAAATTACCAGCATGATGTGTTGTAATTCGGATTTCAACCAAGGATTATGCTATTGTCTTACCACACATCCCATAGATTAGATTCCTTAATAATTTAGAATGTCAATGTACTTTTCTCCATTTACCCAACCGTTTTTTATTGTCTGATCTGATCGTTTGTATATTGACTGACTGACTGACTGACTGACTGATTGATTGATTTAAAGATATAATATGGCAAGTAAGAAATTGCTGTATTTTTTCCAATACTGCTGTGTTCATTTTTCCAGAGTTGCAGTAACCAAAGTATTCATTCTTATCCCAAACATGTAATGCACCTGGAAATTAAAAATACTTTGGCAAGATTTTCAATCTCATTACTTTGTTGCCATATTGCACATTGTTCCTATAACATTACCAGTTATTTTTTCAATGAATAGCTCAATTTTTTTTCCAAGAATTAAAAAAAGTTTGACATTAATTACAATACATAAGCAGGGAGAAACAATGAGATAAAAGTGACTGGGAGATAACCCTACCCTTATTTACAAAATGTAGGGTATATCTTTGGAACATTTCTTTGGAACAGATTTTCCAGTTTTTTCAGTTTAGAAGGAAAAGCTGAAACATTTTTTTCCAGAGTATCTAATCATATGGTTTATAATTCACACAGATATTACCAAATCATATTTATATGAAAAAGGAACAAGATACTGATGCTAATGTCCCCTTGAAGCGTAAGTGATAGAGTATAATTTTTTCACACATGTATCTAGCCATGTTAAATTTTTATAATATGCAAATGTGATGAAAACTTGAAAATTACCAGCAGAAGGTTTGTTATCCTTCTGATAAGAAATAAAAACTTTGCTTTCAGAAAGTCTGTCTTCCTGAAAACTTACTTTTCAGCCAGCCACTCCATTACTCCTATATAATAAGTATTCTCATTTGCAGTTTGTATCGACTTTCAATAGCAACGATGCCAGTAACAATGGAATTATTTTTTCTTTGTTGTTGCAGCTGCACTAATGGAAAGATTGCCTCTAGCTGCCAGTTATGTGATGGCTACTGTTACAATGGTGGCACATGCCAGCTGGACTCTGAGACAAATGTACCTGTGTGTCTGTGAGTATTTTATAACTTTGGGAGCATGTTATTATGGGACTTCTTCATATGTACATGGAATTCCTATTCTGCTGCTCTCCTTTCTTGGGTCAATATATTTTATTTATTTTATTTTGGGGGGGGTCAATATATTTTAAATGAGTATTTCATGGACATCTCTAATAAAGTATTGTCCCTCTTCAGCTCACATGCTACAGAAGCTTCTCTTTCATCAATTTGCTAATGATTTCATCAGGAAAAGCTCATTCAATTCTTAGCATAGTACCATTTCAGACATTCATAGACCTTTGAACTTAGAAATGCCTAGGGAAATTTTTCTAATTTCATTTATTTTCTAATTTCTTATTCAAACATGTGAAGCCCAGAGATAATCATCTTTTTTGGATCATTTGGTACTTACATCCATCTTTTTAAAAGAGAACTTGTAATAGCTATTCCAAATGTATAATGCTATTTGATGTTCACATCAGGCTTAGACTGTTGTATTACGTAACCTGTTAAGTTCCTGGCTCCTCTGGAATACATTAACTTGAGTCTGGGTTTTAAATACTTAGGAAAAGTATTGGTACTTAATATTCCCCAAAACTCTGAAATTTAGTGTTTTCTGCCTCTCAATTATCCAGTTGTCTATAGTGGACACCTTTAGATGAAGTCATTCAGCTTATGTGCTCACTCTTTTGAGTTTTGTTTTATCATTGCTTGACCAGAAGGATAATGCCCACATACAATCCATGTCTGTATTCCCTTCCCCACCTTGTCAGAGCAGCATGTGATTAGTGTGTTTGAGAGAGAGGTGAGCATACCCCGGAAGCTTTTCATTCAAATGTTGCTATCTCTGTATAAAATAAATTTGAAACATATTTGGCAAAAAAGTCAGACGCTTTTATTTAGCTGTATTTTACTGAAATTCTGCAGATGCTCTGTGGGGTTTAAAAGTCAGCGCTGTGACCAGAAAGAGAACCCTTGTGATCACTACTGTCAGAATGAGGGGATTTGCACTTTAACTGCGTTTAATGAGCCGAGATGCAAGTAGGTTTAACCTTCCACTTACTGCTGCGCTTCGTGTGACATCATTTCAGGCCATAGTTCATTGGTTTAAATCATGCCCATCCACATGCGTTTCACAGTGTGTACTTAATCTTGGGGCTCATCTGTGTCACACACACCTAACCTTTGCTTCGCTCACTGACAAGTGTGTGCACCACAGACTGCTAGAGTGTCTAGAAATATAACAGAGGCAATGAAAAAGCTCATAGAACTGCCTAATAAAAATACGTTTACTGGAGTAGTAGCTTTTACTTAGAGAAGTACAGAAGCAGATGTTTTACTGTATACTATGTTTAGAATGGTGATTTTTCTTTAGTAACTCACTTTCTGTTCCCATCGTTGATGAAGGGCTGCATTATCTACGTTTCCCAAAATGTTACTGAGAACTGCTTTTCCCTACAGATAAAATAAGTATATGCTGAAAATTTTTCAGAAACTTTTTTCTTAACAGTTTAAGTTATTAATTCTTGATTCAGTTTGTGGTGTTTTGAGTATCCATGCAAAGTAAATTCATGTTTCCTGTGAGAAATTTTGAAGATCACCTCTGGGGTTACTGTCTACATTCATCACAATGGAAGTTATTTCTTCATTGTGCATTTGAGCTTTATAGACAGATCATATCTGGCATCTCTTCATTAATCAATCTCATAACCACCATCCCTAACTAGAACCTAATAGCGATGGCCTCAGAGTACAGATGGCCTTATCGGTGTTAAGACACAATTATATTAAAATTCAGATATTTTATTACCAAAATACTACAGTTTTGTTGATAATAAGTTGCAGATATCTGATGCAGAAGCTTGAGGTGAAGGAGCTTAGCTTTGAAGATGGTGCTGAAGATGGACATTAGATGAAAGCTGAGGAGGTCGGCTGCAGACACCCCCTACAAAAGGTTTAGCAACCCTTCAAGGGCTTCTATCAGGCATTGCAACTGGAGGGAAGAATAGAGAGAGCAGAATATTCATTGATATTTCAGAGTTAATACATCCAGGGTCTTCCTTGGTCAAAAATTGATCTAGGTACTTACAGTTGTTCAGTTTTAGAACTCCAGTAATGCCTGCTCTAGGTCCCAGTCTTCATCTGTCTTCTTCTGTCTGTTTCTGGGCAAAAACAACATTTCAAGCCCACCTTGCCTTCTTCCCACAAATAGATCTCAGAATGACTGCCTGTCCAGAGAATGCCCCTGTGACCAGAATAAAAATTTCTCATCAGCTGCCCATTATTAGCAGTCCACTTTTCACTCTTACCAAGTGTCATCAGATTCATAAAATTTTAAAATGACTATCAGCTTGATAAACCAAGCCTGGAAAGATATGTTAATTAAAGGGTTTTGGTGTCCAACATGTACCCTGTGGGCCACATGCTGATTTGGGGAGGACTTTTTTTGCTTATCTGTGCTGACAGATATCATGAAGAGTATGCATGGGCCTTTTTCTTTTTTTTTTGCAGCCAATGAGATTTCCTTAGTGTTTGTTTATTTAATGTGTGGCCCAAGACAACTCTTCTTCTTCTAATGTGAGGCAGCGGAAAAAAAGGTTGGATGCCCCTGAATTTTAGAGCAAACACTTCTGTACCTGTGTCTATCTCTATGCTTTTAGCTTTATGGATATGTCAGCTTCACTTTGGTTTTATATGCCTGAAAATCTATTATGATAGTATGAGTAATAAATACACAGCCCTCTGTATTCATAGGTTCTGAATCCATGGATTCAACCAATCATGGATCACAAGTCTTTGGAAAAGAAAATTTTGTGTCTGTACTAGATTTTGTTCTTGCCATCATTCTCTAAACAATGTGGTGTAACAACTATTTAGACTTAATTTACATTATACTAGGTATTATAAGTAATATAGAGATGATTGAAAGTATATGGGAAGATAAGTGTAGTTATATGCAAATATTATATATCATATATTAGGTATTTGAGCACAGAGGATTTTAGCGTCCAAGGGAGGTCCTAAAACCAATCCCCTGTGGATATTGGGGCACAACTATACTTCATTCTTCAAACACTTAAGCCATGTACAAAGCATAGAAGAATTATGTTCTTTTATCATTCATTAACTAATATATTTACTAAATTTTTATTGATAAGTGGAGATAAGTAATACCCTATGTAATTTTGAGGGGAGAAATAACAAAAGCTAAAACTGACTTAGGAAATATCTGTGCCAAGCATTGTGTTAAAGACTTTACACATCTCATGTATAAAGTTAGACTGCTATATAATAACAATTATTAATATTACCTGAGGTCACACACTAAGAAATATTGTATGTCTGAGACTCAGATCACATCTTTTTGATTCTAAAGTCCATGCCCTGTTTATGACTCTTATGCTGTACCACTCCTTATGCTGTAATAATTCCAATATGGATTTTACATTGAAAAACTCAAATTTAACTTTGGGTAGAATAATGTTTTTAAAATATTAAAATACCACCTAATAATTATTATAATAAAAAGATGACCTAAGCACTGTGGGAAAACAACTGACTAGAGATTAATTAGAGATTCCTGGTGGAAGAGTAGAAGGTTTTATAAAGCCTATACATTTTCACAGTATTTTGAAAAATTATCTTCTAATTTTACAGGAGGGAAATGGTTGAACTTCCTTTTGGAAAGATGGAATGGCACTAAGGCAAATAGATCTTAAAGTAAAATATGAAGATTGTTGCGAATAGAAAACAGGTTATGTGGCACACTTGGAGGAGAAAAAGCTGAAGAGATATATTGGGGTTGATTTACTAGGTACATTTTATGCCATGGCACAAGAGTGGGTTTATAAAAAGAAGCTTAAAGGATTAAGATTTAAAAAATAGGAAATATCAATGTTTTGATACTGTCTGAAAAGTTAAATGAGAAAAAATAGAAGTTTAGGGAAGATGTATCACAGAGTGGATTTCTTACAAGTCGAAGAAGAACTTCAAAGAATATCAAATCAACTCCAGGCAATTTTAAAAAGCACAAGCATTATTGGTGCTTTATTGTATTCATAACTAGATGGCAATTATGAAAGATGTTTTGAAAGCCCTATAGAGACAGAAAACCAACTATAGTTGGTTAATTAAAAGGTAAGAAAGTAGAGAAGAATGTAGATTCTTTCCTGAAAATTTGGCTATCAATTAAATGAAGGAAAAGCAATAAGTAGTATCTAGGGGAAACTTTTTATAACAAGCAATAAAGTATTTAAGAGGGCTTTTTTTTTTTTTTAGAGAATGTGATGGGTAGAGAGGGTTGAGCTAAATTTCATGTTCATGTTCCTTAGATTTGAAAAATGGAGAATATGGAAAGTTTTCTTATTTTTTCCTAGTGTACTTATGGGTCATATGGCACTAACCTGTAAATAAGTTAAAGTAAAATTTAATATAAAGTGTCTATAATTATTGGAATACAAAATAGTTGCTTAGGGAATATTAAGCCTGCAGAATATCTTTCTAGTGGAGCATTCTTTTCGCGAGGAGATTTTTGGAAACACAGGCTTCAGCCATAGTTTTCAATTGGTGCTTATTATGTATCTTTAATGAAAAGTCATACTTACTATTTCATCTCAAAGCCTTTACAGGAAGGCTCTCTTTATAGAGATTGCTTTAAGAGATATAATGCAATGCTTGCTTTAATTTTATTGGTAGTACATTTTTCTTTTCTTCATAGAGTGAAAAACTATTTGAATTGTGCAAAACGTTTATACATTTGAAATGTCTATAAAGTATTCAGATCTGTGAAGGTGACAGTTTTTACATCATAGAAATTTTATTACTATATCCTTCAATAAGGAGTAGATGTGTTCTTTAAAAATTTTCACTTCTGTCTCTTGATGGTCATTTTCACTTATTACTATGTATGGAAGAAAAAGAAAATTCCAAACAGAAGCCAAGGAAAAAGAATAAAATCTCAGTGTTTTTCCTTTTCCCCCACATTTGTTTAGAGGGAGATTTGACATTTATTTAGGCAGGTATATTGAATAATATTAAAACTATATTTTTAAAAAATCTAATATGTATTTTTCCAATGTTTGTACTATTGTTTCATTGTATGTTGTGGAAAGCATTAATTTTGTGAAAAATTATTATAGTCAAGAACAAGTAGACTGTGCCTTTCTACCTTGTGAGATTTCTCCCTAGGGTTAGAATTTCATTTCTATTGAATTTGTTTCTTTGTAATATAGACCTAACTTCCAGCAACACCCTCAATACATTTCCTGCTTCAATAAAAGATGTTGTAGCTACCCTAACTCCCCTACCACTACTACCGTATTAACAAGAACACAGGCATAACCTCAATCCATGAATCCAGCACCATTCACATCTGGCTGTGTCAGGAATCAGGCAGTTGTCTGCATTCTGAGTTTTGTTTTCGTTCTGTTTTGGTTTTGAGAGAGTCTCATTATGTTGCCCTCAGTAGAATGCAGTGGTGTCACAGCTCACAGCAACCTCAAAGTCGTGGGCTTAAGCGATTCTCTTGTCTCAGCCTCCTAAGTAGCTGGGACAATAGGCACCAGCCACAATGCCTGGCTATTTTGTTGTTCTTGTTGCAGTTGTCATTGTTGTTTAGCAGAGTTCAAACCTACCAGCCTCGGTGGATGTGACCACTGTAGTAACCACTGAGGCGTCGAACCAGCATTCTCAGTTTTTGATGCACTCTTGGTTCAAAGAATCACCAGACCCGCCAAACGCTAGCATGAAACAAGGTTTATTGAGGAAGAGAAAGATGGATTTAAAGAGCAAGAACAAGACCAAGGTTTACAGAGCAAGATACATTTGCACAGACAATGAACTTGTGACGAAGAAAAGGCTCTGAGGTTTGTTTTATAATGTCTGGATTGGCCCAACCCTGTGGTTCAGAGGTTACCATGGAACCACTTTGATGGACAATTAATGACATGTTCATTGGTTCTTGCCGCAGACCACCCTGTCGGTGGGCTTCAGTCCGAGGGGGAGCAGGGAGAAGGAACGAGGAAAGTTGAGAGGTCGGCGCAGGAAAGACAGTCTGACACACTACGGGTTAAAGTATGCAGCTGCAAATTCATTGTGAAACTTATGCAAGTACTTATACACTTCTGCTCACAGGCAGGGGCGTCATGGGTTACACAAGGGTCATTCTGAATTACTGGGAAAGTTACAAATTTTTTCCTTACGGTTGCAGTTTTGTGTTTAGGTAAGCTCTGATTGTTTTAGATATTTTTAACAATGTAATTACTCTGTCTCTGTTCGTAATTGATAGCAGTTAAAAGCATACCTAAAATAAACAGTACCACTCATGGTTGTGAAATTGTTTTACTCCTAAATCATTGGTATTTACTGTGATGGTATTTATTACTTAAAATGTTTTAGTGCCTGACTTATAGGCGGCACTGAGTCTAGCAGGCTTGTGCCTTATCTTATCCTGTAGTGCGGTGGGTTCAGCCTTGAGAAAGTACATTGTGATTAGTGTCAGAGCACACAGACCTATGCTAAAGAAAAACAAAGTAATAAATTTTAAAGGCTGCCACGGTCGTTCAAGCTCCTGCGGGTGACTTGGCACGTAGAGCACCGTTTCTGATGCCGTTTGTGCAGGGGTCGCTGGGGGCGAAGCTCTGTGGAGCACAAGCCTCCTTACCAGCGTTCTAAAACGCGGACAGCGCCGCCTCACTACGGCTGTGGTGCCGTGGGTGCGGCAGGTTCTAAGTAACTTTCCAAAATCTTTTGTACCTGGGCTGGGCTGCCAGGCCAACAGGCCAAGTATTCCTCCTTTCCCCAGGTGGGACAGTTGGTTACTCAGGGTAGTATTAAGGTGAGGCAGCACTAAGACAGAACCACCATGTTCTTTCTTCCCAAGTGGTCTCAATTGCTGGAGGCAGCACCATGGCAAAACACTCCATTAGGGGAGTCTCAGAGATCTCTCACCATCTGCCTAACAGGTATCTTTGCTCAAACAGCTTCACTGAACCCAAATGTTCCTCCTCCATTATTTCTAGTTCACGCTTACTATCCAATTAGTCTCAACTCAGGTATCAATCCTTTGTGTGTGGCACATGGCAAATGACAGAAAATGCTGGTTTAATTGGACTTGAGTTTTTCCAAAGAAAGAAGTAAAATTCTAAAAGAAAAGAATATGTATATGTAAATTTTTCTTTAGGTCATAGAATGGAATTGTAACATGAAGGCAGTAGACGAGCTAATACAAGGTAGGGGGAAGAGTGAGGGGCATGAGGGGGTGGGTCACGGTGTATGAAAAATCTCTTGGGGTGGAACACAATTATAAGAGGGACTTTACCTAACAAAAGCAATCAGTCAACCTAACCGCAGCTTAAGGAGAATAAACGAGAGGGGGACCTAGAGAGCCAGCACAGGGAGCCCAGTCACAGCCATCCACGAAGCTGGGACCGCAAGCATGGGAGCTGGAGTCGGCACTGGTTCTGCAGGGACCAGCGCAGCGCCTCTCTCCCGGGACAGGTGGCAGCGAAGCAAACCGGAGACCGGAGGCACTAATGGGGCATATGGCAGATTGATTCGTTCCCCACCGTGAGAAGAAGAAGGTCCGTGAATACTGGGACGTGTCACATGGCAGGCTTCAGGTCAGATTCTGGCCACTGCCCTTCATCCCCGCCCTGCCCCGCCCCGTTGCCCTTGACCCTCTGGCTGTGCCTGTGGTCGGGGCCAGAACACCAGACAGGCCCGTCACCTCTGTGTGGGCAGCATCCCTCAGGTGGCCATGGTGGATTCTTCAATGCCCAGATGCACCTGCGGGGCTGACCCAAACCCCTGGCAAGCCTGTCTTGATGCTGCAGATTAACCAAGACAAGAATTTTGCCTTTTTGGAGTTTTGCTCAGTGGATGAGACTACCCAGGCCTTCGATGGCATCATCTTCCAAGGCCAGTCACTGAAGATCTGCAGGCCTCACGACTACCAGCCGCTACCCAGCGTGTCGGAGAACCCCTTTGTCCGCATGCCTGGAGTTCCGTCCACCTGACTCTGCCCACAGTCTTTTCATCTGGGGCTTACCTGCTCACCTGCATGACGACCGGGTGAAAGAGCTTCTGGCACCATTCGGGCCCCTCAAGGCCTTCAGCCTAGTCAAGGACAGCACCCAGTACTCTCCAAGGGCTACGCCTTTTGTGAGTTTCTGGACTTCGCCCTCGCGGATCGCACCATTGCAGGGCCCCGTGGGCTGCCGTGGGGGATAAGCAGCTGCCGGTCCAGAGGGCAAGTGTGGGAGCCAAGAGCGCCAGGCTGAGCGCCCCAAGTCAGACGCCTGTGCCCCTGCAAGTGCCCGGCCTGACGAGCTCCCGGGCGCAGAGAGGCAGCTGCCAGGTCCTGTGCCTCGTGAACATGATGCTGCCTGAGGAGCTGCGGGATGACGACGAGTGTGGAGAGATGGTTGGAGAACTCGCAGGAGGAGTGCAGCAAGTATGGGCTTGTCAGGTCTGTGGAGATCCCCGGCCTGGCTGCAAGAAGATCAGAAAGCCATTCAGGTCTTGACGGGCCGCAAGTTCACCAGCAGAGTGGTTGTCACAAAGTACTGTGACCCCGACTCTTACCCCACTGAGACTTCTGGTACAGGGGCGCAGGGGAGGGCAGGGCAGGGCTGGCTGGGGGCTTCTATCCCCCAGGGTGATGGGCAGAGGAGTGACAGCTGGAATGGCAGCAATTAGGGGTAGGGGGCCAGGGGAGGGAGCGGACAGGGAAGTGTGCACACAGGCCCTATCAGACACAGAGGCAAGAGGTTGGGATGGGGAAGGGGTGCACAGGACCCCAATAGCCACCCACAAACAGCCTCTCCTTCTCCCTTGGACCCCCTTCTCCCCTTCCCCACAGTAGGAATATAGCGTGTTTATATGTTATGGCCAAATTATTTTGAATTTTGTTGTCTGACTCTGTGCCCAACCCTCCCATTTTAAAAAAATATACATTTTCTAGTAATAAACACTGTTATTTTGGTTTCTGTGTAGTCAGAGTTTCATTATGCAAATGCACATTTGCATACTGTTATGTACTTAAAATGAGATCATCTGATACATTGTTTTATGTTTATTTACCTACAATACCTTGTACACCTCATTCCTTATAAATATGTGCAATTAAATGCTTTTAGTTTTAATGGTTGCCCACTGTTCTGTTGCCTGGAATATCTGTACTATATTTAAGCAACCCTATATCACTCAATAATTAGATGAAGTAGTTTGTTTAATTATTTTTATCTTACTATACTTTTCCTAGGATAAAATCTTATGTATGCAAGTATCTGTGTCCTCATCTCCTCAGGTTTCTAGGATTAGCACTTAAAAGTGGAAATATTAGATCTGAAGTTATAGACTTCATGAATTGAACTAGCTGTCTCTTTGGAGAAGTTACACTCTGTCACATTGTATTTATAAGTTTTGAATGAATTATTCACTAATACACAGCAAAACTTTAAGGTACAATGTATTTAAATGTGAGCTCCATTTGGATTAGTCTAGAAATTGGTTTAAAATTGATTACTAATCACAGAAAAATACAAATTTTTCTACAATTCCTCCAAAATACCTACAAAGATATTGAAAAGACAAAAATCCAATTAGCAGCAAAAATAAAGAGTAACAGAAAACCTGTTGTAAACTCTCTTAGGTAACTGAGAAGCTAATGATAAATTTCTTTGATGACAAATAAGTATTTCTGTTTTTATTTTGTATAATTCATTTTTCTGATACTTCAAAATAACATATTAGAGTATAACTAATATATAAATAGCCTACTTATGCCTAACTTCAGAAGAAAGAATAGGTCTTTTCACCTCTTTAGTACTATGAATCCCAAGTTGTAGATCCATTCTCTGTAAAAACAAGAATCTCAAATATCAGTCCCTCGATTTGTTCATACATCATATTTGAGATAACAAAAAACTGCCAGTCTTTCCTTCTCATATTCATTCATCAATAAAAATTTATTGAGCATCTACTATAGATTAGATGCTACTTTAGGCATGAGAGAATGGGTCAATAAAAAAACACACAAATGTTTACTTTGAGGGAGTCTCAGTGAAAGGAGATAGAAAATAAAGAAAATAGGCCCACCTGTGGCTCAAGGAGTAGGGCGCCGGTCCCATATGCCAGAGGTGGCGGGTTCAAACCTAGCCCCGGCCAAAAACCAAAAAAAAAAAAAGAAAATAAATGTATAAAATATTTGTTAAGTATTTTAATGGTGTTAAGTGCTCTTATATGTTAAGACAAAAATAGAGCAGGGAAGAAGGATATGGAATTTTGAAGAAATGTTTAAAATCCGGTTGAGTGGCTAATGAAAGCCTCCCTCAGATGGTGATATTTAAGTCAAGATATTGAGAAAAAGTGATAATGGGCCAGGAGGCTATAGTATATAGGGAAAGAGATTCCAGTCACAGAAATAAAAAATTAAATAACATAAATACAAAAGAATAATCAGATATTTCTGACTAAAAAATTATATATAGGGCAGTGCCTGTGGCTCAAAGGAGTAGGGCACCGCCCCATATGCCGAAGATGGCGTTGGACAATTAAGTTGGTGAACTTATCCTAGGAAAAGTTCTTTGAAAGGTGAAAGTGGTGTCAGTGCATAGCTTGGGAGTACTTTAAAGCTGACCATAGTGATATTCAGCAATAAGGTAGGAATAGTTTGTGAACTTAATTGTCTGAACTTGTATACATGCAACAATATATGTAAATATGTGCAAACACACACATATCATGACATGTATTTATAATGTCTTTATATACATGTCACACACAGTTAAAAGTATTTTAAAAGCACTTGAAAATAAAATCAGTCTATATTTATTATTGCTGGATTTGGGGTAATATTTATTTTTACATGGTAATTTTCCATGTAATTCATATTTGCTTTTAAAAATAGAAGAAAAAAACAAGTTTTCATTTGAATCATCTGAAAAGTGAGAATGAAAAAGATCTAACTCTAATGTCACATTGCTTCTAAAAGTATATCAATTTAGGCACTCAGTGTTTTGAAAATGGCAGCATGGCAAAATTCCAGGGCACTGCTTGTAATATATATTATTGCTTCTTGCCCATAGCAAGAAGAATTCTCCATGTGGTCAAAAGCAAGATAGCATTGTTAGTTTTTCATAAAAACTGTTAGTTTTTCATAAAAACTGTTAGTTTTTCATAAAAACTGTTAGTTTTTATGTTTTACTGCTTCACTTGAAATAAACGGTAAAAATAACTTGCTGTGAGCATTTTCCTTACAAGTTTTTTTTGTTTTGTTTTGTTTTGTTTTTTTTTTTTTTTTTTTTGCCTAGATTTATATGACCATCTGGTTTTTGTTCATGTTTTTTTGAAAAATGGTTCTCCACAAAATTATTTTTTTTTCCTCATCATCTGTCTGTGTTTGTGTGTGTGCATGTGTTTTACAGTCTTCATATTGCTCTACCATATCCACGTTTAGTGGCTAGGATTGACCTGTGAGAGTAGGTGACCCATGAGAGTGTTGGACATGAAACATATTTCCTTGCACTTGGTCCAGGAATGCTGCCTATTCTATACCATGGCCTCTTTACATTTGGATGTCTATTACAGAGGAGTTTGTAAATTCTTTCACCTAAGAGGTGTGTCTGATTTATCTATTTTATCCCAAGAGCTACCATGCATTCTCCATGTAATGTGTGCTTAATTATAGTCATTATAAAACTAATATATTGGTGCCTACATTTTATTATGATATATAGAAGCCTACAATAAGACCATCATTCTATTCATTATTGTAAAAGCACAACTTTCTTATTGATAAATTCTCAAAGAATGAAGGGTCATAAAATAAGAGAAAAAATGGCCTATTTTCCCACAATTTTTAATCCACTTTTTCATTTCTATGATAATTTTTTTTTTTGGCCGGGGCTGGGTTTGAACCCACCACCTCCGGCATATGGGACCAGCGCCCTACTCCTTGAGCCATAGGCGCCACCCGTCTATGATAATTTTTAAAACAACTATATTTGTTTTCTGAGTTTTTTGTCAGTTTTACTTTGAAGTTCTTTCTCAAGAATGGGTAAGGAATAAGAAGAGAGTCAGTTATTGCACCTACTCTTGAGACACTCTGAGTCTATTTGAAGAAAGAGATGAAGCAAGAAGAAATATGACAGATGCTTTGGGCATTTGCGTTGTGTAAGATAAATGGCTCTTGTGGAGAAATATTGGACAATACTATTTATTAATATGAATCAGATTAATAATAATTCTCAAAAACTTGGCATGCTTAGCTAAGAGCTTAAAATTCATTCTATAACCAGTAAATAAACACTAGTACCATTTGAAATATTAAGTGTAACTATCGTATGTATGTTTCAGAAAGGTCTTAACGACGTGGCGATATGAGAAAAGTATGCTTTAGATGTGAAAAAATAGATGTTTTAATGAATCTTAATTTGCCATGTAAAGGAGGACAAAGATTTTTCAATTGAAAAATGAAAAAATGACTAGGAGTTTTGTTAATAAATAGAGGATAGATCACCTTATATCTCAGGATTTATAGTTTGTTTTGTTCACTTTTTCTTCTCTGCACCTCTTCTCTCATCTTAATGTGGAAATGCTAATAGCATCTACCTCCTAAGATTTTTTTCAGGGTTAAAAATTTCTTTAACATAGTAAACACTTAACAATCAAAGTAGAAATCATAAAGCCATTATAATAGACCCAACAGAAATGAGAGTGACAGTAATAGTGACTGGGAAAGGAACTGCAGTACATAAAGCCAGCTCAACTTCTATTGAGGGTCACCCCCCTCCATTACTATGAGCAGAAATTTCTAGCTTTATACACATTTTCAAAGAGAAAAAAAAACCTTTTTTTTTTTTTTTTTTTTGAGAGAGTCTCACTCTGCTGCCCTCAGTAGAGTGGTGTGGCATCATTGCTCACAGCAACCTCCATCTCCTGAGTTCAGCAATCTTCTTGCTTCATCCTCCCAAGTAGCTGGGATTATAGGAGCCTGCCACAATTCCCAGATAGTTTTTTCTGTTTTTAGTAGACATGGAGTCTCGCTTTTGCTCAGGCTGGTCTCTAACTCACTGTAAATTAAAATAATCTACCAACATAGGCCTTCCAGAGTGCCAGGATTACAGGCATGAAACCCCTTTCCTGGCCTCAAAGGAAATTTTTTAAAGCACAGAAGGATGCAAAGTGAGTATGTAAGTACCAAAGGGACATCCGCTCAGAGCGTTCTCTGAATTAAGCATTTCATCATTTTCTTTGGTTTTGTAATTGTTCCAGCCTAATTATTTTATTAAAAGTTCAGCATTATTTTCTAACTCCATAGGATGAGAAATTCACAAGGCAATTCACAGGTATCAGAAAAGCTTTGACTGAAGCTTTTGGGAGGAAGATAATGAGTTCTATTTCTGCCACAAATTATTATTATTATTATTTGTCTTCCCATTGCTTCCTCTGAGTTTGTTTGTTTCTTTGTTTTTCCAGTTATTTTTCTTTCATTATTTCAAAATTTTACAGGGGTACAAATAGTTTTTGGTTACATGGATCACTTTTATAATTTTTTTATTTATCGTTAAATCATATCTGTGTACATTAATGCAATCATGGGGCATCATACACTGGTTTTATATACAATTTGACGTATTTTCATCACACTGGTTAACATAGCCTTCCTGGCATTTTCCTAGTTATTGTGTTAAGACATTTATATTCTACATTTAGTAAGTTTCATATGTACCCTTATAAGATGCTCCATAGGTGTCTGCCACAAATTTTTAAGATAGGAATTATTCCTATATATTGTGATGGCTAATTAAGGTCTTGGTTTCTCCAAATACTGGCCTTGCAAAAAGGAGATTGTGCAATTTGTTCCAAAGTCCTCCTTCTGGACTGCACAGTGCTTACTCCAAGTGTCCTTTGGACTCCATAGGGAATGTTTGAGATGAGCCCAAGGAAGTTATGAGTGATCAAAAACAGCTCACGACTTTTTAGTGGAGGTATTGAGCAATTCCACTTCAGCAGCCTATGTTGTCCACATTTCAGGAGTCCAGCCATTGCATGTCCCTGATTTGCTTTCTGCTCCTTAGCATATTTTCAAAGCACAAAATTATAAAAAGTGCATGTCTTTTAAATGAGTAAAGCCTAAGATGACTTGTCATATCAATATCTGTCCTTTGTCATCCCAGATACAAGATTATAGCTTTATCTAGCTTTCACCTTGCAAGTCATGCCATGGGTGGAAAAAAACACAGATATTATATTTTTCTATGCAAGTTCAAACTCCAGTTTATACTTTGAGAGTGCATGTTGTACTGATTAATAAAGAATAATTATTGCATAGTTATATATCGGGCAGCTACATCATGTATTAGCATGCACCTTTGATTCAGTCATGTTATTTTCCTTTGATTTGGGGTATATATTCTTGGTATTTAATATTATCAGTATATAAGAATGATCAAAAAAAGAACAATACATTATATATTATTTTTGTTTGTGTAACTGTTACCTCATTAAATATTTAAATTATTTTTATTTCTATTCGACTGTATTCCCTCGATTTTACAATGATAGCATATAACCTCAAAGTTTTTTTTTTATTTTTTACTAAATCATAGCTGTGTACATTAATGTGATCATGGGGCACCATACACTAGTTTCATAGACCGTTTGACACATTTTCATCACACTGGTTAACATAGCCTTCCTGGCATTTTCTTAGTTATTGTGCTAAGACATTTACGTTCCACATTTACTAAGTTTCACATATACCCTTGTAAGATGCACCCCAGGTGTAATCCCACCAATTCCCCTCCCTCTGCCCACAACCCCCCTCCTACCCCTCCCTTTCCTCCTTCCCTCTACTCTTAGGTTGTAACTGGGTTATAGCTTTCATATGAAAGCCATAAATCAGTTTAATAGTAGGGCTGAGTACATTGGATACTTTTTCTTCCATTCTTGAGATACTTTACTAAGAAGAATATGTTCCTAAACATGAAAGAGGTAAAGTCTCCATCTTTCTTTAAGGCTGCATAATATTCCATGGTGTAAATATACCACAGTTTATTAGTCAATTTGTGGATCGATGGGCACTTGGGCTTTTTCCATGATTTAGCAATTATGAATAGGGCTGCAATAAACATTCTGGTACAAATATCTTTGTTATGATGTGATTTTTGGTCTTCTCGGTATATGCCTAGTAGAGGAATTATAGGATTGAATGGCAGATCTATTTTTAGATCTCTAAGTGTTCTCCATATATCTTTCCAAAAGGAATGTATTAGTTTGCATTCCCACCAGCAGTGTAGAAGTGTTCCCTTTTCTCCACATCCACGCCAACATCTCTGGTCTTGGGATTTTGTGATTTAGGCTAATCTTACTGGAGTTAGATGATATCTCAAAGTAGTTTTGATTTGCATTTCTCTGATGATTAAAGATGATGAGCATTTTTTCATGTCTGTAGGCCTCCTGTCTTCTTCAGAGAAGTTTCTATTCAAATCCCTTGCCCAGCCTGCAATGGGATCACTTGTTCTTTTCTTGCTTATACGTTTGAGTTCTCTGTGGATTCTTGTTATTAAACCTTTGTCGGAGACATAACCTGCAGATATCTTCTCCCATTCTGCTTTACTTACTGTGTTCTTGGCTGTGCAGAAGCTTTTTAGTTTGATCCGGTCCCAGTAGTGTATTTTTGAAGCTGCTTCAGTTGCCCAGGGGATCTTCCTCATAAAATACTCGCCCAGACCGATTTCTTCAAGGGTTTTCCCTGCACTCTCTTCTAGTATTTTTATAGTTTCATGTCTTAAGTTAAAATCTTTAATCCAGTGAGAGTCTATCTTAGTTAATGGTGAAAGGTGTGAGTCCAGTTTCAGTCTTCTGCAGGTTGCCAGCCAGTTCACCCAGCACCATTTGTTAAACAGGGAATCTTTTCCCCACCGAATGTTTTTAATTGGCTTGTCAAAGATTAAATAACTGTAAGTAGCTGGATTCATCTCTTGGTTCTCTATTCTGTTCCAGAAATCTACTTCTCTGTTTTTGTGCCAGTACAATGCTGTTTTGATCACTATTGATTTGTAGTATAGCCTGAGGTCTGGTAGCGTGATTCCTCCTGCTTTGTTTTTATTTTTGAGTAATGTCTTGGATATTCGAGGTTTTTTCTGATTCCATATAAAACGAAGTATTGTTTCTTCAAGATCTTTAAAGTATGACAGTGGAGCTTTAATAGGGATTGTGTTAAAATTATATACTGCTTTGGGTAGTATGGACATTTTAACAATGTTGATTCTTCCCAGCCATGAGCATGGTATGTTTTTCCATTTGTTAACATTTTCAGCTATTTCCTTTTTTAGAGTTTCATAGTTCTCTTTATAGAGATCTTTCACATCTTTTGTTAGATAAACTCCCAAATATTTCATCTTCTTTGGCACTACTGTGAATGGAATAGAGTCCTTAACTGATTTTTCAACTTAACTATTGTTGGTATATATAAAGGCTACCGATTTATGAATGTTGATTTTGTACACTGAGATGCTACTATATTCCTTGATCACTTCTAAGAGTTTTGTAGTAGCATCCCTAGTGTTTTCCAGATATACAGTCATATCATCTGCGAAGAGTGAAATTTTGATCTCTTCTGACCCTATGTGGATACCCTTGATCGCCTTTTCTTCCCTAATTGCAGTGGCTCAAACTTCCATTACAATGTTAAAGAGCAATGGAGACAATGGGCAGCCTTGTCTGGTTCCTGATCTGAGTGGAAATGATTTCAATTTAACTCCATTCAATATGATATTGGCTGTGGGTTTCCTATAGATGGCGTCTATCAGTTTAAGAAATGTCCCTTCTATACTAATTTTCTTAAGTGTTCTGATCATGAAGGGATGCTGGATATTACCAAAAGCTTTTTCTGCATCGATTGAGAGAATCATATGGTCTTTGTTTTTCAATTTGTTTATGTGCTGAATTATACTTACAGATATACGGATATAGAAGCAGCCTTGAGACCCTGGAATAAAACCAACTTGGTCATGATGTATAAGTTGTTTGATGTGTTGCTGGATTCTGTTTGTTAGGCTCTTGTTGAATATTTTTGCATCTATATTCATTAGTGATATTGGTCTATAATTTTCTTTTCTTGTTGGGTCTTTTCCTGGTTTGGGGATCAGGGTGATGTTTGCTTCATAGAAGGTGTTGGATAGTCTTCCTTCTTTTTCTACCTTTTGGAACACGTTGAGTAATATAGGTACTAACTCCTCTTTAAAGGTTTGGTAAATTCTGACATGAAACCATCTTGTCCCAGGCTTTTCTTTTTAGGGAGGTTGTGTATGGTTGACGCTAATTCAAAACTTGATATGGGCCTGTTCAACATTTCCACTTGATTCTGACTAAGTTTTGGAAGGTGACGTGCTTTTAAGTATTGGTCAATTTCCTTCAGATTTTCATATTTCTGAGAATAAAATTTCTTGTAATATTCATTAAGGATTTTTTGTATTTCTGAGGAGTCTGCTGTTATTTCGTCTTTGTCGATTCTGTTGATGAGATTAGAGATTTTACTCTTTTATTCCTGATTAGGTTGGCCAAAGGTTAATCTATTTTATTGACCTTTTCCAAAAACCAACTTTTTGATTTATTGATCTGTTGTATAATTCTTTTATTTTCAATTTAATTTAATTCTGCTCTAATTTTGGTTATTTCTTTTCTTCTACTGGGTTTGGCGTTGGAATGTTCTTCCTTTTCCAGTTGCTTGAGATGTCCCATTAAGTTGTTAACTTCCTCTCTTTCTGTTCTCTTGAGGAAAGCTTGCCATGCTTTAAATTTCCCTCTTAGGACTGCCTTTGCAGTATCCCAGAGGTTCCTGTAATTCGTGTCTTCTTTGTCGTTTTGTTCCAAAATTTGGCAGTTTCCTTCTTGATCTCATTTTTGACCCAGCTATCATTCAGCATAAGGTTATTTAACTTCCATGTTTTTGTGTGAGTATGCAGATTCCCCTTGTTACTCAGCACAACTTTTATTCCATGGTGGTCAGAGAAGATGCAAGGAATAATTTCTATTCCTTTAAATTTACTGAGGTTAGACTTGTGACCTAAGATGTGATCAATTTTGAAGTAAGTTCCGTGGGCTGATGAAAAGTATGTGTATTCACTTTTGTTGGGATGAATTGTTCTGTAGATGTCTGCTAAATCCAAATGTTGGATGGTTAGGTTTAAATCTAAAATATCTTTGCTCAGCTTCTTATTGGAGGATCAATCCAACACTGCAAAGGAGTATTGAAATCTCTGACTACTATGGAGCTGGAGGAAATCAAGTGGCTCTTATCTGTTAGAGTTTCTCTTATAAATTGAGGCACATTCTGGTTGGTGCATAGATATTAATAATTGAAATCTCATCATATTGAGTATTACCCTTCAGAAATATGAAGTGACCATTCTTATCCTTCCTTACTTTTGTTGGTTTAAATCCTATTTTATCTGCAAATAAAATTGCAACACCTCCTTTTTTCTGATTACCATTTGCCTGAAATATGGATAACCATTCTTTCACCCTGAGTCTATATTTGTCTTTTAAGTTAAGATGTAATTCTTGTATGGAACAAATATCTGGCCTGAGTTTTTGTATCCATTCAGCTAACCTGTGCCTCTTTAGAGGACAGTTTAAGCCATTCACATTAATGGAGAATATTGATAAGTCTGGTAAAATTTGGGGTATCGAGTTTTTCAAAATTCCAGTGGATTTTTTTAATCCTTTCACCAGTGTGGAAGTTGGAGTTTGATCAAAAGTTTCTGAGTGAGTTTAATTTTGTGGTAGAGGATTGGGTTGGTCATTATGGAGGATAGGTCTGAGGATATCCTGAAGAGCTGGTTTGGTTATGGCACATTTCTTCAACATATGAATGTCATTAAAGTATTTAATTTCTCCATCATAAATGAAACTCAGTTTAGCTGGATACAGGATCTGGGGTTGAAAGTTATTTTGCTTTAGGAGATTAAAAGTTGATGACCACCCTTTTCTGGCTTGAAAATTTCAGCAGAGAGATCTGCAGTCATTCTAATATTCTTCCCTTTGAAGGTAATGGCTTTCTTACATCTGGCTGCTTTGAGAATCTTCTCCTTCATATTAACTTTAGTGAAGTTAATTATGATGTGACTGGGGGATGTCTTATTGGGTTTGAGTGTACTGGGGTTCTGAAACTGTCTGCTATCTGAATTTCAGAATCTTAGGCATGTCTGGAAAATTCTCTTTCATAATTTCAAGGAGAAGGCCTCTGTGCCTAGCGAGGCCACTTCATCAGTTTCAGGGATTCCAATGAGTCGGATATTAGCCTTCTTTGAGTTATCCCAGAGCTCTCTGAGAGAATAATTCATTTTTACTCTCCATTTCTCTTCCTCAAAGAGGAAGAGACAAAGGCTTTGTCTTCAATTTCAGAAATCCTTTCTTCTGCTTGCTCCACTCTGTTATTGAGGGAATCTACTGTATTTTTCAGATCTTTGAGGGCTTCAAATTCTTGCTTCAGTGTGTCTAAGTCTTTGGTGGTGTTGTATTTAAATTCGTTAAATTCTTGAGACAACTTTTGAATTTCTCCTCGAATTCCTAATTCCATTTTATTAATCTTGTTTGTAATCCAAATTCTGAATTCAATTTCTGACATCTCGGCCAGTTGTTTGTGAATGGGATCTTCAATTACATCTGCCATATCTTTACTTGGGGTGGGGGGGTTGATCTACTCTGGTTATTCATGTTACTAGAGTTTTTCCACTGATTCCGCCCCATGATTGTTTTACTCCCTTTGATTTTTCCCCCGGAGCTTTGTCGAGGACCCGTACAGTGCTGTGGCCTTAGAAACTGGGGCCCTGTTTGTTGTGGGGGCTAAGTGGTTCTGTCTAATTTTCAGCTGGTTTCTGTTCGACCCCAGTGAAATAGTTACTCTGGGTTGAAGTCTCAGCTGTGGAGAAATACCAGCAATTAAGTCAGCCCACCCACCACATGCAAGAATTGGAAAAGGAAAATCAAACCTTCCTACAACCACACACCTAGGGCACCACCTGAGTAGTCCTCAGACGATTGGCTCAGTTCTAAAGGTCCAAATCAATTGTCCCAGTCAGCACCTGTCTCGGGTGGGAGAGTTTAAGAGGTCTCTGGGAACTGGATTACAGGGGTCTGGTGACTACTCTGATATGGCTTGCTCAAGTGCTGTGTGGAGTCAGGAGGAGCCACCCAGCAAATAGATCAGTTTGGGAAGGTTGATGCCTCCTTTCCCACCTTGCAGCTCTGTCACACACTGTTGCTGCTAGCCCCACAGGGCTGTGACCCAGTCAGTTGTCTGCAGTGAGCAGATACTCCAGAGGTTTGCACCTGCCTAAATCACAGGGAAGTCAGTATCTGCTCATCTGGGCCGCTGCTCTCTGCCTCTATCCAGCAATGAGGGGTGAGGCCTATCAACCTCGGGCACTTGATGGAGGCTGGGGGTGTTCACTCAGTTCCAGCCCCACCCTTAGTTTATGTTACTGACTGAACAGAGCAACCCTGTGGGAGTTTGTTTATGACCCTGCTAAATTCCTCTGCAGAGGAGAGGCTGATTTGAGTTCCCAGAACCTGTGCCTCAGGCCCTGTCTTTATTCCTTCAGGTTTGTATTTGCATCATGATTAGTTGTCAGCTGTAGCCTCTTGGCACTTTGTCTATAGGCTGATGATCCCCTGAGAGCTGAGTGTGTCTTAGGCTCAGTAAAGCGGTCCTCTGGATCAGCCCCACCCTGGGAGTTTCCCGGTTCTGCGCATGCGTTTTCTAGTCCCCATGTTCCACCCAGGCCAGTACCACCTCAGGCAAACTCTTTACTCACAGGGCCTGTGTTTCAGTCCCAGGTCTGTTCCATGGTGGTTGCCATCTGAGAAGATGCCCGGCCTCATCTGGTTGCCCAGGGAGACAGGATAAATGGCTACAGGATATCTGGGGGTGGGCCTTGTTATTGCTAAAGACGGCTGCTGCTCTGTACCACGGGGCACCGCCGCTCCAGCATGATTCCCTCTTAGCCAACTGTCATCTCCTCACTCCTGTGCTGCAGAATCAGCACTGTCCAGCTACAATCCAGGTCCTGTCTACACCTCTCGAGAAATCACCCAAGAATCTGGACTCCTGGGGGCAGGCCTCCAGGCCTCAGAGTGAGAGTGGAGGGGCGTGCTGGGAGCTTAGAGTCACAGGTCATGACACCAAGCTCATTGAGAGCAATTGAGCAAATAAACAGATACAAAGTCTACCAGACACATGAGCCCATAGATACAGAAACAGGAGACACAGAGACATACAGACAACACCCACGACAACAGCAACATAAAAACAACTGCAATAAAAATAGTGATAATCATAAAATAATTGAAAAAAAAGAGAAAAGTGGTGTTCATAGAAAAGTTGAAAGAGAAGAAAGGAGAAATTAAAAATAGAAAAAATAGAAATAAAAAATATATCTATATGAAAAGTAGTAATAAAAAATTAACAAAAGCTCCTCCAAGAAAATGGTGAGGAAAAAACAGAACAAAAAAAAAAAAAGAAAGAAAAAAGGAAGAAAGAAAGAGAAAAGAAAAAAAAAAGGCACCAACCAGAAAAATATTATTCTTGTATGTAGAAATATACATCTATATGTATGGTGTAGGGATCAATTTTTGTAGGAATATATTCATACTGCAATATACTTTCTGGACACCCGGTGTTGCTGTGAGTGGTTTCCAGGCTTATACCTGATTCACAGTTTATACTGTTACCACGGTAACCACCTTCCATGGCCGATCACCATTTTGGAGTTTTTGTAAAAGATTGTCACCTAAGTATTGTGTAACCTCAGCTGTTCTGCTCCAGACAGCACTTGCGACCTACCTTCCCACTCAGTGCAGGAGTCCACGCTTCTAAAATCTTTCTACTCTGCTCCCAGGTTCTCCTGCAAACTGGTGACTGCAATCGGCTGTGGGGGAGGGTGCTGCTGGGTTCCTGCGGTTGCTGGCAGGTCCTGTGGCTGAAGAGTCCTGCAGCTGTAGCCAGTTCCCATGGCTGGAGCACTAGGGGACTTTATTCTGAGTTTTATGGTTCAGAGTTTCCCTTTTGGATTGGAACCCGCCAGTTTGCCATGCAGCCTGAACCGCCAACCCCCTCCAACATTCTCCACCAGGAATGCTCCAGTCTATTCAATCACTCCTGGTCTGGGAGAAGGTGCCCACCCTTTTGGGTAATTCAAAATGTCTGTTTCCCAGGCGGGATCCCTTCCCTTCAATTTTCCATCAGGTTGCCCAGCTCCCCGTGGTTTTGAGGGGCTCTCCTTTCGGATGCCTCCCTCAGTTCAGGAATAAATATTCGTCAATTGGGTTTTGTCAGCATTTGCAAGCTGCTGTCCTCTATAAGGGAGGGGCCTGCTGGCCAGCAAGGCCAAGCAGGGAAGAATCTCTACAACAGAGTCTGTGGTTTTAAATTACCCCTCATATATAGCAATCCGCCAATTTGCTGAGTGTCTCCAGTCTGTCCACACCAATAATCCACACACGGGGAAGGTCCAGACCCCCTTTCCTCTCACCTGATGGCTTCAGAGAGGTGGGCTACACATCCGTCCTGTCCACCATCATGCTCCACCTAACCTCAAAGTTTAGATGCTTGTAACATCTTTTCTGATGCTTGAACAAGTCAATAAAATTATATTAATTAATCTTCAAACTAACACTTAACCCAAATTAACTTGATACAATACCAGATGACAATTAAACTCATCTGCTTACTACCTACATTAGTTTAAAAATTAAAAAATTAAAAAATTGCTTATATTACTATCACTTATAGAAATAATTTATTTCTCTTTTTGTCCACTACGATAGTAGCATGAAGAGACATCATGTTAAAGGAGAAACTAAAGGCCTAGCATTTTTCTATTAGGAGTAAAAATCAGAGATTATAATATCTATTGATATTAGTATGCCACATAAAACTCTGTAATATATATTTAACATTTATAATTTTTTTATCATCCGAAGTATACTAACTCAGATGATACACAAATTTTATATATATTTCTCAAGAAATCTGGATTTTTTTTTTTTTTTGCTTTTAAGAAGTTCAAGTAGCCTTGACAAGAAAGAAAAAAAAGGAAGAGAGAAAAAGAAAGATTTGAGGTAGTGAAAGAAACCATATAAAATACAAAGAAAAAATATAAACTAGGATAGGAAGCAGATTTAAGGGGAAAATAAAGGTTAAAACTAAGAGACTAGATCTGTGGGTAATGTGAGATAAAAGCAGGGGGTGTTGCTCTGCCCTGTAATAACAAATGAGAATCCAGAAATTGGATGAATTGCCTAAAGATACATTCTTTGCGAGAAGAGGAGCCTGGATTTTAATGCAGTCCTAAGTCCAAAACTCAAACCTGACATTCACATTACACTTAAATTTCAAACAATCATTTAAACTAACTGTAGAATTACATTACAATAAATTGTGTATTTGTAGTTTTTATATAAAACTGATTTCCATATTAAAGGACCCATCAGGTAAATACTCTTAGAACTGATTTTTTTTGTCACAGAAATAAAGTAATATTTTCTTAATTTGCTGCACTCTGGAACAAGAAACAAGTGCCACACAGTTTACATCACTGAAGAAATAAAATTTATATATGTCAAAGTTGCTCAAATGTAATCAACCTAATTTTATAAGTGGAAGAATTAATGAATGAAAGAGTGAAAAAAAAAAAAGAAGAAATAAATAAATTTTTTTTTAATTTTACTTTGGTTATTATATCTAAAATATTTTGTGTAGTATATTAACATTCCTTTCAATGAGCAATGATTGGTAATTACCTGAAGCATGTTCTTAAGAAAAAAAAAAATAGCCGGGCGTTGTGGCGGGCACCTGTAGTCCCAAATTTATATATTGGGTATGTTTATATGTAGCTAAAGCTATGAGGGAATAGAAATTTGAATAATAGATCATCTCTACCTTTCAATAAATCATGGTCTAGCCTAGTCATAGGCAAATATAAAATATAGAATATAGTATATTTTTGATGGTATGTTGATGAAATACATAAATATGTATATAATTGACATCAAGTAGCAGTTTTCTCTGTTATGTAAAATACAACTATATTATTTTATAGAATTTTATATTTATCAAAGGCATTGTCTCTACTTCCTGAACCAATTTTTAGAGCATTACCTGCTTGCTTAAAACTTCTCGACTTGAGTCTAAGAAAGTAATCTAACACTAGGATTAGGAAAGATATGTGTGCAACTTTTGTCATAAGCTTTCAAATGTTTCTGTGTGCAGCATGTTCTTATAAATGTTAAACAAATCTGGTGAGAGCTTTGTTACTAATTGCTAATAACATTTACACTAGAAAGACAAATTTGTTAACTCATACTAAAGCTTGATTTTACAACTTTTTCTTTAGTTTTTGGATTGTGTATTTTCTTTTTAAACAATGAAATTATTTTAATTTTTTAATTTATATTTTTTGAGACATAATCCTACTCTGTTGTCCTGGGTAGGTGTCACAACTTACTTGTGACTTCAAACTATTTCAAACTCTTAGGCTCAAGCTATCCTCTTGCCTCAGCCTCCCCAGAAGCTGGGACAACCTGTGCTTCCCAAAATTCCCCCCAATTTTTTATATTTTTATGAGAGATGAAGTCTCACACTTGCTCGGGGTGGTCTCAAACTTCTGGGCTCAGCAGTCTACCTTCCTTGATCTCCCAGAGAGCTAGGATTATTGGTGCAAGCCACCATGCTTGGCTTAAAACAATTGAAATTAAAAAATATATATATGAAAGTTTATGTTGTAGATTTTGAGGAAGGCTGAATATCAGTAATTGGGTAATTGATGCTGATATTATACAAGGTCCCTTAATCAATTACAAATTCTTCAGTTCTGGAGAGCTTTGGTATTACTTTTCAGTGCATGTATAGGAATCATTATGAAAACTTGCAACTAGAATAAGGACTAGTCTGAAGAACCAGAAAGCAGATAGCCATTTCTTTATCTAATTCATTTTCCCATAATTCAAACTCTAAACAAGTGGCTAGAATCAGTATTTCAATGCATGAGTGCTGCAACTGAAAATGAATTTAGTGTCTTTAAAGAATTAGATGTTGCACTAATAAAGGCACTCACATACTCAAAAACCTTCTAGTAACACCTCTAGATATGCTACCATTGCCACAAATTTGAACAGGATAAATATATCCTGAGCAGTACTTAGTTACCTAATACACTTACAAGATACTGCAGTTTGAGACACCAGTCCTTCCCATCACAGTTTCAGGTCTCATTACTCTATACCTGAGGAAACCTAAGAATTAGGAAGGACCTTCACTGCGTTTTTATAGAAAATGTCTTTCTTGTTTACTACTATTCTGTCCTAATCATAAAATATTTAGGTAGACTATTCCCAGGAGACTATCTAGATGGTAAATTGCTCCATTCCTAGAGATTTCATATTTTCAAATTTATTCAGTCATCATTTAACTCTTCAGTGGCCACTTCTGCTCCAGCAGGATTTCTTGGAGTTTTATCTTTAAACATTTCTAATTTAAATCACCAAACTTAACGAACTTCTTTTTATAGATAATTTCTCGGTAAATTTCATCTTTTCTGTTTGTTCTGTTTAGTAAGGTGAAGTGGGAGACCCTCGCTGGAGGTTTTGGGTTCTTCTCTGGAGTGTTAGCCATCAGGGGGGTGGCAAGTGCACCAGGAGCCGATGGAACAGCTGTTCTGTTTGACCTTGTGATTGCCTTCATTAGAGACGGTGCTGGATAATCTTTCTGTGCAGTGGAGGGTTGCTCACCAGCTCACTGTTGGAAATACAAGTTGGGGATTATATGTGACCCTCTCCTTGGCAGCTGTTGTTGTGATGGATTACTCTGCCCAAGGTCACACAGTGAAGGTGGCATTGGAAACTCAGTGACTAGTTAGACAGTGGTCAGGGATGACTGGAACTGTGGGAATTTAAATAAACCAGGTCCAGGAGTAATGATGGCTCAGGGCTGGGGGATCTTAAGTATAAAGTTGCTACTGACTTAGCAATCAACAGTGGAGATTTTGGGTAGGGTCCTGGTGCCCTGGCACAACTCTGGAATCTTGAGGGTGGAGTCTGAGGCCTGACAGAATCCCTAGTACTGCAGGGGCAGAGTCTTGGGCTTCAGCACAGCAGGAGCTTCAAAGCTGGATTTGAAGATTACAAGGGCAAAGCTGTGCACATGGTGGGCTGTGCTGTCATCATGGAGACTGCTTATACTGGTCACATTGGCAGGAGTTTGTCTCAGTGGCTCAGGGTCCACAGAGGCAGGAGGAGGCTGCTGGGGAGCTGAGGTTCTCCCCAACAATGCTTAGTTCCACTGAAGGAGTTGTCCAAGGCTTCTCAGCTCATGCCTATGGCTTCTGATGATCCTTCTCTGCTCAGATCCTAATTGCAGGGAGGTGTGTTCATTCTGAGAAACAGGGCATGGCATGTGAGAGCATGTGCTCTGAATATTTTAACTTTTTAATTAAAAGCCTAGTACTCTCCTGGGCATGAGAAAGTAAGGAAAAGTATTTTTTCCTACTTCTTCATTGACTTAGAAGAATTATGAAATTGTCTTCTAAAACAGTGTTAAGTAATAACGCCACATTCTATTTCTACCACTTATCAGTAGTGAGTCTTTGAGCAATCATTTAAAGATGGACTTCCTCATTTCAGACAGTAGGTAATTTCTACTCATATGGTTATTATAGAATTTGAGAATAGGCAACATAGGCTCAGCATCCATAGCTCAATGGTTAGGGCGCCAGCCACATACACCAGGTCTGGTGGGTTCAAAACCAGCCTGGGCCTGCTAAACAAACAGGCAAGAATGACAACACCACCACCACCACCAACAACAACAACAACAAAAAACAGCCGGGTGTTGTGGCAGGCACCTGTAGTCCCAGCTACTTGGGAGGCTGAGGCAGGAGAATCACTTGAGCCCAAGAGCTTAAGGTTGCTGTGAGCTATGCTGCAGCATACTACTCTGTCTCAAAAAACAAACAAACAAACCAAAAAAAAAAAAAAAAAAAAAAACTTAGGCAACATGTCTTTTTTTTTTTTTTTTTTGAGATGAGTCTCACTTCATCACCCTTTGGTGGAGTGCTATGGCATCACAGCAAGCTCAAACTCTTGGGCTCGGGTGGTTCTCTTGCCTCGGCCTCCCAGATAGCTGGGACTACAGGTACCTGCCATAACACGGGCTATTTTTTAGAGACGGGTCTCACTCTTGCTTAGGCTGATCTTGATCAAACTCATGAGCTCAGGCAATCCACCCACCTCAGCCTCCCAACATTACAGGTGTGAGCCACCACACGCAGCCCCAGGCAACATGTCTTATCTTTGTATATTCTTACTGTCTGGAGTGAAGCTGAATTGTTAAATATATTTGTTAAACTGAACAAACACGTTATGTTATCTGTTTGTATCTTCCTTTAGACATAAACAGCAAAGTTTTTGAAGGCATCTTATATGATCAGAGTCTAACACAGAGCCCACCACATACAACCATTTGTGGAATGAACATGCAATGTCTGTAACAACAGTTTCGTACTTATATATGTAGTTAGATTTACACTAAGTATCTTTTTATAGGTCTTGTCTTCTCAACAGGACCACTAGTCTTAAAGGTAGGGTTTAGTTCTTTCCATATCAAGTCTAACAAAAATGTCTGATGATAATGGAGAAAAAAAAAGATGCATACCAGAATGTCTAATGTGAATGGTAGACTAAACATTTCCAAACTGTACCTGGAGTGAATTGTAATGGAAAGTGCTCTTAAGTAAATGATTCATTTTAATTTTTTTTTTAAGTCTATGTTGCCCTTGGTAAGTGCCATGACATCACAGCTCACAGCAACCTCAAACTCTTGGGCTTAAGCGATTCTCTTGCCTCAGCCTCCCCAGTAGCTGGGACTACAGGCGTCCGGCTATTTTTTTGTTGTATTTGTTATTGTTGTTTGGCAGGCCTGGGCTGGGATCCAACCTGCCAGCTCTGATGTACATGGCCAGAGCCCTAGCAAGTGCCAAGCCAACTCATTTTAATTTTTATTTATTTTACTATGTTTTTTAGAGACCGACTCTGATGCTGTTACCAGCCACTGAACAGCCATTTCATGCACGGCACTGCTGGTCAGGCCCTAACAAGGCCAGATGAGCCTATATGCCACATCTGGACATTGCTTATTCACTTCCAAGGCCTACTATCATAGATTAGTTGGGGTATTAGGCTCCATGGCACCGGTCAAGGACCCAGGGCATTCTGTACACTCAGTGAAGTGTTGACTAACTATAAATTTAGTCTAGGGTAAAAATGCTTTGAAGATATAACCACTTTAAGATAGGGAGATAATTGTGTAACCTTATAACCTATGAAGGGGAATCTGTTTGACATATTTTATAATGACTAGTAACATTACTGTGAGAATAAGAGAATGATAAAGAGAAACAGAGCAGTTTCTGGGAGGAGATATTCACCTGCTCTCTGGAATTGTTGGCTTTTCTGTAAATAAAAGTGAAACTGTTAATCTCTCAAAAAAAAAAAAGAATTTGAATGCAAGTATTTTTTATGTGAACGTACCTATCCTTGGATCTGGCACACAGTTTAGCTAATTTTTATTAAATATTATACAAAATTTAAGATGAAAGTTGGGTCCAGAAATTTTTGAAGTATGTCATAAAAATTAAGAATTTGTATGTGTACATGAAGTAATTTTATCTAAGAAGATTATAAAACAATAATAGTTGAAAATGGTTTTAAGGGGAAATTAAGCAGAGCAGGTAAATAGATATCTAAATATGTGCCCCAAAATACAGTGAATTTTTTTGCATTTTGCAGTGCTGCTGTCTGCAAGCAAAGGGGTCATAGAAGGTGCTGGAGGCTACATAGAGTACAGAGCTTTCAAGTGAGGAATATCATGTATATATAGTTACGTTCTCAACACCAAAAAAGTGAAATTGGAGAATTAATCAGAAAAATTTTGCATGTAATATTTAGTTTTTCTAATTTTCTTCACTAAATGAAAATACTTTTGCATAAATCTGCTGCATAACATATAATTGTATTTTTCCTTGTTATTGAATGAGGTTTGGGGAGCACGGAAACATTCATGATACCATGCCCAACTTTTCCAAGGCTACTTTAATCCCTCTGTGCCATTGTTTTTCCTGTGCAGATAAAGAAAAGGTTATATTAAAAGATTTTTCTTTCCAAATGCCTCCATCATCATAGTTAATAAGGTCAGCCTTGCATATATATATATGAGAGGGG